>NC_064409.1:38687500-39287500 GCF_023375975.1 Astyanax mexicanus | reverse complement strand
AATTTTGACCATTCATGAAACCTTGTTTTTTCCATGAAAAATGACTCAAATGAGTGGGAAAATGCATTGGCATGGTAAATTGGACCAAATTTTGCTCAGAAATGTGAAAAAAGCACTTTTAAATTTTTGACACAAATCAGAAAAAAACGTAGACCCGCGGTATGTCATTTTGCCGAAAATTTTGACCATTCATGAAAACTTGTTTTTTTCCATGAAAAATGACTCAAATGAGTGGGAAAATGCATGGGGGCATGGTAAATTGGGACAAATTTTGCTCAGAAATGTGACAAAAGGCACTTTTCAATTTTTGACCCAAATCAGAAAAAAACGTAGACCCGCGGTATGTCATTTTGGTGAAAATTTTTACCATTCATGAAACCTTGTTTTTTCCATGAAAAATGACTCAAATGAGTGGGAAAATGCATGGGCATGGTAAATTGGGACAAATTTTGCTCAGAAATGTGTCAAAAGGCACTTTTCAATTTTTGACCCAAATCAGAAAAAAACGTAGACCCGCGGTATGTCATTTTGGTGAAAATTTTGACCATTCATGAAACCTTGTTTTTTCCATGAAAAATGACTCAAATGAGTGGGAAAATGCATTGGCATGGTAAATTGAAACAGATTTTGCTCAGAAATGTGACAAAAAGCACTTTTCAATTTTTAACCCAAATCAGAAAAACACGTAGACCCGCGTTATGTCATTTTGGCGAAAATTTTGACCATTCATGAAAACTTGTTTTTTCCATGAAAAATGACTCAAATGAGTGGGAAAATGCATGGGCATGGTAAATTGGGACAAATTTTGCTCAGAAATGTGTCAAAAGGCACTTTTCAATTTTTGACCCAAATCAGAAAAAAACGTAGACACGCGGTATGTCATTTTGGTGAAAATTTTTACCATTCATGAAACCTTGTTTTTTCCATGAAAAATGACTCAAATGAGTGGGAAAATGCATGGGCATGGTAAATTGGACCAAATTTTGCTCAGAAATGTGACAAAAAGCACTTTTCAATTTTTGACCCAAATCAGAAAAAAACGTAGACCCGCGGTATGTCATTTTGGTGAAAATTTTGACCATTCATGAAACATTGTTTTTTCCATGAAAAATGACTTAAAAGAATGGGAAAATGCACGGGCATGGTAAATTGGGACAAATTTTGCTCAGAAATGTGAAAAAAAAGCACTTTTCAATTTTTGACCCAAATCAGAAAACACGTAGACCCGCGGTATGTCATTTTGGTGAAAAATTTGACCATTCATGAAACCTTGTTTTTTCCATGAAAAATGACTCAAATGAGTGGGAAAATGCATTGGCATGGTAAATTGGGACAAATTTTGCTCAGAAATGTGAAAAAAGGCACTTTTCAATTTTTGACCCAAATCAGAAAAAAACGTAGACCCGCGGTATGTCATTTTGGTGAAAATTTTGACCATTCATGAAACCTTGTTTTTTCCATGAAAAATGACTCAAATGAGTGGGAAAATGCATGGGCATGGTAAATTGGACCAAATTTTGCTCAGAAATGTGAAAAAAAAAACACTTTTAAATTTTTGACACAAATCAGAAAAAAACGTAGACCCGGTATGTCATTTTGGCAAAAATTTTGACCATTCATGATAACTTGTTTTTTTCATGAAAAATGACTCAAATGAGTGGGAAAATGCATGGGCATGGTAAATTGGACCAAATTTTGCTCAGAAATGTGAAAAAAGCACTTTTCAATTTTTGACCCAAATCAGAAAAAAACGTAGACCCGCGGTATGTCATTTTGGTGAAAATTTTGACCATTCATGAAACCTTGTTTTTTCCATGAAAAATGACTCAAATGAGTGGGAAAATGCATGGGCATGGTAAATTGGGACAAATTTTGCTCAGAAATGTGTCAAAAAGCACTTTTCAATTTTTAACCCAAATCAGAAAAACACGTAGACCCGCGGTATGTCATTTTGGTGAAAATTTTGACCATTCATGAAACCTTGTTTTTTCCATGAAAAATGACTCAAATGAGTGGGAAAATGCATTGGCATGGTAAATTGGACCAAATTTTGCTCAGAAATGTGAAAAAAGCACTTTTAAATTTTTGACACAAATCAGAAAAAAACGTAGACCCGCGGTATGTCATTTTGCCGAAAATTTTGACCATTCATGAAAACTTGTTTTTTTCCATGAAAAATGACTCAAATGAGTGGGAAAATGCATGGGGGCATGGTAAATTGGGACAAATTTTGCTCAGAAATGTGACAAAAGGCACTTTTCAATTTTTGACCCAAATCAGAAAAAAACGTAGACCCGCGGTATGTCATTTTGGTGAAAATTTTTACCATTCATGAAACCTTGTTTTTTCCATGAAAAATGACTCAAATGAGTGGGAAAATGCATGGGCATGGTAAATTGGGACAAATTTTGCTCAGAAATGTGTCAAAAGGCACTTTTCAATTTTTGACCCAAATCAGAAAAAAACGTAGACCCGAGGTATGTCATTTTGGCAAAAATTTTGACCATTCATGAAAACTTGTTTTTTTCATGAAAAATGACTCAAATGAGTGGGAAAATGCATGGGCATGGTAAATTGGACCAAATTTTGCTCAGAAATGTGAAAAAAGCACTTTTCAATTTTTGACCCAAATCAGAAAAAAACGTAGACCCGCGGTATGTCATTTTGGTGAAAATTTTGACCATTCATGAAACCTTGTTTTTTCCATGAAAAATGACTCAAATGAGTGGGAAAATGCATGGGCATGGTAAATTGGGACAAATTTTGCTCAGAAATGTGTCAAAAAGCACTTTTCAATTTTTAACCCAAATCAGAAAAACACGTAGACCCGCGGTATGTCATTTTGGTGAAAATTTTGACCATTCATGAAACCTTGTTTTTTCCATGAAAAATGACTCAAATGAGTGGGAAAATGCATTGGCATGGTAAATTGGACCAAATTTTGCTCAGAAATGTGAAAAAAGCACTTTTAAATTTTTGACACAAATCAGAAAAAAACGTAGACCCGCGGTATGTCATTTTGCCGAAAATTTTGACCATTCATGAAAACTTGTTTTTTTCCATGAAAAATGACTCAAATGAGTGGGAAAATGCATGGGGGCATGGTAAATTGGGACAAATTTTGCTCAGAAATGTGACAAAAGGCACTTTTCAATTTTTGACCCAAATCAGAAAAAAACGTAGACCCGCGGTATGTCATTTTGGTGAAAATTTTTACCATTCATGAAACCTTGTTTTTTCCATGAAAAATGACTCAAATGAGTGGGAAAATGCATGGGCATGGTAAATTGGGACAAATTTTGCTCAGAAATGTGTCAAAAGGCACTTTTCAATTTTTGACCCAAATCAGAAAAAAACGTAGACCCGAGGTATGTCATTTTGGCAAAAATTTTGACCATTCATGAAAACTTGTTTTTTTCATGAAAAATGACTCAAATGAGTGGGAAAATGCATGGGCATGGTAAATTGGACCAAATTTTGCTCAGAAATGTGAAAAAAGCACTTTTCAATTTTTGACCCAAATCAGAAAAAAACGTAGACCCGCGGTATGTCATTTTGGTGAAAATTTTGACCATTCATGAAACCTTGTTTTTTCCATGAAAAATGACTCAAATGAGTGGGAAAATGCACGGGCATGGTAAATTGGGACAAATTTTGCTCAGAAATGTGTCAAAAGGCACTTTTCAATTTTTGACCCAAATCAGAAAAAAACGTAGACCCCCGGTATGTCATTTTGGTGAAAATTTTGACCATTCATGAAACATTGTTTTTTCCATGAAAAATGACTTAAACGAGTGGGAAAATGCACGGGCATGGTAAATTGGGACAAATTTTGCTCAGAAATGTGAAAAAAAGCACTTTTCAATTTTTGACCGAAATCAGAAAAAACGTAGACCCGCGGTATGTCATTTTGGTGAAAATTTTGACCATTCATGAAACCTTGTTTTTTCCATGAAAAATGACTCAAATGAGTGGGGAAATGCATGGGCATGGTAAATTGGGACAAATTTTGCTCAGAAATGTGAAAAAAGGCACTTTTCAATTTTTGACCCAAATCAGAAAAAAAACGTAGACCCGCGGTATGTCATTTTGGTGAAAATTTTGACCATTCATGAAACCTTGTTTTTAACATGAAAAATGACTCAAATGAGTGGGAAAATGCATGGGCATGGTAAATTGGACCAAATTTTGCTCAGAAATGTGAAAAAAAACACTTTTAAATTTTTGACACAAATCAGAAAAAAACGTAGACCCGGAATGTCATTTTGGCAAAAATTTTGACCATTCATGATAACTTGTTTTTTTCATGAAAAATGACTCAAATGAGTGGGAAAATGCATGGGCATGGTAAATTGGACCAAATTTTGCTCAGAAATGTGAAAAAAGCACTTTTCAATTTTTGACCCAAATCAGAAAAAAACGTAGACCCGCGGTATGTCATTTTGGTGAAAATTTTGACCATTCATGAAACCTTGTTTTTTCCATGAAAAATGACTCAAATGAGTGGGAAAATGCATGGGCATGGTAAATTGGAACAAATTTTGCTCAGAAATGTGACAAAAAGCACTTTTCAATTTTTAACCCAAATCAGAAAAACACGTAGACCCGCGGTATGTCATTTTGGTGAAAATTTTGACCATTCATGAAACCTTGTTTTTTCCATGAAAAATGACTCAAATTAGTGGGAAAATGCATGGGCATGGTAAATTGGACCAAATTTTGCTCAGAAATGTGAAAAAAAGCACTTTTAAATTTTTGACACAAATCAGAAAAAAACGTAGACCCGCGGTATGTCATTTTGGCGAAAATTTTGACCATTCATGAAAACTTGTTTTTTCCATGAAAAATGACTCAAATGAGTGGGAAAATGCATGGGGGCATGGTAAATTGGGACAAATTTTGCTCAGAAATGTGAAAAAAGGCACTTTTCAATTTTTGACCCAAATCAGAAAAAAACGTAGACCCGCGGTATGTCATTTTGGTGAAAATTTTGACCATTCATGAAACCTTGTTTTTTCCATGAAAAATGACTCAAATGAGTGGGAAAATGCATGGGCATGGTAAATTGGGACAAATTTTGCTCAGAAATGTGTCAAAAGGCACTTTTCAATTTTTGACCCAAATCAGAAAAAAACGTAGACCCGCGGTATGTCATTTTGGTGAAAATTTTGACCATTCATGAAACCTTGTTTTTTCCATGAAAAATGACTCAAATGAGTGGGAAAATGCATTGGCATGGTAAATTGAAACAGATTTTGCTCAGAAATGTGACAAAAAGCACTTTTCAATTTTTAACCCAAATCAGAAAAACACGTAGACCCACGGTATGTCATTTTGGTGAAAATTTTGACCATTCATGAAACCTTGTTTTTTCCATGAAAAATGACTCAAATGAGTGGGAAAATGCATTGGCATGGTAAATTGGACCAAATTTTGCTCAGAAATGTGAAAAAAAGCACTTTTAATTTTCAGACACAAATCAGAAAAAAACGTAGACCCGCGTTATGTCATTTTGGTGAAAATTTTTACCATTCATGAAACCTTGTTTTTTCCATGAAAAATGACTCAAATGAGTGGGAAAATGCATGGGCATGGTAAATTGGACCAAATTTTGCTCAGAAATGTGACAAAAAGCACTTTTCAATTTTTGACCCAAATCAGAAAAAAACGTAGACCCGCGGTATGTCATTTTGGTGAAAATTTTGACCATTCATGAAACATTGTTTTTTCCATGAAAAATGACTTAAAAGAATGGGAAAATGCACGGGCATGGTAAATTGGGACAAATTTTGCTCAGAAATGTGAAAAAAAGCACTTTTCAATTTTTGACCCAAATCAGAAAAAACGTAGACCCGCGGTATGTCATTTTGGTGAAAAATTTGACCATTCATGAAACCTTGTTTTTTCCATGAAAAATGACTCAAATGAGTGGGAAAATGCATTGGCATGGTAAATTGGGACAAATTTTGCTCAGAAATGTGAAAAAAGGCACTTTTCAATTTTTGACCCAAATCAGAAAAAAACGTAGACCCGCGGTATGTCATTTTGGTGAAAATTTTGACCATTCACGAAACCTTGTTTTTTCCATGAAAAATGACTCAAATGAGTGGGAAAATGCATGGGCATGGTAAATTGGACCAAATTTTGCTCAGAAATGTGAAAAAAAAACACTTTTAAATTTTTGACACAAATCAGAAAAAAACGTAGACCCGGTATGTCATTTTGGCAAAAATTTTGACCATTCATGATAACTTGTTTTTTTCATGAAAAATGACTCAAATGAGTGGGAAAATGCATGGCATGGTAAATTGGACCAAATTTTGCTCAGAAATGTGAAAAAAGCACTTTTCAATTTTTGACCCAAATCAGAAAAAAACGTAGACCCGCGGTATGTCATTTTGGTGAAAATTTTGACCATTCATGAAACCTTGTTTTTTCCATGAAAAATGACTCAAATGAGTGGGAAAATGCATGGGCATGGTAAATTGGGACAAATTTTGCTCAGAAATGTGTCAAAAAGCACTTTTCAATTTTTAACCCAAATCAGAAAAACACGTAGACCCGACGTATGTCATTTTGGTGAAAATTTTGACCATTCATGAAACCTTGTTTTTTCCATGAAAAATGACTCAAATGAGTGGGAAAATGCATTGGCATGGTAAATTGGACCAAATTTTGCTCAGAAATGTGAAAAAAGCACTTTTAAATTTTTGACACAAATCAGAAAAAAACGTAGACCCGCGGTATGTCATTTTGCCGAAAATTTTGACCATTCATGAAAACTTGTTTTTTTCCATGAAAAATGACTCAAATGAGTGGGAAAATGCATGGGGGCATGGTAAATTGGGACAAATTTTGCTCAGAAATGTGACAAAAGGCACTTTTCAATTTTTGACCCAAATCAGAAAAAAACGTAGACCCGCGGTATGTCATTTTGGTGAAAATTTTTACCATTCATGAAACCTTGTTTTTTCCATGAAAAATGACTCAAATGAGTGGGAAAATGCATGGGCATGGTAAATTGGGACAAATTTTGCTCAGAAATGTGTCAAAAGGCACTTTTCAATTTTTGACCCAAATCAGAAAAAAACGTAGACCCGAGGTATGTCATTTTGGCAAAAATTTTGACCATTCATGAAAACTTGTTTTTTTCATGAAAAATGACTCAAATGAGTGGGAAAATGCATGGGCATGGTAAATTGGACCAAATTTTGCTCAGAAATGTGAAAAAAGCACTTTTCAATTTTTGACCCAAATCAGAAAAAAACGTAGACCCGCGGTATGTCATTTTGGTGAAAATTTTGACCATTCATGAAACCTTGTTTTTTCCATGAAAAATGACTCAAATGAGTGGGAAAATGCACGGGCATGGTAAATTGGGACAAATTTTGCTCAGAAATGTGTCAAAAGGCACTTTTCAATTTTTGACCCAAATCAGAAAAAAACGTAGACCCCCGGTATGTCATTTTGGTGAAAATTTTGACCATTCATGAAACATTGTTTTTTCCATGAAAAATGACTTAAACGAGTGGGAAAATGCACGGGCATGGTAAATTGGGACAAATTTTGCTCAGAAATGTGAAAAAAAGCACTTTTCAATTTTTGACCGAAATCAGAAAAAACGTAGACCCGCGGTATGTCATTTTGGTGAAAATTTTGACCATTCATGAAACCTTGTTTTTTCCATGAAAAATGACTGAAATGAGTGGGGAAATGCATGGGCATGGTAAATTGGGACAAATTTTGCTCAGAAATGTGAAAAAAGGCACTTTTCAATTTTTGACCCAAATCAGAAAAAAAACGTAGACCCGCGGTATGTCATTTTGGTGAAAATTTTGACCATTCATGAAACCTTGTTTTTAACATGAAAAATGACTCAAATGAGTGGGAAAATGCATGGGCATGGTAAATTGGACCAAATTTTGCTCAGAAATGTGAAAAAAAACACTTTTAAATTTTTGACACAAATCAGAAAAAAACGTAGACCCGGAATGTCATTTTGGCAAAAATTTTGACCATTCATGATAACTTGTTTTTTTCATGAAAAATGACTCAAATGAGTGGGAAAATGCATGGGCATGGTAAATTGGACCAAATTTTGCTCAGAAATGTGAAAAAAGCACTTTTCAATTTTTGACCCAAATCAGAAAAAAACGTAGACCCGCGGTATGTCATTTTGGTGAAAATTTTGACCATTCATGAAACCTTGTTTTTTCCATGAAAAATGACTCAAATGAGTGGGAAAATGCATGGGCATGGTAAATTGGAACAAATTTTGCTCAGAAATGTGACAAAAAGCACTTTTCAATTTTTAACCCAAATCAGAAAAACACGTAGACCCGCGGTATGTCATTTTGGTGAAAATTTTGACCATTCATGAAACCTTGTTTTTTCCATGAAAAATGACTCAAATGAGTGGGAAAATGCATGGGCATGGTAAATTGGACCAAATTTTGCTCAGAAATGTGAAAAAAAGCACTTTTAAATTTTTGACACAAATCAGAAAAAAACGTAGACCCGCGGTATGTCATTTTGGCGAAAATTTTGACCATTCATGAAAACTTGTTTTTTCCATGAAAAATGACTCAAATGAGTGGGAAAATGCATGGGGGCATGGTAAATTGGGACAAATTTTGCTCAGAAATGTGAAAAAAGGCACTTTTCAATTTTTGACCCAAATCAGAAAAAAACGTAGACCCGCGGTATGTCATTTTGGTGAAAATTTTGACCATTCATGAAACATTGTTTTTTCCATGAAAAATGACTTAAACGAGTGGGAAAATGCACAGGCATGGTAAATTGGGACAAATTTTGCTCAGAAATGTGAAAAAAAGCACTTTTCAATTTTTGACCGAAATCAGAAAAAACGTAGACCCGCGGTATGTCATTTTGGTGAAAATTTTGACCATTCATGAAACCTTGTTTTTTCCATGAAAAATGACTGAAATGAGTGGGGAAATGCATGGGCATGGTAAATTGGGACAAATTTTGCTCAGAAATGTGAAAAAAGGCACTTTTCAATTTTTGACCCAAATCAGAAAAAAAACGTAGACCCGCGGTATGTCATTTTGGTGAAAATTTTGACCATTCATGAAACCTTGTTTTTAACATGAAAAATGACTCAAATGAGTGGGAAAATGCATGGGCATGGTAAATTGGACCAAATTTTGCTCAGAAATGTGAAAAAAAACACTTTTAAATTTTTGACACAAATCAGAAAAAAACGTAGACCCGGAATGTCATTTTGGCAAAAATTTTGACCATTCATGATAACTTGTTTTTTTCATGAAAAATGACTCAAATGAGTGGGAAAATGCATGGGCATGGTAAATTGGACCAAATTTTGCTCAGAAATGTGAAAAAAGCACTTTTCAATTTTTGACCCAAATCAGAAAAAAACGTAGACCCGCGGTATGTCATTTTGGTGAAAATTTTGACCATTCATGAAACCTTGTTTTTTCCATGAAAAATGACTCAAATGAGTGGGAAAATGCATGGGCATGGTAAATTGGAACAAATTTTGCTCAGAAATGTGACAAAAAGCACTTTTCAATTTTTAACCCAAATCAGAAAAACACGTAGACCCGCGGTATGTCATTTTGGTGAAAATTTTGACCATTCATGAAACCTTGTTTTTTCCATGAAAAATGACTCAAATGAGTGGGAAAATGCATGGGCATGGTAAATTGGACCAAATTTTGCTCAGAAATGTGAAAAAAAGCACTTTTAAATTTTTGACACAAATCAGAAAAAAACGTAGACCCGCGGTATGTCATTTTGGCGAAAATTTTGACCATTCATGAAAACTTGTTTTTTCCATGAAAAATGACTCAAATGAGTGGGAAAATGCATGGGGGCATGGTAAATTGGGACAAATTTTGCTCAGAAATGTGAAAAAAGGCACTTTTCAATTTTTGACCCAAATCAGAAAAAAACGTAGACCCGCGGTATGTCATTTTGGTGAAAATTTTGACCATTCATGAAACCTTGTTTTTTCCATGAAAAATGACTCAAATGAGTGGGAAAATGCATGGGCATGGTAAATTGGGACAAATTTTGCTCAGAAATGTGTCAAAAGGCACTTTTCAATTTTTGACCCAAATCAGAAAAAAACGTAGACCCGTGGTATGTCATTTTGGTGAAAATTTTGACCATTCATGAAACCTTGTTTTTTCCATGAAAAATGACTCAAATGAGTGGGAAAATGCATTGGCATGGTAAATTGGGACAAATTTTGCTCAGAAATGTGAAAAAAGGCACTTTTCAATTTTTGACCCAAATCAGAAAAAAACGTAGACCCGCGGTATGTCATTTTGGTGAAAATTTTGACCATTCATGAAACCTTGTTTTTTCCATGAAAAATGACTCAAATGAGTGGGAAAATGCATGGGCATGGTAAATTGGACCAAATTTTGCTCAGAAATGTGAAAAAAAAACACTTTTAAATTTTTGACACAAATCAGAAAAAAACGTAGACCCGGTATGTTATTTTGGTGAAAATTTTGACCATTCATGAAACCTTGTTTTTTCCATGAAAAATGACTCAAATGAGTGGGAAAATGCATTGGCATGGTAAATTGGAACAAATTTTGCTCAGAAATGTGACAAAAAGCACTTTTCAATTTTTAACCCAAATCAGAAAAACACGTAGACCCGCGGTATGTCATTTTGGTGAAAATTTTGGCCATTCATGAAATATTGTTTTTTCCATGAAAAATGACTTAAACGAGTGGGAAAATGCACGGGCATGGTAAATTGGGACAAATTTTGCTCAGAAATGTGAAAAAAAAGCACTTTTCAATTTTTGACCCAAATCAGTAAAAAACGTAGACCCGCGGTATGTCATTTTGGTGAAAATTTTGACCATTCATGAAACCTTGTTTTTTCCATGAAAAATGACTCAAATGAGTGGGAAAATGCATGGGCATGGTAAATTGGGACAAATTTTGCTCAGAAATGTGTCAAAAGGCACTTTTCAATTTTTGACCCAAATCAGAAAAAAACGTAGACCCGCGGTATGTCATTTTGGTGAAAATTTTGACCATTCATGAAACCTTGTTTTTTCAATGAAAAATGACTCAAATGAGTGGGAAAATGCATGGGCATGGTAAATTTGGACAAATTTTGCTCAGAAATGTGACAAAAAGCACTTTTCAATTTTTGACCCAAATCAGAAAAAACGTAGACCTGTAGACCTGTAGACGTAGACATGTCATTTTGGTGAAAATTTTGACCATTCATGAAACATTGTTTTTTCCATGAAAAATGACTTAAACGAGTGGGAAAATGCACGGGCATGGTAAATTGGGACAAATTTTGCTCAGAAATGTGAAAAAAAGCACTTTTCAATTTTTGACCCAAATCAGAAAACACGTAGACCTGCGGTATGTCATTTTGGTGAAAATTTTGACCATTCATGAAACCTTGTTTTTTCCATGAAAAATTACTCAAATGAGTGGGAAAATGCATGGGAATGGTAAATTGGGACAAATTTTGCTCAGAAATGTGTCAAAAGGCACTTTTCAATTTTTGACCCAAATCAGAAAAAAACGTAGACCCGCGGTATGTCATTTTGGTGAAAATTTTAAACATTCATGAAACCTTGTTTTTTCCATGAAAAATGACTCAAATGAGTGGGAAAATGCATGGGCATGGTAAATTGGACCAAATTTTGCTCAGAAATGTGAAAAAAACACTTTTAAATTTTTGACACAAATCAGAAAAAAACGTAGACCCGCGGTATGTCATTTTGGTGAAAATTTTGACCATTCATGAAACCTTGTTTTTTCCATGAAAAATGACTCAAATGAGTGGGAAAATGCATTGGCATGGTAAATTGGAACAAATTTTGCTCAGAAATGTGACAAAAAGCACTTTTCAATTTTTAACCCAAATCAGAAAAACACGTAGACCCGCGGTATGTCATTTTGGTGAAAATTTTGACCATTCATGAAACCTTGTTTTTTCCATGAAAAATGACTCAAATGAGTGGGAAAATGCATGGGCATGGTAAATTGGACCAAATTTTGCTTAGAAATGTGAAAAAAGCACTTTTAAATTTTTGACACAAATCAGAAAAAAACGTTGACCCGCGGTATGTCATTTTGGTGAAAATTTTGACCATTCATGAAACCTTGTTTTTTCCATGAAAAATGACTCAAATGAGTGGGAAAATGCATTGGCATGGTAAATTGGAACAAGTTTTGCTCAGAAATGTGACAAAAAGCACTTTTCAATTTTTAACCCAAATCAGAAAAACACGTAGACCCGCGGTATGTCATTTTGGTGAAAATTTTGACCATTCATGAAACCTTGTTTTTTCCATGAAAAATGACTCAAATGAGTGGGAAAATGCATGGGCATGGTAAATTGGACCAAATTTTGCTCAGAAATGTGAAAAAAGCACTTTTAAATTTTTGACACAAATCAGAAAAAAACGTAGACCCGCGGTATGTCATTTTGGTGAAAATTTTGACCATTCATGAAACCTTGTTTTTTCCATGAAAAATGACTCAAATGAGTTTTGCTCATTTTTTTGCTCATTTATTTAATCAAATTTTGCTCAGAAATGTGACAAAAGGCACTTTTCAATTTTTGACCCAAATCAGAAAAAAACGTAGACCCGCGGTATGTCATTTTAGTGAAAATTTTGACCATTCATGAAACCTTGTTTTTTCCATGAAAAATGACTTAAACGAGTGGGAAAATGCACGGGCATGGTAAATTGGGACAAATTTTGCTCAGAAATGTGAAAAAAAAGCACTTTTCAATTTTTGACCCAAATCAGAAAAAAACGTAGACCCGCGGTATGTCATTTTGGTGAAAATTTTGACCATTCATGAAACCTTGTTTTTTCCATGAAAAATGACTTAAATGAGTGGGAAAATGCATTGGCATGGTAAATTGGACAAAATTTGCTCAGATATGTGTCAAAAGGCACTTTTCAATTTTTGACCCAAATCAGAAAAAAACGTAGACCCGTGGTATGTCATTTTGGTGAAAATTTTGACCATTCATGAAACCTTGTTTTTTCCATGAAAAATGACTCAAATGAGTGGGAAAATGCATGGGCATGGTAAATTGGACAAAATTTGCTCAGATATGTGTCAAAAGGCACTTTTAAATTTTTGACCCAAATCAGAAAAAAACGTAGACCCGCGGTATGTCATTTTGGTGAAAATTTTGACCATTCATGAAACCTTGTTTTTTCCATGAAAAATGACTCAAATGAGTTTTGCTCATTGTTTTGCTCATTTATTTAATCAAATTTTGCTCAGAAATGTGACAAAAGGCACTTTTCAATTTTTGACCCAAATCAGAAAAAAACGTAGACCTGCGGTATGTCATTTTGGTGAAAATTTTGACCATTCATGAAACCTTGTTTTTTCCATGAAAAATGACTCAAATGAGTGGGAAAATGCATGGGCATGGTAAATTTGGAAAAATTTTGCTCAGAAATGTGACAAAAAGCACTTTTCAATTTTTGACCCAAATCAGAAAAAAACGTAGACCCCGCGGTATGTCATTTTGGTGAAAATTTTGACCATTCATGAAACATTGTTTTTTCCATGAAAAATGACTTAAACGAGTGGGAAAATGCACAGGCATGGTAAATTGGGACAAATTTTGCTCAGAAATGTGAAAAAAAAGCACTTTTCAATTTTTGACCCAAATCAGAAAAAAACGTAGACACGCGGTATGTCATTTTGGTGAAAATTTTGACCATTCATGAAACCTTGTTTTTTCCATGAAAAATGACTCAAATGAGTGGGAAAATGCATGGGCATGGTAAATTGGGACAAATTTTGCTCAGAAATGTGTCAAAAGGCACTTTTAAATTTTTGACCCAAATCAGAAAAAAACGTAGACCCGCGGTATGTCATTTTGGTGAAAATTTTGACCATTCATGAAAACTTGTTTTTTCCATGAAAAATGACTCAAATGAGTGGGAAAATGCATGGGCATGGTAAATTGGACCAAATTTTGCTCAGAAATGTGAAAAAAGCACTTTTAAAATTTTGGCACAAATCAGAAAAAAACGTAGACCCGCAGTATGTCATTTTGGCGAAAATTTTGACCATTCATGAAAACTTGTTTTTTTCATGAAAAATGACTCAAATGAGTGGGAAAATGCATGGGCATGGTAAATTGGACCAAATTTTGCTCAGAAATGTGAAAAAAAAGCACTTTTCAATTTTTGACCCAAATCAGAAAAACTCGTAGACCCGCGGGGTATGTCATTTTGGTGAAAATTTTGACCATTCATGAAACCTTGTTTTTTCCATGAAAAATGACTCAAATGAGTGGGAAAATGCATGGGCATGGTAAATTGGACCAAAATTTGCTCAGAAATGTGAAAAAAGCACTTTTCAATTTTTGACCCAAATCAGAAAAAAACGTACACCCGCGGTATGTCATTTTGGTGAAAATTTTGACCATTCATAAAACCTTGTTTTTTTCCATGAAAAATGACTGAAATGAGTGGGAAAATGCATGGGCATGGAAAATTGGACCAAATTTTACTCAGAAATGTGAAAAAAAAGCACTTTTCAATTTTTGACCCAAATCAGAAAAAAACGTAGACCCGCGGTATGTCATTTTGGTGAAAATTTTGACCATTCATGAAACCTTGTTTTTTTCATGAAAAATGACTCAAATGAGTGGGAAAATGCATGGGCATGGTAAATTGGAACAAATTTTGCTCAGAAATGTGACAAAAAGCACTTTTCAATTTTTGACCCAAATCAGAAAAAAACGTAGACCCGCGGTATGTCATTTTGGTGAAAATTTTGACCATTCATGAAACCTTGTTTTTTCCATGAAAAATGACTCAAATGAGTGGGAAAATGCATGGGCATGGTAAATTGGGACAAATTTTGCTCAGAAATGTGTCAAAAGGCACTTTTCAATTTTTGACCCAAATCAGAAAAAAACGTAGACCCGCGGTATGTCATTTTGGTGAAAATTTTGACCATTCATGAAACCTCTTTTTTTTCATGAAAAATGACTCAAATGAGTGGGAAAATGCATGGGCATGGTAAATTGGACCAAATTTTGCTCAGAAATGTGAAAAAAGCGCTTTTAAATTTTTGACACAAATCAGAAAAAAACGTAGACCCGCGGTATGTCATTTTGGCGAAAATTTTGACCATTCATGAAAACTTGTTTTTTTCATGAAAAATGACTCAAATGATTGGGAAAATGCATGGGCATGGTAAATTGGACCAAATTTTGCTCAGAAATGTGAAAAAAGCACTTTTCAATTTTTGACCCAAATCAGAAAAACACGTAGACCCGCGCGGTATGTCATTTTGGTGAAAATTTTGACCATTCATAAAACCTTGTTTTTTTCCATGAAAAATGACTGAAATGAGTGGGAAAATGCATGGGCATGGTAAATTGGAACAAATTTTGCTCAGAAATGTGACAAAAAGCACTTTTCAATTTTTGACCCAAATCAGAAAAACACTTAGACCTGCGGTATGTCATTTTGGTGAAAATTTTTGACCATTCATGAAACCTCTTTTTTTTCATGAAAAATGACTCAAATGAGTGGGAAAATGCATGGGCATGGTAAATTGGACCAAATTTTGCTCAGAAATGTGAAAAAAGCACTTTTCAATTTTTGCCCAAAACCGAAAAACACGTAGACCCGCGGTATGCCATTTTGGTGAAAGTTTTGACCATTCATAAAACCTTGTTTTTTTCCATGAAAAATGACTGAAATGAGTGGGAAAATGCATGGGCATGGTAAATTGGAACAAATTTTGCTCAGAAATGTGACAAAAAGCACTTTTCAATTTTTGACCCAAATCAGAAAAACATGTAGACCCGTGGTATGTCATTTTGGTGAAAATTTTGACCATTCATGAAACCTTGTTTTTTCCATGAAAAATGACTCAAATGAGTGGGAAAATGCATGGGCATGGTAAATTGGGACAAATTTTGCTCAGAAATGTGTCAAAAGGCACTTTTCAATTTTTGACCCAAATCAGAAAAACACGTAGACCCGCGGTATGTCATTTTGGTGAAAGTTTTGACCATTCATAAAACCTTGTTTTTTTCCATGAAAAATGACTGAAATGAGTGGGAAAATGCATGGGCATGGTAAATTGGACCAAATTTTGCTCAGAAATGTGAAAAAAGCTCTTTTAAATTTTTGACACAAATCAGAAAAAAACGTAGACCCGCGGTATGTCATTTTGGCGAAAATTTTGACCATTCATGATAACTTGTTTTTTTCATGAAAAATGACTCAAATGAGTGGGAAAATGCATGGGCATGGTAAATTGGACCAAATTTTGCTCAGAAATGTGAAAAAAGCACTTTTCAATTTTTGACCCAAATCAGAAAAAAACGTAGACCCGCGGTATGTCATTTTGGTGAAAATTTTGTCCATTCATGAAACCTTGTTTTTTCCATGAAAAATGACTCAAATGAGTGGGAAAATGCATGGGCATGGTAAATTGGACCAAATTTTGCTCAGAAATGTGAAAAAAGCTCTTTTAAATTTTTGACACAAATCAGAAAAAAACGTAGACCCGCGGTATGTCATTTTGGTGAAAATTTTGACCATTCATGAAACCTCTTTTTTTTTTCATGAAAAATGACTCAAATGAGTGGGAAAATGCATGGGCATGGTAAATTGGACCAAATTTTGCTCAGAAATGTGAAAAAAGCGCTTTTAAATTTTTGACACAAATCAGAAAAAAACGTAGACCCGCGGTATGTCATTTTGGTGAAAATTTTGACCATTCATGAAACCTCTTTTTTTTTCATGAAAAATGACTCAAATGAGTGGGAAAATGCATGGGCATGGTAAATTGGACCAAATTTTGCTCAGAAATGTGAAAAAAGCGCTTTTAAATTTTTGACACAAATCAGAAAAAAACGTAGACCCGCGGTATGTCATTTTGGCGAAAATTTTGACCATTCATGAAAACTTGTTTTTTTCATGAAAAATGACTCAAATGAGTGGGAAAATGCATGGGCATGGTAAATTGGGACAAATTTTGCTCAGAAATGTGTCAAAAGGCACTTTTCAATTTTTGACCCGAATCAGAAAAACACGTAGACCCGCGGTATGTCATTTTGGTGAAAGTTTTGACCATTCATAAAACCTTGTTTTTTTCCATGAAAAATGACTGAAATGAGTGGGAAAATGCATGGGCATGGTAAATTGGACCAAATTTTGCTCAGAAATGTGAAAAAAGCTCTTTTAAATTTTTGACCCAAATCAGAAAAAAACGTAGACCCGCGGTATGTCATTTTGGTGAAAATTTTGACCATTCATGAAACCTTGTTTTTTCCATGAAAAATGACTCAAATGAGTGGGAAAATGCATGGGCATGGTAAATTGGAACAAATTTTGCTCAGAAATGTGACAAAAAGCACTTTTCAATTTTTGACCCAAATCAGAAAAACACGTAGACCCGCAGTATGTCATTTTGGTGAAATTTTTGACCATTCATGAAACCTTGTTTTTTCCATGAAAAATGACTCAAATGAGTGGGAAAATGCACGGGCATGGTAAATTGGGACAAATTTTGCTCAGAAATGTGACAAAAGGCACTTTTCAATTTTTGACCCAAATCAGTAAAAAACGTAGACCCGCGGTATGTCATTTTGGTGAAAATTTTGACCATTCATGAAACCTTGTTTTTTCCATGAAAAATGACTCAAATGAGTGGGAAAATGCATGGGCATGGTAAATTGGACCAAATTTTGCTCATAAATGTGAAAAAAGCTCTTTTAAATTTTTGACACAAATCAGAAAAAAACGTAGACCCGCGCGCGGTATGTCATTTTGGCAAAAATTTTGACCATTCATGATAACTTGTTTTTTTCATGAAAAATGACTCAAATGAGTGGGAAAATGCATGGGCATGGTAAATTGGACCAAAATTTGCTCAGAAATGTGAAAAAAGCACTTTTCAATTTTTGACCCAAATCAGAAAAAAACGTAGACCCGCGGTATGTCATTTTGGTGAAAATTTTGACCATTCATGAAACCTTCTTTTTTCCATGAAAAATGACTCAAATGAGTGGGAAAATGCATGGGCATGGTAAATTGGACCAAATTTTGCTCAGAAATGTGAAAAAAGCACTTTTCAATTTTTGACCCAAATCAGAAAAAAACGTAGACCCGCGGTATGTCATTTTGGTGAAAATTTTGACCATTCATAAAACCTTGTTTTTTCCATGAAAAATGACTGAAATGAGTGGGAAAATGCATGGGCATGGAAAATTGGACCAAATTTTGCTCAGAAATGTGAAAAAAAGCACTTTTCAATTTTTGACCCAAATCAGAAAAAAACGTAGACCCGCGGTATGTCATTTTGGTGAAAATTTTGACCATTCATGAAACCTTGTTTTTTTCATGAAAAATGACTCAAATGAGTGGGAAAATGCATGGGCATGGTAAATTGGGACAAATTTTGCTCAGAAATGTGTCAAAAGGCACTTTTCAATTTTTGACCCAAATCAGAAAAAAACGTAGACCCGCGGTATGTCATTTTGGTGAAAATTTTGACCATTCATGAAACCTTGTTTTTTCCATGAAAAATGACTCAAATGAGTGGGAAAATGCATGGGCATGGTAAATTGGGACAAATTTTGCTCAGAAATGTGTCAAAAGGCACTTTTCAATTTTTGACCCAAATCAGAAAAAAACGTAGACCCGCGGTATGTCATTTTGGTGAAAATTTTGACCATTCATGAAACCTCTTTTTTTTCATGAAAAATGACTCAAATGAGTGGGAAAATGCATGGGCATGGTAAATTGGACCAAATTTTGCTCAGAAATGTGAAAAAAGCGCTTTTAAATTTTTGACACAAATCAGAAAAAAACGTAGACCCGCGGTATGTCATTTTGGCAAAAATTTTGACCATTCATGATAACTTGTTTTTTTCATGAAAAATTACTCAAATGAGTGGGAAAATGCATGGGCATGGTAAATTGGACCAAATTTTGCTCAGAAATGTGAAAAAAGCTCTTTTAAATTTTTGACACAAATCAGAAAGAAACGTAGACCCGCGGTATGTCATTTTGGCAAAAATTTTGACCATTCATGATAACTTGTTTTTTTCATGAAAAATGACTCAAATGAGTGGGAAAATGCATGGGCATGGTAAATTGGACCAAAATTTTGCTCAGAAATGTGAAAAAAGCACTTTTCAATTTTTGACCCAAATCAGAAAAAAACGTAGACCCGCGGTATGTCATTTTGGTGAAAATTTTGACCATTCATGAAACCTTCTTTTTTCCATGAAAAATGACTCAAATGAGTGGGAAAATGCATGGGCATGGTAAATTGGACCAAATTTTGCTCAGAAATGTGAAAAAAGCACTTTTCAATTTTTGACCCAAATCAGAAAAAAACGTAGACCCGCAGTATGTCATTTTGGTGAAAATTTTGACCATTCATAAAACCTTGTTTTTTTCCATGAAAAATGACTGAAATGAGTGGGAAAATGCATGGGCATGGAAAATTGGACCAAATTTTGCTCAGAAATGTGAAAAAAAGCACTTTTCAATTTTTGACCCAAATCAGAAAAAAACGTAGACCCGCGGTATGTCATTTTGGTGAAAATTTTGACCATTCATGAAACCTTGTTTTTTTCATGAAAAATGACTCAAATGAGTGGGAAAATGCATGGGCATGGTAAATTGGGACAAATTTTGCTCAGAAATGTGTCAAAAGGCACTTTTCAATTTTTGACCCAAATCAGAAAAAAACGTAGACCCGCGGTATGTCATTTTGGTGAAAATTTTGACCATTCATGAAACCTTGTTTTTTCCATGAAAAATGACTGAAATGAGTGGGAAAATGCATGGGCATGGTAAATTGGGACAAATTTTGCTCAGAAATGTGTCAAAAGGCACTTTTCAATTTTTGACCCAAATCAGAAAAAAACGTAGACCCGCGGTATGTCATTTTGGTGAAAATTTTGACCATTCATGAAACCTCTTTTTTTTCATGAAAAATGACTCAAATGAGTGGGAAAATGCATGGGCATGGTAAATTGGACCAAATTTTGCTCAGAAATGTGAAAAAAAGCACTTTTAATTTTCTGACACAAATCAGAAAAAAACGTAGACCCGCGTTATGTCATTTTGGCGAAAATTTTGACCATTCATGAAAACTTGTTTTTTCCATGAAAAATGACTCAAATGAGTGGGAAAATGCATGGGCATGGTAAATTGGGACAAATTTTGCTCAGAAATGTGTCAAAAGGCACTTTTCAATTTTTGACCCAAATCAGAAAAAAACGTAGACACGCGGTATGTCATTTTGGTGAAAATTTTTACCATTCATGAAACCTTGTTTTTTCCATGAAAAATGACTCAAATGAGTGGGAAAATGCATGGGCATGGTAAATTGGACCAAATTTTGCTCAGAAATGTGACAAAAAGCACTTTTCAATTTTTGACCCAAATCAGAAAAAAACGTAGACCCGCGGTATGTCATTTTGGTGAAAATTTTGACCATTCATGAAACATTGTTTTTTCCATGAAAAATGACTTAAAAGAATGGGAAAATGCACGGGCATGGTAAATTGGGACAAATTTTGCTCAGAAATGTGAAAAAAAAGCACTTTTCAATTTTTGACCCAAATCAGAAAACACGTAGACCCGCGGTATGTCATTTTGGTGAAAAATTTGACCATTCATGAAACCTTGTTTTTTCCATGAAAAATGACTCAAATGAGTGGGAAAATGCATTGGCATGGTAAATTGGGACAAATTTTGCTCAGAAATGTGAAAAAAGGCACTTTTCAATTTTTGACCCAAATCAGAAAAAAACGTAGACCCGCGGTATGTCATTTTGGTGAAAATTTTGACCATTCATGAAACCTTGTTTTTTCCATGAAAAATGACTCAAATGAGTGGGAAAATGCATGGGCATGGTAAATTGGACCAAATTTTGCTCAGAAGTGTGAAAAAAAAACACTTTTAAATTTTTGACACAAATCAGAAAAAAACGTAGACCCGGTATGTCATTTTGGCAAAAATTTTGACCATTCATGATAACTTGTTTTTTTTCATGAAAAATGACTCAAATGAGTGGGAAAATGCATGGGCATGGTAAATTGGACCAAATTTTGCTCAGAAATGTGAAAAAAGCACTTTTCAATTTTTGACCCAAATCAGAAAAAAACGTAGACCCGCGGTATGTCATTTTGGTGAAAATTTTGACCATTCATGAAACCTTGTTTTTTCCATGAAAAATGACTCAAATGAGTGGGAAAATGCATGGGCATGGTAAATTGGGACAAATTTTGCTCAGAAATGTGTCAAAAAGCACTTTTCAATTTTTAACCCAAATCAGAAAAACACGTAGACCCGCGGTATGTCATTTTGGTGAAAATTTTGACCATTCATGAAACCTTGTTTTTTCCATGAAAAATGACTCAAATGAGTGGGAAAATGCATTGGCATGGTAAATTGGACCAAATTTTGCTCAGAAATGTGAAAAAAGCACTTTTAAATTTTTGACACAAATCAGAAAAAAACGTAGACCCGCGGTATGTCATTTTGCCGAAAATTTTGACCATTCATGAAAACTTGTTTTTTTCCATGAAAAATGACTCAAATGAGTGGGAAAATGCATGGGGGCATGGTAAATTGGGACAAATTTTGCTCAGAAATGTGACAAAAGGCACTTTTCAATTTTTGACCCAAATCAGAAAAAAACGTAGACCCGCGGTATGTCATTTTGGTGAAAATTTTTACCATTCATGAAACCTTGTTTTTTCCATGAAAAATGACTCAAATGAGTGGGAAAATGCATGGGCATGGTAAATTGGGACAAATTTTGCTCAGAAATGTGTCAAAAGGCACTTTTCAATTTTTGACCCAAATCAGAAAAAAACGTAGACCCGAGGTATGTCATTTTGGCAAAAATTTTGACCATTCATGAAAACTTGTTTTTTTCATGAAAAATGACTCAAATGAGTGGGAAAATGCATGGGCATGGTAAATTGGACCAAATTTTGCTCAGAAATGTGAAAAAAGCACTTTTCAATTTTTGACCCAAATCAGAAAAAAACGTAGACCCGCGGTATGTCATTTTGGTGAAAATTTTGACCATTCATGAAACCTTGTTTTTTCCATGAAAAATGACTCAAATGAGTGGGAAAATGCACGGGCATGGTAAATTGGGACAAATTTTGCTCAGAAATGTGTCAAAAGGCACTTTTCAATTTTTGACCCAAATCAGAAAAAAACGTAGACCCCCGGTATGTCATTTTGGTGAAAATTTTGACCATTCATGAAACATTGTTTTTTCCATGAAAAATGACTTAAACGAGTGGGAAAATGCACGGGCATGGTAAATTGGGACAAATTTTGCTCAGAAATGTGAAAAAAAGCACTTTTCAATTTTTGACCGAAATCAGAAAAAACGTAGACCCGCGGTATGTCATTTTGGTGAAAATTTTGACCATTCATGAAACCTTGTTTTTTCCATGAAAAATGACTCAAATGAGTGGGGAAATGCATGGGCATGGTAAATTGGGACAAATTTTGCTCAGAAATGTGAAAAAAGGCACTTTTCAATTTTTGACCCAAATCAGAAAAAAAACGTAGACCCGCGGTATGTCATTTTGGTGAAAATTTTGACCATTCATGAAACCTTGTTTTTAACATGAAAAATGACTCAAATGAGTGGGAAAATGCATGGGCATGGTAAATTGGACCAAATTTTGCTCAGAAATGTGAAAAAAAACACTTTTAAATTTTTGACACAAATCAGAAAAAAACGTAGACCCGGAATGTCATTTTGGCAAAAATTTTGACCATTCATGATAACTTGTTTTTTTCATGAAAAATGACTCAAATGAGTGGGAAAATGCATGGGCATGGTAAATTGGACCAAATTTTGCTCAGAAATGTGAAAAAAGCACTTTTCAATTTTTGACCCAAATCAGAAAAAAACGTAGACCCGCGGTATGTCATTTTGGTGAAAATTTTGACCATTCATGAAACCTTGTTTTTTCCATGAAAAATGACTCAAATGAGTGGGAAAATGCATGGGCATGGTAAATTGGAACAAATTTTGCTCAGAAATGTGACAAAAAGCACTTTTCAATTTTTAACCCAAATCAGAAAAACACGTAGACCCGCGGTATGTCATTTTGGTGAAAATTTTGACCATTCATGAAACCTTGTTTTTTCCATGAAAAATGACTCAAATTAGTGGGAAAATGCATGGGCATGGTAAATTGGACCAAATTTTGCTCAGAAATGTGAAAAAAAGCACTTTTAAATTTTTGACACAAATCAGAAAAAAACGTAGACCCGCGGTATGTCATTTTGGCGAAAATTTTGACCATTCATGAAAACTTGTTTTTTCCATGAAAAATGACTCAAATGAGTGGGAAAATGCATGGGGGCATGGTAAATTGGGACAAATTTTGCTCAGAAATGTGAAAAAAGGCACTTTTCAATTTTTGACCCAAATCAGAAAAAAACGTAGACCCGCGGTATGTCATTTTGGTGAAAATTTTGACCATTCATGAAACCTTGTTTTTTCCATGAAAAATGACTCAAATGAGTGGGAAAATGCATGGGCATGGTAAATTGGGACAAATTTTGCTCAGAAATGTGTCAAAAGGCACTTTCCAATTTTTGACCCAAATCAGAAAAAAACGTAGACCCGCGGTATGTCATTTTGGTGAAAATTTTGACCATTCATGAAACCTTGTTTTTTCCATGAAAAATGACTCAAATGAGTGGGAAAATGCATTGGCATGGTAAATTGAAACAGATTTTGCTCAGAAATGTGACAAAAAGCACTTTTCAATTTTTAACCCAAATCAGAAAAACACGTAGACCCACGGTATGTCATTTTGGTGAAAATTTTGACCATTCATGAAACCTTGTTTTTTCCATGAAAAATGACTCAAATGAGTGGGAAAATGCATTGGCATGGTAAATTGGACCAAATTTTGCTCAGAAATGTGAAAAAAAGCACTTTTAATTTTCAGACACAAATCAGAAAAAAACGTAGACCCGCGTTATGTCATTTTGGTGAAAATTTTTACCATTCATGAAACCTTGTTTTTTCCATGAAAAATGACTCAAATGAGTGGGAAAATGCATGGGCATGGTAAATTGGACCAAATTTTGCTCAGAAATGTGACAAAAAGCACTTTTCAATTTTTGACCCAAATCAGAAAAAAACGTAGACCCGCGGTATGTCATTTTGGTGAAAATTTTGACCATTCATGAAACATTGTTTTTTCCATGAAAAATGACTTAAAAGAATGGGAAAATGCACGGGCATGGTAAATTGGGACAAATTTTGCTCAGAAATGTGAAAAAAAGCACTTTTCAATTTTTGACCCAAATCAGAAAAAACGTAGACCCGCGGTATGTCATTTTGGTGAAAAATTTGACCATTCATGAAACCTTGTTTTTTCCATGAAAAATGACTCAAATGAGTGGGAAAATGCATTGGCATGGTAAATTGGGACAAATTTTGCTCAGAAATGTGAAAAAAGGCACTTTTCAATTTTTGACCCAAATCAGAAAAAAACGTAGACCCGCGGTATGTCATTTTGGTGAAAATTTTGACCATTCACGAAACCTTGTTTTTTCCATGAAAAATGACTCAAATGAGTGGGAAAATGCATGGGCATGGTAAATTGGACCAAATTTTGCTCAGAAATGTGAAAAAAAAACACTTTTAAATTTTTGACACAAATCAGAAAAAAACGTAGACCCGGTATGTCATTTTGGCAAAAATTTTGACCATTCATGATAACTTGTTTTTTTCATGAAAAATGACTCAAATGAGTGGGAAAATGCATGGCATGGTAAATTGGACCAAATTTTGCTCAGAAATGTGAAAAAAGCACTTTTCAATTTTTGACCCAAATCAGAAAAAAACGTAGACCCGCGGTATGTCATTTTGGTGAAAATTTTGACCATTCATGAAACCTTGTTTTTTCCATGAAAAATGACTCAAATGAGTGGGAAAATGCATGGGCATGGTAAATTGGGACAAATTTTGCTCAGAAATGTGTCAAAAAGCACTTTTCAATTTTTAACCCAAATCAGAAAAACACGTAGACCCGCGGTATGTCATTTTGGTGAAAATTTTGACCATTCATGAAACCTTGTTTTTTCCATGAAAAATGACTCAAATGAGTGGGAAAATGCATTGGCATGGTAAATTGGACCAAATTTTGCTCAGAAATGTGAAAAAAGCACTTTTAAATTTTTGACACAAATCAGAAAAAAACGTAGACCCGCGGTATGTCATTTTGCCGAAAATTTTGACCATTCATGAAAACTTGTTTTTTTCCATGAAAAATGACTCAAATGAGTGGGAAAATGCATGGGGGCATGGTAAATTGGGACAAATTTTGCTCAGAAATGTGACAAAAGGCACTTTTCAATTTTTGACCCAAATCAGAAAAAAACGTAGACCCGCGGTATGTCATTTTGGTGAAAATTTTTACCATTCATGAAACCTTGTTTTTTCCATGAAAAATGACTCAAATGAGTGGGAAAATGCATGGGCATGGTAAATTGGGACAAATTTTGCTCAGAAATGTGTCAAAAGGCACTTTTCAATTTTTGACCCAAATCAGAAAAAAACGTAGACCCGAGGTATGTCATTTTGGCAAAAATTTTGACCATTCATGAAAACTTGTTTTTTTCATGAAAAATGACTCAAATGAGTGGGAAAATGCATGGGCATGGTAAATTGGACCAAATTTTGCTCAGAAATGTGAAAAAAGCACTTTTCAATTTTTGACCCAAATCAGAAAAAAACGTAGACCCGCGGTATGTCATTTTGGTGAAAATTTTGACCATTCATGAAACCTTGTTTTTTCCATGAAAAATGACTCAAATGAGTGGGAAAATGCACGGGCATGGTAAATTGGGACAAATTTTGCTCAGAAATGTGTCAAAAGGCACTTTTCAATTTTTGACCCAAATCAGAAAAAAACGTAGACCCCCGGTATGTCATTTTGGTGAAAATTTTGACCATTCATGAAACATTGTTTTTTCCATGAAAAATGACTTAAACGAGTGGGAAAATGCACGGGCATGGTAAATTGGGACAAATTTTGCTCAGAAATGTGAAAAAAAGCACTTTCAATTTTTGACCGAAATCAGAAAAAACGTAGACCCGCGGTATGTCATTTTGGTGAAAATTTTGACCATTCATGAAACCTTGTTTTTTCCATGAAAAATGACTGAAATGAGTGGGGAAATGCATGGGCATGGTAAATTGGGACAAATTTTGCTCAGAAATGTGAAAAAAGGCACTTTTCAATTTTTGACCCAAATCAGAAAAAAAACGTAGACCCGCGGTATGTCATTTTGGTGAAAATTTTGACCATTCATGAAACCTTGTTTTTAACATGAAAAATGACTCAAATGAGTGGGAAAATGCATGGGCATGGTAAATTGGACCAAATTTTGCTCAGAAATGTGAAAAAAAACACTTTTAAATTTTTGACACAAATCAGAAAAAAACGTAGACCCGGAATGTCATTTTGGCAAAAATTTTGACCATTCATGATAACTTGTTTTTTTCATGAAAAATGACTCAAATGAGTGGGAAAATGCATGGGCATGGTAAATTGGACCAAATTTTGCTCAGAAATGTGAAAAAAGCACTTTTCAATTTTTGACCCAAATCAGAAAAAAACGTAGACCCGCGGTATGTCATTTTGGTGAAAATTTTGACCATTCATGAAACCTTGTTTTTTCCATGAAAAATGACTCAAATGAGTGGGAAAATGCATGGGCATGGTAAATTGGAACAAATTTTGCTCAGAAATGTGACAAAAAGCACTTTTCAATTTTTAACCCAAATCAGAAAAACACGTAGACCCGCGGTATGTCATTTTGGTGAAAATTTTGACCATTCATGAAACCTTGTTTTTTCCATGAAAAATGACTCAAATGAGTGGGAAAATGCATGGGCATGGTAAATTGGACCAAATTTTGCTCAGAAATGTGAAAAAAAGCACTTTTAAATTTTTGACACAAATCAGAAAAAAACGTAGACCCGCGGTATGTCATTTTGGCGAAAATTTTGACCATTCATGAAAACTTGTTTTTTCCATGAAAAATGACTCAAATGAGTGGGAAAATGCATGGGGGCATGGTAAATTGGGACAAATTTTGCTCAGAAATGTGAAAAAAGGCACTTTTCAATTTTTGACCCAAATCAGAAAAAAACGTAGACCCGCGGTATGTCATTTTGGTGAAAATTTTGACCATTCATGAAACCTTGTTTTTTCCATGAAAAATGACTCAAATGAGTGGGAAAATGCATGGGCATGGTAAATTGGGACAAATTTTGCTCAGAAATGTGTCAAAAGGCACTTTTCAATTTTTGACACAAATCAGAAAAAAACGTAGACCCGTGGTATGTCATTTTGGTGAAAATTTTGACCATTCATGAAACCTTGTTTTTTCCATGAAAAATGACTCAAATGAGTGGGAAAATGCATGGGCATGGTAAATTGGACCAAATTTTGCTCAGAAATGTGAAAAAAAACACTTTTAAATTTTTGACACAAATCAGAAAAAAACGTAGACCCGGTATGTTATTTTGGTGAAAATTTTGACCATTCATGAAACCTTGTTTTTTCCATGAAAAATGACTCAAATGAGTGGGAAAATGCATTGTCATGGTAAATTGGAACAAATTTTGCTCAGAAATGTGACAAAAAGCACTTTTCAATTTTTAACCCAAATCAGAAAAACACGTAGACCCGCGGTATGTCATTTTGGTGAAAATTTTGGCCATTCATGAAATATTGTTTTTTCCATGAAAAATGACTTAAACGAGTGGGAAAATGCACGGGCATGGTAAATTGGGACAAATTTTGCTCAGAAATGTGAAAAAAAAGCACTTTTCAATTTTTGACCCAAATCAGTAAAAAACGTAGACCCGCGGTATGTCATTTTGGTGAAAATTTTGACCATTCATGAAACCTTGTTTTTTCCATGAAAAATGACTCAAATGAGTGGGAAAATGCATGGGCATGGTAAATTGGGACAAATTTTGCTCAGAAATGTGTCAAAAGGCACTTTTCAATTTTTGACCCAAATCAGAAAAAAACGTAGACCCGCGGTATGTCATTTTGGTGAAAATTTTGACCATTCATGAAACCTTGTTTTTTCAATGAAAAATGACTCAAATGAGTGGGAAAATGCATGGGCATGGTAAATTTGGACAAATTTTGCTCAGAAATGTGACAAAAAGCACTTTTCAATTTTTGACCCAAATCAGAAAAAACGTAGACCTGTAGACCTGTAGACGTAGACATGTCATTTTGGTGAAAATTTTGACCATTCATGAAACATTGTTTTTTCCATGAAAAATGACTTAAACGAGTGGGAAAATGCACGGGCATGGTAAATTGGGACAAATTTTGCTCAGAAATGTGAAAAAAAGCACTTTTCAATTTTTGACCCAAATCAGAAAACACGTAGACCTGCGGTATGTCATTTTGGTGAAAATTTTGACCATTCATGAAACCTTGTTTTTTCCATGAAAAATTACTCAAATGAGTGGGAAAATGCATGGGAATGGTAAATTGGGACAAATTTTGCTCAGAAATGTGTCAAAAGGCACTTTTCAATTTTTGACCCAAATCAGAAAAAAACGTAGACCCGCGGTATGTCATTTTGGTGAAAATTTTAAACATTCATGAAACCTTGTTTTTTCCATGAAAAATGACTCAAATGAGTGGGAAAATGCATGGGCATGGTAAATTGGACCAAATTTTGCTCAGAAATGTGAAAAAAACACTTTTAAATTTTTGACACAAATCAGAAAAAAACGTAGACCCGCGGTATGTCATTTTGGTGAAAATTTTGACCATTCATGAAACCTTGTTTTTTCCATGAAAAATGACTCAAATGAGTGGGAAAATGCATTGGCATGGTAAATTGGAACAAATTTTGCTCAGAAATGTGACAAAAAGCACTTTTCAATTTTTAACCCAAATCAGAAAAACACGTAGACCCGCGGTATGTCATTTTGGTGAAAATTTTGACCATTCATGAAACCTTGTTTTTTCCATGAAAAATGACTCAAATGAGTGGGAAAATGCATGGGCATGGTAAATTGGACCAAATTTTGCTTAGAAATGTGAAAAAAGCACTTTTAAATTTTTGACACAAATCAGAAAAAAGCGTTGACCCGCGGTATGTCATTTTGGTGAAAATTTTGACCATTCATGAAACCTTGTTTTTTCCATGAAAAATGACTCAAATGAGTGGGAAAATGCATTGGCATGGTAAATTGGAACAAGTTTTGCTCAGAAATGTGACAAAAAGCACTTTTCAATTTTTAACCCAAATCAGAAAAACACGTAGACCCGCGGTATGTCATTTTGGTGAAAATTTTGACCATTCATGAAACCTTGTTTTTTCCATGAAAAATGACTCAAATGAGTGGGAAAATGCATGGGCATGGTAAATTGGACCAAATTTTGCTCAGAAATGTGAAAAAAGCACTTTTAAATTTTTGACACAAATCAGAAAAAAACGTAGACCCGCGGTATGTCATTTTGGTGAAAATTTTGACCATTCATGAAACCTTGTTTTTTCCATGAAAAATGACTCAAATGAGTTTTGCTCATTTTTTTGCTCATTTATTTAATCAAATTTTGCTCAGAAATGTGACAAAAGGCACTTTTCAATTTTTGACCCAAATCAGAAAAAAACGTAGACCCGCGGTATGTCATTTTAGTGAAAATTTTGACCATTCATGAAACCTTGTTTTTTCCATGAAAAATGACTTAAACGAGTGGGAAAATGCACGGGCATGGTAAATTGGGACAAATTTTGCTCAGAAATGTGAAAAAAAAGCACTTTTCAATTTTTGACCCAAATCAGAAAAAAACGTAGACCCGCGGTATGTCATTTTGGTGAAAATTTTGACCATTCATGAAACCTTGTTTTTTCCATGAAAAATGACTTAAATGAGTGGGAAAATGCATTGGCATGGTAAATTGGACAAAATTTGCTCAGATATGTGTCAAAAGGCACTTTTAAATTTTTGACCCAAATCAGAAAAAAACGTAGACCCGTGGTATGTCATTTTGGTGAAAATTTTGACCATTCATGAAACCTTGTTTTTTCCATGAAAAATGACTCAAATGAGTGGGAAAATGCATGGGCATGGTAAATTGGACAAAATTTGCTCAGATATGTGTCAAAAGGCACTTTTAAATTTTTGACCCAAATCAGAAAAAAACGTAGACCCGCGGTATGTCATTTTGGTGAAAATTTTGACCATTCATGAAACCTTGTTTTTTCCATGAAAAATGACTCAAATGAGTTTTGCTCATTGTTTTGCTCATTTATTTAATCAAATTTTGCTCAGAAATGTGACAAAAGGCACTTTTCAATTTTTGACCCAAATCAGAAAAAAACGTAGACCTGCGGTATGTCATTTTGGTGAAAATTTTGACCATTCATGAAACCTTGTTTTTTCCATGAAAAATGACTCAAATGAGTGGGAAAATGCATGGGCATGGTAAATTTGGAAAAATTTTGCTCAGAAATGTGACAAAAAGCACTTTTCAATTTTTGACCCAAATCAGAAAAAAACGTAGACCCCGCGGTATGTCATTTTGGTGAAAATTTTGACCATTCATGAAACATTGTTTTTTCCATGAAAAATGACTTAAACGAGTGGGAAAATGCACAGGCATGGTAAATTGGGACAAATTTTGCTCAGAAATGTGAAAAAAAAGCACTTTTCAATTTTTGACCCAAATCAGAAAAAAACGTAGACACGCGGTATGTCATTTTGGTGAAAATTTTGACCATTCATGAAACCTTGTTTTTTCCATGAAAAATGACTCAAATGAGTGGGAAAATGCATGGGCATGGTAAATTGGGACAAATTTTGCTCAGAAATGTGTCAAAAGGCACTTTTAAATTTTTGACCCAAATCAGAAAAAAACGTAGACCCGCGGTATGTCATTTTGGTGAAAATTTTGACCATTCATGAAAACTTGTTTTTTCCATGAAAAATGACTCAAATGAGTGGGAAAATGCATGGGCATGGTAAATTGGACCAAATTTTGCTCAGAAATGTGAAAAAAGCACTTTTAAAATTTTGGCACAAATCAGAAAAAAACGTAGACCCGCAGTATGTCATTTTGGCGAAAATTTTGACCATTCATGAAAACTTGTTTTTTTCATGAAAAATGACTCAAATGAGTGGGAAAATGCATGGGCATGGTAAATTGGACAAAATTTGCTCAGATATGTGTCAAAAGGCACTTTTAAATTTTTGACCCAAATCAGAAAAAAACGTAGACCCGCGGTATGTCATTTTGGTGAAAATTTTGACCATTCATGAAACCTTGTTTTTTCCATGAAAAATGACTCAAATGAGTTTTGCTCATTGTTTTGCTCATTTATTTAATCAAATTTTGCTCAGAAATGTGACAAAAGGCACTTTTCAATTTTTGACCCAAATCAGAAAAAAACGTAGACCTGCGGTATGTCATTTTGGTGAAAATTTTGACCATTCATGAAACCTTGTTTTTTCCATGAAAAATGACTCAAATGAGTGGGAAAATGCATGGGCATGGTAAATTTGGAAAAATTTTGCTCAGAAATGTGACAAAAAGCACTTTTCAATTTTTGACCCAAATCAGAAAAAAACGTAGACCCCGCGGTATGTCATTTTGGTGAAAATTTTGACCATTCATGAAACATTGTTTTTTCCATGAAAAATGACTTAAACGAGTGGGAAAATGCACAGGCATGGTAAATTGGGACAAATTTTGCTCAGAAATGTGAAAAAAAAGCACTTTTCAATTTTTGACCCAAATCAGAAAAAAACGTAGACACGCGGTATGTCATTTTGGTGAAAATTTTGACCATTCATGAAACCTTGTTTTTTCCATGAAAAATGACTCAAATGAGTGGGAAAATGCATGGGCATGGTAAATTGGGACAAATTTTGCTCAGAAATGTGTCAAAAGGCACTTTTAAATTTTTGACCCAAATCAGAAAAAAACGTAGACCCGCGGTATGTCATTTTGGTGAAAATTTTGACCATTCATGAAAACTTGTTTTTTCCATGAAAAATGACTCAAATGAGTGGGAAAATGCATGGGCATGGTAAATTGGACCAAATTTTGCTCAGAAATGTGAAAAAAGCACTTTTAAAATTTTGGCACAAATCAGAAAAAAACGTAGACCCGCAGTATGTCATTTTGGCGAAAATTTTGACCATTCATGAAAACTTGTTTTTTTCATGAAAAATGACTCAAATGAGTGGGAAAATGCATGGGCATGGTAAATTGGACCAAATTTTGCTCAGAAATGTGAAAAAAAAGCACTTTTCAATTTTTGACCCAAATCAGAAAAACTCGTAGACCCGCGGGGTATGTCATTTTGGTGAAAATTTTGACCATTCATGAAACCTTGTTTTTTCCATGAAAAATGACTCAAATGAGTGGGAAAATGCATGGGCATGGTAAATTGGACCAAAATTTGCTCAGAAATGTGAAAAAAGCACTTTTCAATTTTTGACCCAAATCAGAAAAAAACGTAGACCCGCGGTATGTCATTTTGGTGAAAATTTTGACCATTCATAAAACCTTGTTTTTTTCCATGAAAAATGACTGAAATGAGTGGGAAAATGCATGGGCATGGAAAATTGGACCAAATTTTACTCAGAAATGTGAAAAAAAAGCACTTTTCAATTTTTGACCCAAATCAGAAAAAAACGTAGACCCGCGGTATGTCATTTTGGTGAAAATTTTGACCATTCATGAAACCTTGTTTTTTTCATGAAAAATGACTCAAATGAGTGGGAAAATGCATGGGCATGGTAAATTGGAACAAATTTTGCTCAGAAATGTGACAAAAAGCACTTTTCAATTTTTGACCCAAATCAGAAAAAAACGTAGACCCGCGGTATGTCATTTTGGTGAAAATTTTGACCATTCATGAAACCTTGTTTTTTCCATGAAAAATGACTCAAATGAGTGGGAAAATGCATGGGCATGGTAAATTGGGACAAATTTTGCTCAGAAATGTGTCAAAAGGCACTTTTCAATTTTTGACCCAAATCAGAAAAAAACGTAGACCCGCGGTATGTCATTTTGGTGAAAATTTTGACCATTCATGAAACCTCTTTTTTTTCATGAAAAATGACTCAAATGAGTGGGAAAATGCATGGGCATGGTAAATTGGACCAAATTTTGCTCAGAAATGTGAAAAAAGCGCTTTTAAATTTTTGACACAAATCAGAAAAAAACGTAGACCCGCGGTATGTCATTTTGGCGAAAATTTTGACCATTCATGAAAACTTGTTTTTTTCATGAAAAATGACTCAAATGATTGGGAAAATGCATGGGCATGGTAAATTGGACCAAATTTTGCTCAGAAATGTGAAAAAAGCACTTTTCAATTTTTGACCCAAATCAGAAAAACACGTAGACCCGCGCGGTATGTCATTTTGGTGAAAATTTTGACCATTCATAAAACCTTGTTTTTTTCCATGAAAAATGACTGAAATGAGTGGGAAAATGCATGGGCATGGTAAATTGGAACAAATTTTGCTCAGAAATGTGACAAAAAGCACTTTTCAATTTTTGACCCAAATCAGAAAAACACTTAGACCTGCGGTATGTCATTTTGGTGAAAATTTTTGACCATTCATGAAACCTCTTTTTTTTCATGAAAAATGACTCAAATGAGTGGGAAAATGCATGGGCATGGTAAATTGGACCAAATTTTGCTCAGAAATGTGAAAAAAGCACTTTTCAATTTTTGCCCAAAACCGAAAAACACGTAGACCCGCGGTATGCCATTTTGGTGAAAGTTTTGACCATTCATAAAACCTTGTTTTTTTCCATGAAAAATGACTGAAATGAGTGGGAAAATGCATGGGCATGGTAAATTGGAACAAATTTTGCTCAGAAATGTGACAAAAAGCACTTTTCAATTTTTGACCCAAATCAGAAAAACATGTAGACCCGTGGTATGTCATTTTGGTGAAAATTTTGACCATTCATGAAACCTTGTTTTTTCCATGAAAAATGACTCAAATGAGTGGGAAAATGCATGGGCATGGTAAATTGGGACAAATTTTGCTCAGAAATGTGTCAAAAGGCACTTTTCAATTTTTGACCCAAATCAGAAAAACACGTAGACCCGCGGTATGTCATTTTGGTGAAAGTTTTGACCATTCATAAAACCTTGTTTTTTTCCATGAAAAATGACTGAAATGAGTGGGAAAATGCATGGGCATGGTAAATTGGACCAAATTTTGCTCAGAAATGTGAAAAAAGCTCTTTTAAATTTTTGACACAAATCAGAAAAAAACGTAGACCCGCGGTATGTCATTTTGGCGAAAATTTTGACCATTCATGATAACTTGTTTTTTTCATGAAAAATGACTCAAATGAGTGGGAAAATGCATGGGCATGGTAAATTGGACCAAATTTTGCTCAGAAATGTGAAAAAAGCACTTTTCAATTTTTGACCCAAATCAGAAAAAAACGTAGACCCGCGGTATGTCATTTTGGTGAAAATTTTGTCCATTCATGAAACCTTGTTTTTTCCATGAAAAATGACTCAAATGAGTGGGAAAATGCATGGGCATGGTAAATTGGACCAAATTTTGCTCAGAAATGTGAAAAAAGCTCTTTTAAATTTTTGACACAAATCAGAAAAAAACGTAGACCCGCGGTATGTCATTTTGGTGAAAATTTTGACCATTCATGAAACCTCTTTTTTTTTCATGAAAAATGACTCAAATGAGTGGGAAAATGCATGGGCATGGTAAATTGGACCAAATTTTGCTCAGAAATGTGAAAAAAGCGCTTTTAAATTTTTGACACAAATCAGAAAAAAACGTAGACCCGCGGTATGTCATTTTGGTGAAAATTTTGACCATTCATGAAACCTCTTTTTTTTTCATGAAAAATGACTCAAATGAGTGGGAAAATGCATGGGCATGGTAAATTGGACCAAATTTTGCTCAGAAATGTGAAAAAAGCGCTTTTAAATTTTTGACACAAATCAGAAAAAAACGTAGACCCGCGGTATGTCATTTTGGCGAAAATTTTGACCATTCATGAAAACTTGTTTTTTTCATGAAAAATGACTCAAATGAGTGGGAAAATGCATGGGCATGGTAAATTGGGACAAATTTTGCTCAGAAATGTGTCAAAAGGCACTTTTCAATTTTTGACCCGAATCAGAAAAACACGTAGACCCGCGGTATGTCATTTTGGTGAAAGTTTTGACCATTCATAAAACCTTGTTTTTTTCCATGAAAAATGACTGAAATGAGTGGGAAAATGCATGGGCATGGTAAATTGGACCAAATTTTGCTCAGAAATGTGAAAAAAGCTCTTTTAAATTTTTAACCCAAATCAGAAAAAAACGTAGACCCGCGGTATGTCATTTTGGTGAAAATTTTGACCATTCATGAAACCTTGTTTTTTCCATGAAAAATGACTCAAATGAGTGGGAAAATGCATGGGCATGGTAAATTGGAACAAATTTTGCTCAGAAATGTGACAAAAAGCACTTTTCAATTTTTGACCCAAATCAGAAAAACACGTAGACCCGCAGTATGTCATTTTGGTGAAATTTTTGACCATTCATGAAACCTTGTTTTTTCCATGAAAAATGACTCAAATGAGTGGGAAAATGCACGGGCATGGTAAATTGGGACAAATTTTGCTCAGAAATGTGACAAAAGGCACTTTTCAATTTTTGACCCAAATCAGTAAAAAACGTAGACCCGCGGTATGTCATTTTGGTGAAAATTTTGACCATTCATGAAACCTTGTTTTTTCCATGAAAAATGACTCAAATGAGTGGGAAAATGCATGGGCATGGTAAATTGGACCAAATTTTGCTCATAAATGTGAAAAAAGCTCTTTTAAATTTTTGACACAAATCAGAAAAAAACGTAGACCCGCGCGCGGTATGTCATTTTGGCAAAAATTTTGACCATTCATGATAACTTGTTTTTTTCATGAAAAATGACTCAAATGAGTGGGAAAATGCATGGGCATGGTAAATTGGACCAAAATTTGCTCAGAAATGTGAAAAAAGCACTTTTCAATTTTTGACCCAAATCAGAAAAAAACGTAGACCCGCGGTATGTCATTTTGGTGAAAATTTTGACCATTCATGAAACCTTCTTTTTTCCATGAAAAATGACTCAAATGAGTGGGAAAATGCATGGGCATGGTAAATTGGACCAAATTTTGCTCAGAAATGTGAAAAAAGCACTTTTCAATTTTTGACCCAAATCAGAAAAAAACGTATACCCGCAGTATGTCATTTTGGTGAAAATTTTGACCATTCATAAAACCTTGTTTTTTTCCATGAAAAATGACTGAAATGAGTGGGAAAATGCATGGGCATGGAAAATTGGACCAAATTTTGCTCAGAAATGTGAAAAAAAGCACTTTTCAATTTTTGACCCAAATCAGAAAAAAACGTAGACCCGCGGTATGTCATTTTGGTGAAAATTTTGACCATTCATGAAACCTTGTTTTTTTCATGAAAAATGACTCAAATGAGTGGGAAAATGCATGGGCATGGTAAATTGGGACAAATTTTGCTCAGAAATGTGTCAAAAGGCACTTTTCAATTTTTGACCCAAATCAGAAAAAAACGTAGACCCGCGGTATGTCATTTTGGTGAAAATTTTGACCATTCATGAAACCTTGTTTTTTCCATGAAAAATGACTCAAATGAGTGGGAAAATGCATGGGCATGGTAAATTGGGACAAATTTTGCTCAGAAATGTGTCAAAAGGCACTTTTCAATTTTTGACCCAAATCAGAAAAAAACGTAGACCCGCGGTATGTCATTTTGGTGAAAATTTTGACCATTCATGAAACCTCTTTTTTTTCATGAAAAATGACTCAAATGAGTGGGAAAATGCATGGGCATGGTAAATTGGACCAAATTTTGCTCAGAAATGTGAAAAAAGCGCTTTTAAATTTTTGACACAAATCAGAAAAAAACGTAGACCCGCGGTATGTCATTTTGGCAAAAATTTTGACCATTCATGATAACTTGTTTTTTTCATGAAAAATTACTCAAATGAGTGGGAAAATGCATGGGCATGGTAAATTGGACCAAATTTTGCTCAGAAATGTGAAAAAAGCTCTTTTAAATTTTTGACACAAATCAGAAAGAAACGTAGACCCGCGGTATGTCATTTTGGCAAAAATTTTGACCATTCATGATAACTTGTTTTTTTCATGAAAAATGACTCAAATGAGTGGGAAAATGCATGGGCATGGTAAATTGGACCAAAATTTTGCTCAGAAATGTGAAAAAAGCACTTTTCAATTTTTGACCCAAATCAGAAAAAAACGTAGACCCGCGGTATGTCATTTTGGTGAAAATTTTGACCATTCATGAAACCTTCTTTTTTCCATGAAAAATGACTCAAATGAGTGGGAAAATGCATGGGCATGGTAAATTGGACCAAATTTTGCTCAGAAATGTGAAAAAAGCACTTTTCAATTTTTGACCCAAATCAGAAAAAAACGTAGACCCGCAGTATGTCATTTTGGTGAAAATTTTGACCATTCATAAAACCTTGTTTTTTTCCATGAAAAATGACTGAAATGAGTGGGAAAATGCATGGGCATGGAAAATTGGACCAAATTTTGCTCAGAAATGTGAAAAAAAGCACTTTTCAATTTTTGACCCAAATCAGAAAAAAACGTAGACCCGCGGTATGTCATTTTGGTGAAAATTTTGACCATTCATGAAACCTTGTTTTTTTCATGAAAAATGACTCAAATGAGTGGGAAAATGCATGGGCATGGTAAATTGGGACAAATTTTGCTCAGAAATGTGTCAAAAGGCACTTTTCAATTTTTGACCCAAATCAGAAAAAAACGTAGACCCGCGGTATGTCATTTTGGTGAAAATTTTGACCATTCATGAAACCTTGTTTTTTCCATGAAAAATGACTGAAATGAGTGGGAAAATGCATGGGCATGGTAAATTGGGACAAATTTTGCTCAGAAATGTGTCAAAAGGCACTTTTCAATTTTTGACCCAAATCAGAAAAAAACGTAGACCCGCGGTATGTCATTTTGGTGAAAATTTTGACCATTCATGAAACCTCTTTTTTTTCATGAAAAATGACTCAAATGAGTGGGAAAATGCATGGGCATGGTAAATTGGACCAAATTTTGCTCAGAAATGTGAAAAAAGCGCTTTTAAATTTTTGACACAAATCAGAAAAAAACGTAGACCCGCGGTATGTCATTTTGGCGAAAATTTTGACCATTCATAAAACCTTGTTTTTTTCCATGAAAAATGACTGAAATGAGGGGGAAAATGCATGGGCATGGTAAATTGGAACAAATTTTGCTCAGAAATGTGACAAAAAGCACTTTTCAATTTTTGACCCAAATCAGAAAAACACTTAGACCCGCGGTATGTCATTTTGGTGAAAATTTTTGACCATTCATGAAACCTCTTTTTTTTCATGAAAAATGACTCAAATGAGTGGGAAAATGCATGGGCATGGTAAATTGGACCAAATTTTGCTCAGAAATGTGAAAAAAGCACTTTTCAATTTTTGACCCAAATCAGAAAAACACGTAGACCCGCGGTATGTCATTTTGGTGAAAGTTTTGACCATTCATAAAACCTTGTTTTTTTCCATGAAAAATGACTGAAATGAGTGGGAAAATGCATGGGCATGGTTAATTGGAACAAATTTTGCTCAGAAATGTGAAAAAAGCACTTTTCAATTTTTGACCCAAATCAGAAAAAAACGTAGACCCGCAGTATGTCATTTTGGTGAAAATTTTGACCATTCATAAAACCTTGTTTTTTTCCATGAAAAATGACTGAAATGAGTGGGAAAATGCATGGGCATGGAAAATTGGACCAAATTTTGCTCAGAAATGTGAAAAAAAGCACTTTTCAATTTTTGACCCAAATCAGAAAAAAACGTAGACCCGCGGTATGTCATTTTGGTGAAAATTTTGACCATTCATGAAACCTTGTTTTTTTCATGAAAAATGACTCAAATGAGTGGGAAAATGCATGGGCATGGTAAATTGGACCAAATTTTGCTCAGAAATGTGAAAAAAGCACTTTTCAATTTTTGACCCAAATCAGAAAAAAACGTAGACCCGCGGTATGTCATTTTGGTGAAAATTTTGACCATTCATGAAACCTTGTTTTTTCCATGAAAAATGACTCAAATGAGTGGGAAAATGCATTGGCATGGTAAATTGGGACAAATTTTGCTCAGAAATGTGACAAAAGGCACTTTTCAATTTTTGACCCAAATCAGAAAAAAACGTAGACCCGCGGTATGTCATTTTGGTGAAAATTTTGACCATTCATGAAACCTTATTTTTTCCATGAAAAAGTACTCAAATGAGTGGGAAAATGCATGGGCATGGTAAATTGGGACAAATTTTGCTCAGAAATGTGTCAAAAGGCACTTTTCAATTTTTGACCCAAATCAGATAAAAACGTAGACCCGCGGTATGTCATTTTGGTGAAAATTTTGACCATTCATGAAACCTTGTTTTTTCCATGAAAAATGACTAAAATGAGTGGGAAAATGCATGGGCATGGTAAATTGGACCAAATTTTGCTCAGAAATGTGAAAAAAGCACTTTTAAATTTTTGACACAAATCAGAAACAAACGTAGACCCGCGGTATGTTATTTATCCGAAAATTTTGACCATTCATGAAACCTTGTTTTTTCCATGAAAAATGACTCAAATGAGTGGGAAAATTTATGGGGATGGTAAATTGGGACAAATTTTGCTCAGAAATGTGTCAAAAGGCACTTTTCAATTTTTGACCCAAATCAGAAAAAAACGTAGACCCGCGGTATGTCATTTATCCGAAAATTTTGACCATTCATGAAACCTTGTTTTTTCCATGAAAAATGACTCAAATGAGTGGGAAAATGCATGGGCATGGTAAATTTGGACAAATTTTGCTCTGAAATGTGACAAAAAGCACTTTTCAATTTTTGACCCAAATCAGAAAAAAACGTAGACCCGCGGTATGTCATTTTGGTGAAAATTTTGACCATTCATGAAACATTGTTTTTTCCATGAAAAATGACTTAAACGAGTGGGAAAATGCACGGGCATGGTAAATTGGGACAAATTTTGCTCAGAAATGTGACAAAAAAGCACTTTACAATGTTTGACCCAAATCAGAAAAAAACGTAGACCCGCGGTATGTCATTTTGGTGAAAATTTTGACCATTCATGAAACCTTGTTTTTTCCATGAAAAATGACTCAAATGAGTGGGAAAATGCATGGGCATGGTAAATTGGGACAAATTTTGCTCAGAAATGTGTCAAAAGGCACTTTTCAATTTTTGACCCAAATCAGAAAAAAACGTAGACCCGCGGTATGTCATTTTGGTGAAAATTTTGACCATTCATGAAACCTCTTTTTTTTCATGAAAAATGACTCAAATGAGTGGGAAAATGCATGGGCATGGTAAATTGGACCAAATTTTGCTCAGAAATGTGAAAAAAGCGCTTTTAAATTTTTGACACAAATCAGAAAAAAACGTAGACCCGCGGTATGTCATTTTGGCGAAAATTTTGACCATTCATGAAAACTTGTTTTTTTCATGAAAAATGACTCAAATGATTGGGAAAATGCATGGGCATGGTAAATTGGACCAAATTTTGCTCAGAAATGTGAAAAAAGCACTTTTCAATTTTTGACCCAAATCAGAAAAACACGTAGACCCGCGCGGTATGTCATTTTGGTGAAAATTTTGACCATTCATAAAACCTTGTTTTTTTCCATGAAAAATGACTGAAATGAGTGGGAAAATGCATGGGCATGGTAAATTGGAACAAATTTTGCTCAGAAATGTGACAAAAAGCACTTTTCAATTTTTGACCCAAATCAGAAAAACACTTAGACCTGCGGTATGTCATTTTGGTGAAAATTTTTGACCATTCATGAAACCTCTTTTTTTTCATGAAAAATGACTCAAATGAGTGGAAAAATGCATGGGCATGGTAAATTGGACCAAATTTTGCTCAGAAATGTGAAAAAAGCACTTTTCAATTTTTGCCCAAAACCGAAAAACACGTAGACCCGCGGTATGCCATTTTGGTGAAAGTTTTGACCATTCATAAAACCTTGTTTTTTTCCATGAAAAATGACTGAAATGAGTGGGAAAATGCATGGGCATGGTAAATTGGAACAAATTTTGCTCAGAAATGTGACAAAAAGCACTTTTCAATTTTTGACCCAAATCAGAAAAACATGTAGACCCGTGGTATGTCATTTTGGTGAAAATTTTGACCATTCATGAAACCTTGTTTTTTCCATGAAAAATGACTCAAATGAGTGGGAAAATGCATGGGCATGGTAAATTGGGACAAATTTTGCTCAGAAATGTGTCAAAAGGCACTTTTCAATTTTTGACCCAAATCAGAAAAACACGTAGACCCGCGGTATGTCATTTTGGTGAAAGTTTTGACCATTCATAAAACCTTGTTTTTTTCCATGAAAAATGACTGAAATGAGTGGGAAAATGCATGGGCATGGTAAATTGGACCAAATTTTGCTCAGAAATGTGAAAAAAGCTCTTTTAAATTTTTGACACAAATCAGAAAAAAACGTAGACCCGCGGTATGTCATTTTGGCGAAAATTTTGACCATTCATGATAACTTGTTTTTTTCATGAAAAATGACTCAAATGAGTGGGAAAATGCATGGGCATGGTAAATTGGACCAAATTTTGCTCAGAAATGTGAAAAAAGCACTTTTCAATTTTTGACCCAAATCAGAAAAAAACGTAGACCCGCGGTATGTCATTTTGGTGAAAATTTTGTCCATTCATGAAACCTTGTTTTTTCCATGAAAAATGACTCAAATGAGTGGGAAAATGCATGGGCATGGTAAATTGGACCAAATTTTGCTCAGAAATGTGAAAAAAGCTCTTTTAAATTTTTGACACAAATCAGAAAAAAACGTAGACCCGCGGTATGTCATTTTGGTGAAAATTTTGACCATTCATGAAACCTCTTTTTTTTTCATGAAAAATGACTCAAATGAGTGGGAAAATGCATGGGCATGGTAAATTGGACCAAATTTTGCTCAGAAATGTGAAAAAAGCGCTTTTAAATTTTTGACACAAATCAGAAAAAAACGTAGACCCGCGGTATGTCATTTTGGTGAAAATTTTGACCATTCATGAAACCTCTTTTTTTTTCATGAAAAATGACTCAAATGAGTGGGAAAATGCATGGGCATGGTAAATTGGACCAAATTTTGCTCAGAAATGTGAAAAAAGCGCTTTTAAATTTTTGACACAAATCAGAAAAAAACGTAGACCCGCGGTATGTCATTTTGGCGAAAATTTTGACCATTCATGAAAACTTGTTTTTTTCATGAAAAATGACTCAAATGAGTGGGAAAATGCATGGGCATGGTAAATTGGGACAAATTTTGCTCAGAAATGTGTCAAAAGGCACTTTTCAATTTTTGACCCGAATCAGAAAAACACGTAGACCCGCGGTATGTCATTTTGGTGAAAGTTTTGACCATTCATAAAACCTTGTTTTTTTCCATGAAAAATGACTGAAATGAGTGGGAAAATGCATGGGCATGGTAAATTGGACCAAATTTTGCTCAGAAATGTGAAAAAAGCTCTTTTAAATTTTTGACCCAAATCAGAAAAAAACGTAGACCCGCGGTATGTCATTTTGGTGAAAATTTTGACCATTCATGAAACCTTGTTTTTTCCATGAAAAATGACTCAAATGAGTGGGAAAATGCATGGGCATGGTAAATTGGAACAAATTTTGCTCAGAAATGTGACAAAAAGCACTTTTCAATTTTTGACCCAAATCAGAAAAACACGTAGACCCGCAGTATGTCATTTTGGTGAAATTTTTGACCATTCATGAAACCTTGTTTTTTCCATGAAAAATGACTCAAATGAGTGGGAAAATGCACGGGCATGGTAAATTGGGACAAATTTTGCTCAGAAATGTGACAAAAGGCACTTTTCAATTTTTGACCCAAATCAGTAAAAAACGTAGACCCGCGGTATGTCATTTTGGTGAAAATTTTGACCATTCATGAAACCTTGTTTTTTCCATGAAAAATGACTCAAATGAGTGGGAAAATGCATGGGCATGGTAAATTGGACCAAATTTTGCTCATAAATGTGAAAAAAGCTCTTTTAAATTTTTGACACAAATCAGAAAAAAACGTAGACCCGCGCGCGGTATGTCATTTTGGCAAAAATTTTGACCATTCATGATAACTTGTTTTTTTCATGAAAAATGACTCAAATGAGTGGGAAAATGCATGGGCATGGTAAATTGGACCAAAATTTGCTCAGAAATGTGAAAAAAGCACTTTTCAATTTTTGACCCAAATCAGAAAAAAACGTAGACCCGCGGTATGTCATTTTGGTGAAAATTTTGACCATTCATGAAACCTTCTTTTTTCCATGAAAAATGACTCAAATGAGTGGGAAAATGCATGGGCATGGTAAATTGGACCAAATTTTGCTCAGAAATGTGAAAAAAGCACTTTTCAATTTTTGACCCAAATCAGAAAAAAACGTAGACCCGCAGTATGTCATTTTGGTGAAAATTTTGACCATTCATAAAACCTTGTTTTTTTCCATGAAAAATGACTGAAATGAGTGGGAAAATGCATGGGCATGGAAAATTGGACCAAATTTTGCTCAGAAATGTGAAAAAAAGCACTTTTCAATTTTTGACCCAAATCAGAAAAAAACGTAGACCCGCGGTATGTCATTTTGGTGAAAATTTTGACCATTCATGAAACCTTGTTTTTTTCATGAAAAATGACTCAAATGAGTGGGAAAATGCATGGGCATGGTAAATTGGGACAAATTTTGCTCAGAAATGTGTCAAAAGGCACTTTTCAATTTTTGACCCAAATCAGAAAAAAACGTAGACCCGCGGTATGTCATTTTGGTGAAAATTTTGACCATTCATGAAACCTTGTTTTTTCCATGAAAAATGACTCAAATGAGTGGGAAAATGCATGGGCATGGTAAATTGGGACAAATTTTGCTCAGAAATGTGTCAAAAGGCACTTTTCAATTTTTGACCCAAATCAGAAAAAAACGTAGACCCGCGGTATGTCATTTTGGTGAAAATTTTGACCATTCATGAAACCTCTTTTTTTTCATGAAAAATGACTCAAATGAGTGGGAAAATGCATGGGCATGGTAAATTGGACCAAATTTTGCTCAGAAATGTGAAAAAAGCGCTTTTAAATTTTTGACACAAATCAGAAAAAAACGTAGACCCGCGGTATGTCATTTTGGCAAAAATTTTGACCATTCATGATAACTTGTTTTTTTCATGAAAAATTACTCAAATGAGTGGGAAAATGCATGGGCATGGTAAATTGGACCAAATTTTGCTCAGAAATGTGAAAAAAGCTCTTTTAAATTTTTGACACAAATCAGAAAGAAACGTAGACCCGCGGTATGTCATTTTGGCAAAAATTTTGACCATTCATGATAACTTGTTTTTTTCATGAAAAATGACTCAAATGAGTGGGAAAATGCATGGGCATGGTAAATTGGACCAAAATTTTGCTCAGAAATGTGAAAAAAGCACTTTTCAATTTTTGACCCAAATCAGAAAAAAACGTAGACCCGCGGTATGTCATTTTGGTGAAAATTTTGACCATTCATGAAACCTTCTTTTTTCCATGAAAAATGACTCAAATGAGTGGGAAAATGCATGGGCATGGTAAATTGGACCAAATTTTGCTCAGAAATGTGAAAAAAGCACTTTTCAATTTTTGACCCAAATCAGAAAAAAACGTAGACCCGCAGTATGTCATTTTGGTGAAAATTTTGACCATTCATAAAACCTTGTTTTTTTCCATGAAAAATGACTGAAATGAGTGGGAAAATGCATGGGCATGGAAAATTGGACCAAATTTTGCTCAGAAATGTGAAAAAAAGCACTTTTCAATTTTTGACCCAAATCAGAAAAAAACGTAGACCCGCGGTATGTCATTTTGGTGAAAATTTTGACCATTCATGAAACCTTGTTTTTTTCATGAAAAATGACTCAAATGAGTGGGAAAATGCATGGGCATGGTAAATTGGGACAAATTTTGCTCAGAAATGTGTCAAAAGGCACTTTTCAATTTTTGACCCAAATCAGAAAAAAACGTAGACCCGCGGTATGTCATTTTGGTGAAAATTTTGACCATTCATGAAACCTTGTTTTTTCCATGAAAAATGACTGAAATGAGTGGGAAAATGCATGGGCATGGTAAATTGGGACAAATTTTGCTCAGAAATGTGTCAAAAGGCACTTTTCAATTTTTGACCCAAATCAGAAAAAAACGTAGACCCGCGGTATGTCATTTTGGTGAAAATTTTGACCATTCATGAAACCTCTTTTTTTTCATGAAAAATGACTCAAATGAGTGGGAAAATGCATGGGCATGGTAAATTGGACCAAATTTTGCTCAGAAATGTGAAAAAAGCGCTTTTAAATTTTTGACACAAATCAGAAAAAAACGTAGACCCGCGGTATGTCATTTTGGCGAAAATTTTGACCATTCATAAAACCTTGTTTTTTTCCATGAAAAATGACTGAAATGAGGGGGAAAATGCATGGGCATGGTAAATTGGAACAAATTTTGCTCAGAAATGTGACAAAAAGCACTTTTCAATTTTTGACCCAAATCAGAAAAACACTTAGACCCGCGGTATGTCATTTTGGTGAAAATTTTTGACCATTCATGAAACCTCTTTTTTTTCATGAAAAATGACTCAAATGAGTGGGAAAATGCATGGGCATGGTAAATTGGACCAAATTTTGCTCAGAAATGTGAAAAAAGCACTTTTCAATTTTTGACCCAAATCAGAAAAACACGTAGACCCGCGGTATGTCATTTTGGTGAAAGTTTTGACCATTCATAAAACCTTGTTTTTTTCCATGAAAAATGACTGAAATGAGTGGGAAAATGCATGGGCATGGTTAATTGGAACAAATTTTGCTCAGAAATGTGAAAAAAGCACTTTTCAATTTTTGACCCAAATCAGAAAAAAACGTAGACCCGCAGTATGTCATTTTGGTGAAAATTTTGACCATTCATAAAACCTTGTTTTTTTCCATGAAAAATGACTGAAATGAGTGGGAAAATGCATGGGCATGGAAAATTGGACCAAATTTTGCTCAGAAATGTGAAAAAAAGCACTTTTCAATTTTTGACCCAAATCAGAAAAAAACGTAGACCCGCGGTATGTCATTTTGGTGAAAATTTTGACCATTCATGAAACCTTGTTTTTTTCATGAAAAATGACTCAAATGAGTGGGAAAATGCATGGGCATGGTAAATTGGACCAAATTTTGCTCAGAAATGTGAAAAAAGCACTTTTCAATTTTTGACCCAAATCAGAAAAAAACGTAGACCCGCGGTATGTCATTTTGGTGAAAATTTTGACCATTCATGAAACCTTGTTTTTTCCATGAAAAATGACTCAAATGAGTGGGAAAATGCATTGGCATGGTAAATTGGGACAAATTTTGCTCAGAAATGTGACAAAAGGCACTTTTCAATTTTTGACCCAAATCAGAAAAAAACGTAGACCCGCGGTATGTCATTTTGGTGAAAATTTTGACCATTCATGAAACCTTATTTTTTCCATGAAAAAGTACTCAAATGAGTGGGAAAATGCATGGGCATGGTAAATTGGGACAAATTTTGCTCAGAAATGTGTCAAAAGGCACTTTTCAATTTTTGACCCAAATCAGATAAAAACGTAGACCCGCGGTATGTCATTTTGGTGAAAATTTTGACCATTCATGAAACCTTGTTTTTTCCATGAAAAATGACTAAAATGAGTGGGAAAATGCATGGGCATGGTAAATTGGACCAAATTTTGCTCAGAAATGTGAAAAAAGCACTTTTAAATTTTTGACACAAATCAGAAACAAACGTAGACCCGCGGTATGTTATTTATCCGAAAATTTTGACCATTCATGAAACCTTGTTTTTTCCATGAAAAATGACTCAAATGAGTGGGAAAATTTATGGGGATGGTAAATTGGGACAAATTTTGCTCAGAAATGTGTCAAAAGGCACTTTTCAATTTTTGACCCAAATCAGAAAAAAACGTAGACCCGCGGTATGTCATTTATCCGAAAATTTTGACCATTCATGAAACCTTGTTTTTTCCATGAAAAATGACTCAAATGAGTGGGAAAATGCATGGGCATGGTAAATTTGGACAAATTTTGCTCTGAAATGTGACAAAAAGCACTTTTCAATTTTTGACCCAAATCAGAAAAAAACGTAGACCCGCGGTATGTCATTTTGGTGAAAATTTTGACCATTCATGAAACATTGTTTTTTCCATGAAAAATGACTTAAACGAGTGGGAAAATGCACGGGCATGGTAAATTGGGACAAATTTTGCTCAGAAATGTGACAAAAAAGCACTTTACAATGTTTGACCCAAATCAGAAAAAAACGTAGACCCGCGGTATGTCATTTTGGTGAAAATTTTGACCATTCATGAAACCTTGTTTTTTCCATGAAAAATGACTCAAATGAGTGGGAAAATGCATTGGCATGGTAAATTGGGACAAATTTTGCTCAGAAATGTGAAAAAAGGCACTTTTCAATTTTTGACCCAAATCAGAAAAAAACGTAGACCCGCGGTATGTCATTTTGGTGAAAATTTTGACCATTCATGAAACCTTGTTTTTTCCATGAAAAATGACTCAAATGAGTGGGAAAATGCATGGGCATGGTAAATTGGGACAAATTTTGCTCAGAAATGTGTCAAAAGGCACTTTTAAATTTTTGACCCAAATCAGAAAAAACCGTAGACCCGTGTTATGTCATTTTGGTGAAAATTTTGACCATTCATGAAACCTTGTTTTTTCCATGAAAAATGACTCAAATGAGTGGGAAAATGCATGGGCATGGTAAATTGGACCAAATTTTGCTCAGAAATGTGAAAAAAAAACACTTTTAAATTTTTGACACAAATCAGAAAAAAACGTAGACCCGGAATGTCATTTTGGCAAAAATTTTGACCATTCATGATAACTTGTTTTTTTCATGAAAAATGACTCAAATGAGTGGGAAAATGCATGGGCATGGTAAATTGGACCAAATTTTGCTCAGAAATGTGAAAAAAGCACTTTTCAATTTTTGACCCAAATCAGAAAAAAACGTAGACCCGCGGTATGTCATTTTGGTGAAAATTTTGACCATTCATGAAACCTTGTTTTTTCCATGAAAAATGACTCAAATGAGTGGGAAAATGCATGGGCATGGTAAATTGGAACAAATTTTGCTCAGAAACGTGACAAAAAGCACTTTTCAATTTTTAACCCAAATCAGAAAAACACGTAGACCCGCGGTATGTCATTTTGGTGAAAATTTTGACCATTCATGATAACTTGTTTTTTTCATGAAAAATGACTCAAATGAGTGGGAAAATGCATGGGCATGGTAAATTGGGACAAATTTTGCTCAGAAATGTGTCAAAAGGCACTTTAAAATTTTTGACCCAAATCAGAAAAAAACGTAGACCCGCGGTATGTCATTTTGGTGAAAATTTTGACCATTCATGAAAACTTGTTTTTTTTCCATGAAAAATGACTCAAATGAGTGGGAAAATGCATGGGCATGGTAAATTGGACCAAATTTTGCTCAGAAATGTGAAAAAAGCACTTTTAAAAATTTGGCACAAATCAGAAAAAAACGTAGACCCGCAGTATGTCATTTTGGCGAAAATTTTGACCATTCATGAAACCTTGTTTTTTCCATAAAAAATTACTCAAATGAGTGGGAAAATGCATGGGCATGGTAAATTGGGACAAATTTTGTTCAGAAATGTGTCAAAAGGCACTTTTCAATTTTTGACCCAAATCAGAAAAAAACGTAGACCCGCGGTATGTCATTTTGGCAAAAATTTTGACCATTCATGATTACTTGTTTTTTTCATGAAAAATGACTCAAATGAGTGGGAAAATGCATGGGCATGGTAAATTGGACCAAATTTTGCTCAGAAATGTGAAAAAAGCACTTTTCAATTTTTGACCCAAATCAGAAAAAATGTAGACCCGCGGTATGTCATTTTGGTTAAAATTTTGACCATTCATGAAACCTTGTTTTTTCCATGAAAAATGACTCAAATTAGTGGGAAAATGCATGGGCATGGTAAATTGGACCAAATTTTGCTCAGAAATGTGAAAAAAGCACTTTTAAATTTTTGACACAAATCAGAAACAAACGTAGACCCGCGGTATGTTATTTATCCGAAAATTTTGACCATTCATGAAACCTTGTTTTTTCCATGAAAAATGACTCAAATGAGTGGGAAAATTTATGGGGATGGTAAATTGGGACAAATTTTGCTCAGAAATGTGTCAAAAGGCACTTTTCAATTTTTGACCCAAATCAGAAAAAAACGTAGACCCGCGGTATGTCATTTATCCGAAAATTTTGACCATTCATGAAACCTTGTTTTTTCCATGAAAAATGACTCAAATGAGTGGGAAAATGCATGGGCATGGTAAATTTGGACAAATTTTGCTCTGAAATGTGACAAAAAGCACTTTTCAATTTTTGACCCAAATCAGAAAAAAACGTAGACCCGCGGTATGTCATTTTGGTGAAAATTTTGACCATTCATGAAACATTGTTTTTTCCATGAAAAATGACTTAAACGAGTGGGAAAATGCACGGGCATGGTAAATTGGGACAAATTTTGCTCAGAAATGTGACAAAAAAGCACTTTTCAATGTTTGACCCAAATCAGAAAAAAACGTAGACCCGCGGTATGTCATTTTGGTGAAAATTTTGACCATTCATGAAACCTTGTTTTTTCCATGAAAAATGACTCAAATGAGTGGGAAAATGCATTGGCATGGTAAATTGGGACAAATTTTGCTCAGAAATGTGAAAAAAGGCACTTTTCAATTTTTGACCCAAATCAGAAAAAAACGTAGACCCGCGGTATGTCATTTTGGTGAAAATTTTGACCATTCATGAAACCTTGTTTTTTCCATGAAAAATGACTCAAATGAGTGGGAAAATGCATGGGCATGGTAAATTGGGACAAATTTTGCTCAGAAATGTGTCAAAAGGCACTTTTCAATTTTTGACCCAAATCAGAAAAAACCGTAGACCCGTGTTATGTCATTTTGGTGAAAATTTTGACCATTCATGAAACCTTGTTTTTTCCATGAAAAATGACTCAAATGAGTGGGAAAATGCATGGGCATGGTAAATTGGACCAAATTTTGCTCAGAAATGTGAAAAAAAAACACTTTTAAATTTTTGACACAAATCAGAAAAAAACGTAGACCCGGAATGTCATTTTGGCAAAAATTTTGACCATTCATGATAACTTGTTTTTTTCATGAAAAATGACTCAAATGAGTGGGAAAATGCATGGGCATGGTAAATTGGACCAAATTTTGCTCAGAAATGTGAAAAAAGCACTTTTCAATTTTTGACCCAAATCAGAAAAAAACGTAGACCCGCGGTATGTCATTTTGGTGAAAATTTTGACCATTCATGAAACCTTGTTTTTTCCATGAAAAATGACTCAAATGAGTGGGAAAATGCATGGGCATGGTAAATTGGAACAAATTTTGCTCAGAAACGTGACAAAAAGCACTTTTCAATTTTTAACCCAAATCAGAAAAACACGTAGACCCGCGGTATGTCATTTTGGTGAAAATTTTGACCATTCATGATAACTTGTTTTTTTCATGAAAAATGACTCAAATGAGTGGGAAAATGCATGGGCATGGTAAATTGGACCAAATTTTGCTCAGAAATGTGAAAAAAGCACTTTTCAATTTTTGACCCAAATCAGAAAAAAACGTAGACCCGCGGTATGTCATTTTGGTGAAAATTTTGACCATTCATGAAACCTTGTTTTTTCCATGAAAAATGACTCAAATGAGTGGGAAAATGCATGGGCATGGTAAATTGGGACAAATTTTGCTCAGAAATGTGTCAAAAGGCACTTTTCAATTTTTGACCCAAATCAGAAAAAACCGTAGACCCGTGTTATGTCATTTTGGTGAAAATTTTGACCATTCATGAAACCTTGTTTTTTCCATGAAAAATGACTCAAATGAGTGGGAAAATGCATGGGCATGGTAAATTGGACCAAATTTTGCTCAGAAATGTGAAAAAAAAACACTTTTAAATTTTTGACACAAATCAGAAAAAAACGTAGACCCGGAATGTCATTTTGGCAAAAATTTTGACCATTCATGATAACTTGTTTTTTTCATGAAAAATGACTCAAATGAGTGGGAAAATGCATGGGCATGGTAAATTGGACCAAATTTTGCTCAGAAATGTGAAAAAAGCACTTTTCAATTTTTGACCCAAATCAGAAAAAAACGTAGACCCGCGGTATGTCATTTTGGTGAAAATTTTGACCATTCATGAAACCTTGTTTTTTCCATGAAAAATGACTCAAATGAGTGGGAAAATGCATGGGCATGGTAAATTGGAACAAATTTTGCTCAGAAACGTGACAAAAAGCACTTTTCAATTTTTAACCCAAATCAGAAAAACACGTAGACCCGCGGTATGTCATTTTGGTGAAAATTTTGACCATTCATGATAACTTGTTTTTTTCATGAAAAATGACTCAAATGAGTGGGAAAATGCATGGGCATGGTAAATTGGACCAAATTTTGCTCAGAAATGTGAAAAAAGCACTTTTCAATTTTTGACCCAAATCAGAAAAAAACGTAGACCCGCGGTATGTCATTTTGGTGAAAATTTTGACCATTCATGAAACCTTGTTTTTTCCATGAAAAATGACTCAAATGAGTGGGAAAATGCATGGGCATGGTAAATTGGGACAAATTTTGCTCAGAAATGTGTCAAAAGGCACTTTTCAATTTTTGACCCAAATCAGAACAAAACGTAGACCCGCGGTATGTCATTTTGCCGAAAATTTTGACCATTCATGAAAACTTCTTTTTTTCCATGAAAAATGACTCAAATGAGTGGGAAAATGCATGGGGGCATGGTAAATTGGGACAAATTTTGCTCAGAAATGTGACAAAAGGCACTTTTCAATTTTTGACCCAAATCAGAAAAAAACGTAGACCCGCGGTATGTCATTTTGGTGAAAATTTTGGCCATTCATGAAACATTGAAAAATGACTTAAACGAGTGGGAAAATGCACGGGCATGGTAAATTGGGACAAATTTTGCTCAGAAATGTGAAAAAAAAGCACTTTTCAATTTTTGACCCAAATCAGTAAAAAACGTAGACCCGCGGTATGTCATTTTGGTGAAAATTTTGACCATTCATGAAACCTTGTTTTTTCCATGAAAAATGACTCAAATGAGTGGGAAAATGCATGGGCATGGTAAATTGGGACAAATTTTGCTCAGAAATGTGTCAAAAGGCACTTGTCAATTTTTGACCCAAATCAGAAAAAAACGTAGACCCGCGGTATGTCATTTTGGTGAAAATTTTGACCATTCATGAAACCTTGTTTTTTCCATGAAAAATGACTCAAATGAGTGGGAAAATGCATGGGCATGGTAAATTTGGACAAATTTTGCTCAGAAATGTGGCAAAAAGCACTTTTCAATTTTTTACCCAAATCAGAAAAAACATAGACCCGCGGTATGTCATTTTGGTGAAAATTTTGACCATTCATGAAACCTTGTTTTTTCCATGAAAAATGACTCAAATGAGTGGGAAAATGCATGGGCATGGTAAATTGGAACAAATTTTGCTCAGAAACATGACAAAAAGCACTTTTCAATTTTTAACCCAAATCAGAAAAACACGTAGAACCGCGGTATGTCATTTTGGTGAAAATTTTGACCATTCATGAAACCTTGTTTTTTCCATGAAAAATGACTCAAATGAGTGGGAAAATGCATGGGCATGGTAAATTGGACCAAATTTTGCTCAGAAATGTGTCAAAAGGCACTTTTCAATTTTTGACCCAAATCAGAAAAAAACGTAGACCCGCGGTATGTCATTTTGCCGAAAATTTTGACCATTCATGAAAACTTCTTTTTTTCCATGAAAAATGACTCAAATGAGTGGGAAAATGCATGGGGGCATGGTAAATTGGGACAAATTTTGCTCAGAAATGTGACAAAAGGCACTTTTCAATTTTTGACCCAAATCAGAAAAAAACGTAGACCCGCGGTATGTCATTTTGGTGAAAATTTTGACCATTCATGAAACCTTGTTTTTTCCATGAAAAATGACTCAAATGAGTGGGAAAATGCATGGACATGGTAAATTGGGACAAATTTTGCTCAGAAATGTGTCAAAAGGCACTTTTCAATTTTTGACCCAAATCAGATAAAAACGTAGACCCGCGGTATGTCATTTTGGTGAAAATTTTGACCATTCATGAAACCTTGTTTTTTCCATGAAAAATGACTCAAATGAGTGGGAAAATGCATGGGGGCATGGTAAATTGGGACAAATTTTGCTCAGAAATGTGACAAAAGGCACTTTTCAATTTTTGACCCAAATCAGAAAAAAACGTAGACCCGCGGTATGTCATTTTGGTGAAAATTTTGACCATTCATGAAACCTTGTTTTTTCCATGAAAAATGACTCAAATGAGTGGGAAAATGCATGGACATGGTAAATTGGGACAAATTTTGCTCAGAAATGTGTCAAAAGGCACTTTTCAATTTTTGACCCAAATCAGATAAAAACGTAGACCCGCGGTATGTCATTTTGCCGAAAATTTTGACCATTCATGAAAACTTCTTTTTTTCCATGAAAAATGACTCAAATGAGTGGGAAAATGCATGGGGGCATGGTAAATTGGGACAAATTTTGCTCAGAAATGTGACAAAAGGCACTTTTCAATTTTTGACCCAAATCAGAAAAAAACGTAGACCCGCGGTATGTCATTTTGGTGAAAATTTTGGCCATTCATGAAACATTGAAAAATGACTTAAACGAGTGGGAAAATGCACGGGCATGGTAAATTGGGACAAATTTTGCTCAGAAATGTGAAAAAAAAGCACTTTTCAATTTTTGACCCAAATCAGTAAAAAACGTAGACCCGCGGTATGTCATTTTGGTGAAAATTTTGACCATTCATGAAACCTTGTTTTTTCCATGAAAAATGACTCAAATGAGTGGGAAAATGCATGGGCATGGTAAATTGGGACAAATTTTGCTCAGAAATGTGTCAAAAGGCACTTGTCAATTTTTGACCCAAATCAGAAAAAAACGTAGACCCGCGTTATGTCATTTTGGTGAAAATTTTGACCATTCATGAAACCTTGTTTTTTCCATGAAAAATGACTCAAATGAGTGGGAAAATGCATGGGCATGGTAAATTTGGACAAATTTTGCTCAGAAATGTGGCAAAAAGCACTTTTCAATTTTTTACCCAAATCAGAAAAAACATAGACCCGCGGTATGTCATTTTGGTGAAAATTTTGACCATTCATGAAACCTTGTTTTTTCCATGAAAAATGACTCAAATGAGTGGGAAAATGCATGGGCATGGTAAATTGGACCAAATTTTGCTCAGAAACATGACAAAAAGCACTTTTCAATTTTTAAACCAAATCAGAAAAACACGTAGAACCGCGGTATGTCATTTTGGTGAAAATTTTGACCATTCATGAAACCTTGTTTTTTCCATGAAAAATGACTCAAATGAGTGGGAAAATGCATGGGCATGGTAAATTGGACCAAATTTTGCTCAGAAATGTGTCAAAAGGCACTTTTCAATTTTTGACCCAAATCAGAAAAAAACGTAGACCCGCGGTATGTCATTTTGCCGAAAATTTTGACCATTCATGAAAACTTCTTTTTTTCCATGAAAAATGACTCAAATGAGTGGGAAAATGCATGGGGGCATGGTAAATTGGGACAAATTTTGCTCAGAAATGTGACAAAAGGCACTTTTCAATTTTTGACCCAAATCAGAAAAAAACGTAGACCCGCGGTATGTCATTTTGGTGAAAATTTTGACCATTCATGAAACCTTGTTTTTTCCATGAAAAATGACTCAAATGAGTGGGAAAATGCATGGACATGGTAAATTGGGACAAATTTTGCTCAGAAATGTGTCAAAAGGCACTTTTCAATTTTTGACCCAAATCAGATAAAAACGTAGACCCGCGGTATGTCATTTTGGTGAAAATTTTGACCATTCATGAAACCTTGTTTTTTCCATGAAAAATGACTCAAATGAGTGGGAAAATGCATGGGGGCATGGTAAATTGGGACAAATTTTGCTCAGAAATGTGACAAAAGGCACTTTTCAATTTTTGACCCAAATCAGAAAAAAACGTAGACCCGCGGTATGTCATTTTGGCGAAAATTTTGACCATTCATGAAAACTTGTTTTTTTCAGGAAAAATGACTCAAATGAGTGGGAAAATGCATGGGCATGGTAAATTGGACCAAATTTTGCTCAGAAATGTGAAAAAAGCACTTTTCAATTTTTGACCCAAATCAGAAAAACACGTAGACCCGCGGTAGGTCATTTTGGTGAAAATTTTGACCATTCATGAAACCTTGTTTTTTCCATGAAAAATGACTCAAATGAGTGGGAAAATGCATGGGCATGGTAAATTGGGACAAATTTTGCTCAGAAATGTGTCAAAAGGCACTTTTCAATTTTTGACCCAAATCAGAAAAAAACGTAGACCCGCGGTATGTCATTTTGGTGAAAATTTTGACCATTCATGAAACCTTGTTTTTTCCATGAAAAATGACTCAAATGAGTGGGGAAATGCATGGGCATGGTAAATTTGGACAAATTTTGCTCAGAAATGTGACAAAAAGCACTTTTCAATTTTTGACCCAAATCAGAAAAAACGTAGACCCGCGGTATGTCATTTTGGTGAAAATTTTGACCATTCATGAAACCTTGTTTTTTCCATGAAAAATGACTCAAATGAGTGGGAAAATGCATTGGCATGGTAAATTGGGACAAATTTTGCTCAGAAATGTGAAAAAAGGCACTTTTCAATTTTTGACCCAAATCAGAAAAAAACGTAGACCCGCGGTGTGTCATTTTGGTGAAAATTTTGACCATTCATGAAACCTTGTTTTTTCCATGAAAAATGACTCAAATGAGTGGGAAAATGCATGGGCATGGTAAATTAGGACAAATTTTGCTCAGAAATGTGTCAAAAGGCACTTTTCAATTTTTGACCCAAATCAGACAAAAACGTAGACCCGCGGTATGTCATTTTGGTGAAAATTTTGAACATTCATGAAACCTTGTTTTTTCCATGAAAAATGACTCAAATGAGTGGGAAAATGCATGGGCATGGTAAATTGGACCAAATTTTGCTCAGAAATGTGAAAAAAACACTTTTAAATTTTTGACACAAATCAGAAAAAAACGTAGACCCGGTATGTCATTTTGGCAAAAATTTTGACCATTCATTAAACCTTGTTTTTTCCATGAAAAATGACTCAAATGAGTGGGAAAATGCATTGGCATGGTAAATTGAAACAAATTTTGCTCAGAAATGTGACAAAAAGCACTTTTCAATTTTTAACCCAAATCAGAAAAACACGTAGACCCACGGTATGTCATTTTGGTGAAAATTTTGACCATTCATGAAACCTTGTTTTTTCCATGAAAAATGACTCAAATGAGTGGGAAAATGCATGGGCATGGTAAATTGGACCAAATTTTGCTCAGAAATGTGAAAAAAAGCACTTTTGATTTTCTGACACATATCAGAAAAAAACGTAGACCCGCGGTATGTCATTTTGGTGAAAATTTTGACCATTCATGAAACATTGTTTTTTCCATGAAAAATGACTCAAATGAGTGGGAAAATTTATGGGGATGGTAAATTGGGACAAATTTTGCTCAGAAATGTGTCAAAAGGCACTTTTCAATTTTTGACCCAAATCAGAAAAAAACGTAGACCCGCGGTATGTCATTTATCCGAAAATTTTGACCATTCATGAAACCTTGTTTTTTCCATGAAAAATGACTCAAATGAGTGGGAAAATGCATGGGCATGGTAAATTTGGACAAATTTTGCTCTGAAATGTGACAAAAAGCACTTTTCAATTTTTGACCCAAATCAGAAAAAAACGTAGACCCGCGGTATGTCATTTTGGTGAAAATTTTGACCATTCATGAAACATTGTTTTTTCCATGAAAAATGACTTAAACGAGTGGGAAAATGCACGGGCATGGTAAATTGGGACAAATTTTGCTCAGAAATGTGACAAAAAAGCACTTTACAATGTTTGACCCAAATCAGAAAAAAACGTAGACCCGCGGTATGTCATTTTGGTGAAAATTTTGACCATTCATGAAACCTTGTTTTTTCCATGAAAAATGACTCAAATGAGTGGGAAAATGCATTGGCATGGTAAATTGGGACAAATTTTGCTCAGAAATGTGAAAAAAGGCACTTTTCAATTTTTGACCCAAATCAGAAAAAAACGTAGACCCGCGGTATGTCATTTTGGTGAAAATTTTGACCATTCATGAAACCTTGTTTTTTCCATGAAAAATGACTCAAATGAGTGGGAAAATGCATGGGCATGGTAAATTGGGACAAATTTTGCTCAGAAATGTGTCAAAAGGCACTTTTAAATTTTTGACCCAAATCAGAAAAAACCGTAGACCCGTGTTATGTCATTTTGGTGAAAATTTTGACCATTCATGAAACCTTGTTTTTTCCATGAAAAATGACTCAAATGAGTGGGAAAATGCATGGGCATGGTAAATTGGACCAAATTTTGCTCAGAAATGTGAAAAAAAAACACTTTTAAATTTTTGACACAAATCAGAAAAAAACGTAGACCCGGAATGTCATTTTGGCAAAAATTTTGACCATTCATGATAACTTGTTTTTTTCATGAAAAATGACTCAAATGAGTGGGAAAATGCATGGGCATGGTAAATTGGACCAAATTTTGCTCAGAAATGTGAAAAAAGCACTTTTCAATTTTTGACCCAAATCAGAAAAAAACGTAGACCCGCGGTATGTCATTTTGGTGAAAATTTTGACCATTCATGAAACCTTGTTTTTTCCATGAAAAATGACTCAAATGAGTGGGAAAATGCATGGGCATGGTAAATTGGAACAAATTTTGCTCAGAAACGTGACAAAAAGCACTTTTCAATTTTTAACCCAAATCAGAAAAACACGTAGACCCGCGGTATGTCATTTTGGTGAAAATTTTGACCATTCATGATAACTTGTTTTTTTCATGAAAAATGACTCAAATGAGTGGGAAAATGCATGGGCATGGTAAATTGGGACAAATTTTGCTCAGAAATGTGTCAAAAGGCACTTTAAAATTTTTGACCCAAATCAGAAAAAAACGTAGACCCGCGGTATGTCATTTTGGTGAAAATTTTGACCATTCATGAAAACTTGTTTTTTTTCCATGAAAAATGACTCAAATGAGTGGGAAAATGCATGGGCATGGTAAATTGGACCAAATTTTGCTCAGAAATGTGAAAAAAGCACTTTTAAAAATTTGGCACAAATCAGAAAAAAACGTAGACCCGCAGTATGTCATTTTGGCGAAAATTTTGACCATTCATGAAAACTTGTTTTTTTCATGAAAAATGACTCAAATGAGTGGGAAAATGCATGGGCATGGTAAATTGGACCAAATTTTGCTCAGAAATGTGAAAAAAGCACTTTTCAATTTTTGAACCAAATCAGAAAAACACGTAGACCCGCGGTATGTCATTTTGGTGAAAATTTTGACCATTCATGAAACCTTGTTTTTTCCATAAAAAATTACTCAAATGAGTGGGAAAATGCATGGGCATGGTAAATTGGGACAAATTTTGTTCAGAAATGTGTCAAAAGGCACTTTTCAATTTTTGACCCAAATCAGAAAAAAACGTAGACCCGCGGTATGTCATTTTGGCAAAAATTTTGACCATTCATGATTACTTGTTTTTTTCATGAAAAATGACTCAAATGAGTGGGAAAATGCATGGGCATGGTAAATTGGACCAAATTTTGCTCAGAAATGTGAAAAAAGCACTTTTCAATTTTTGACCCAAATCAGAAAAAATGTAGACCCGCGGTATGTCATTTTGGTTAAAATTTTGACCATTCATGAAACCTTGTTTTTTCCATGAAAAATGACTCAAATGAGTGGGAAAATGCATGGGCATGGTAAATTGGACCAAATTTTGCTCAGAAATGTGAAAAAAGCACTTTTAAATTTTTGACACAAATCAGAAACAAACGTAGACCCGCGGTATGTTATTTATCCGAAAATTTTGACCATTCATGAAACCTTGTTTTTTCCATGAAAAATGACTCAAATGAGTGGGAAAATTTATGGGGATGGTAAATTGGGACAAATTTTGCTCAGAAATGTGTCAAAAGGCACTTTTCAATTTTTGACCCAAATCAGAAAAAAACGTAGACCCGCGGTATGTCATTTATCCGAAAATTTTGACCATTCATGAAACCTTGTTTTTTCCATGAAAAATGACTCAAATGAGTGGGAAAATGCATGGGCATGGTAAATTTGGACAAATTTTGCTCTGAAATGTGACAAAAAGCACTTTTCAATTTTTGACCCAAATCAGAAAAAAACGTAGACCCGCGGTATGTCATTTTGGTGAAAATTTTGACCATTCATGAAACATTGTTTTTTCCATGAAAAATGACTTAAACGAGTGGGAAAATGCACGGGCATGGTAAATTGGGACAAATTTTGCTCAGAAATGTGACAAAAAAGCACTTTTCAATGTTTGACCCAAATCAGAAAAAAACGTAGACCCGCGGTATGTCATTTTGGTGAAAATTTTGACCATTCATGAAACCTTGTTTTTTCCATGAAAAATGACTCAAATGAGTGGGAAAATGCATTGGCATGGTAAATTGGGACAAATTTTGCTCAGAAATGTGAAAAAAGGCACTTTTCAATTTTTGACCCAAATCAGAAAAAAACGTAGACCCGCGGTATGTCATTTTGGTGAAAATTTTGACCATTCATGAAACCTTGTTTTTTCCATGAAAAATGACTCAAATGAGTGGGAAAATGCATGGGCATGGTAAATTGGGACAAATTTTGCTCAGAAATGTGTCAAAAGGCACTTTTCAATTTTTGACCCAAATCAGAAAAAACCGTAGACCCGTGTTATGTCATTTTGGTGAAAATTTTGACCATTCATGAAACCTTGTTTTTTCCATGAAAAATGACTCAAATGAGTGGGAAAATGCATGGGCATGGTAAATTGGACCAAATTTTGCTCAGAAATGTGAAAAAAAAACACTTTTAAATTTTTGACACAAATCAGAAAAAAACGTAGACCCGGAATGTCATTTTGGCAAAAATTTTGACCATTCATGATAACTTGTTTTTTTCATGAAAAATGACTCAAATGAGTGGGAAAATGCATGGGCATGGTAAATTGGACCAAATTTTGCTCAGAAATGTGAAAAAAGCACTTTTCAATTTTTGACCCAAATCAGAAAAAAACGTAGACCCGCGGTATGTCATTTTGGTGAAAATTTTGACCATTCATGAAACCTTGTTTTTTCCATGAAAAATGACTCAAATGAGTGGGAAAATGCATGGGCATGGTAAATTGGAACAAATTTTGCTCAGAAACGTGACAAAAAGCACTTTTCAATTTTTAACCCAAATCAGAAAAACACGTAGACCCGCGGTATGTCATTTTGGTGAAAATTTTGACCATTCATGATAACTTGTTTTTTTCATGAAAAATGACTCAAATGAGTGGGAAAATGCATGGGCATGGTAAATTGGACCAAATTTTGCTCAGAAATGTGAAAAAAGCACTTTTCAATTTTTGACCCAAATCAGAAAAAAACGTAGACCCGCGGTATGTCATTTTGGTGAAAATTTTGACCATTCATGAAACCTTGTTTTTTCCATGAAAAATGACTCAAATGAGTGGGAAAATGCATGGGCATGGTAAATTGGGACAAATTTTGCTCAGAAATGTGTCAAAAGGCACTTTTCAATTTTTGACCCAAATCAGAAAAAACCGTAGACCCGTGTTATGTCATTTTGGTGAAAATTTTGACCATTCATGAAACCTTGTTTTTTCCATGAAAAATGACTCAAATGAGTGGGAAAATGCATGGGCATGGTAAATTGGACCAAATTTTGCTCAGAAATGTGAAAAAAAAACACTTTTAAATTTTTGACACAAATCAGAAAAAAACGTAGACCCGGAATGTCATTTTGGCAAAAATTTTGACCATTCATGATAACTTGTTTTTTTCATGAAAAATGACTCAAATGAGTGGGAAAATGCATGGGCATGGTAAATTGGACCAAATTTTGCTCAGAAATGTGAAAAAAGCACTTTTCAATTTTTGACCCAAATCAGAAAAAAACGTAGACCCGCGGTATGTCATTTTGGTGAAAATTTTGACCATTCATGAAACCTTGTTTTTTCCATGAAAAATGACTCAAATGAGTGGGAAAATGCATGGGCATGGTAAATTGGAACAAATTTTGCTCAGAAACGTGACAAAAAGCACTTTTCAATTTTTAACCCAAATCAGAAAAACACGTAGACCCGCGGTATGTCATTTTGGTGAAAATTTTGACCATTCATGATAACTTGTTTTTTTCATGAAAAATGACTCAAATGAGTGGGAAAATGCATGGGCATGGTAAATTGGACCAAATTTTGCTCAGAAATGTGAAAAAAGCACTTTTCAATTTTTGACCCAAATCAGAAAAAAACGTAGACCCGCGGTATGTCATTTTGGTGAAAATTTTGACCATTCATGAAACCTTGTTTTTTCCATGAAAAATGACTCAAATGAGTGGGAAAATGCATGGGCATGGTAAATTGGGACAAATTTTGCTCAGAAATGTGTCAAAAGGCACTTTTCAATTTTTGACCCAAATCAGAACAAAACGTAGACCCGCGGTATGTCATTTTGCCGAAAATTTTGACCATTCATGAAAACTTCTTTTTTTCCATGAAAAATGACTCAAATGAGTGGGAAAATGCATGGGGGCATGGTAAATTGGGACAAATTTTGCTCAGAAATGTGACAAAAGGCACTTTTCAATTTTTGACCCAAATCAGAAAAAAACGTAGACCCGCGGTATGTCATTTTGGTGAAAATTTTGGCCATTCATGAAACATTGAAAAATGACTTAAACGAGTGGGAAAATGCACGGGCATGGTAAATTGGGACAAATTTTGCTCAGAAATGTGAAAAAAAAGCACTTTTCAATTTTTGACCCAAATCAGTAAAAAACGTAGACCCGCGGTATGTCATTTTGGTGAAAATTTTGACCATTCATGAAACCTTGTTTTTTCCATGAAAAATGACTCAAATGAGTGGGAAAATGCATGGGCATGGTAAATTGGGACAAATTTTGCTCAGAAATGTGTCAAAAGGCACTTGTCAATTTTTGACCCAAATCAGAAAAAAACGTAGACCCGCGGTATGTCATTTTGGTGAAAATTTTGACCATTCATGAAACCTTGTTTTTTCCATGAAAAATGACTCAAATGAGTGGGAAAATGCATGGGCATGGTAAATTTGGACAAATTTTGCTCAGAAATGTGGCAAAAAGCACTTTTCAATTTTTTACCCAAATCAGAAAAAACATAGACCCGCGGTATGTCATTTTGGTGAAAATTTTGACCATTCATGAAACCTTGTTTTTTCCATGAAAAATGACTCAAATGAGTGGGAAAATGCATGGGCATGGTAAATTGGAACAAATTTTGCTCAGAAACATGACAAAAAGCACTTTTCAATTTTTAACCCAAATCAGAAAAACACGTAGAACCGCGGTATGTCATTTTGGTGAAAATTTTGACCATTCATGAAACCTTGTTTTTTCCATGAAAAATGACTCAAATGAGTGGGAAAATGCATGGGCATGGTAAATTGGACCAAATTTTGCTCAGAAATGTGTCAAAAGGCACTTTTCAATTTTTGACCCAAATCAGAAAAAAACGTAGACCCGCGGTATGTCATTTTGCCGAAAATTTTGACCATTCATGAAAACTTCTTTTTTTCCATGAAAAATGACTCAAATGAGTGGGAAAATGCATGGGGGCATGGTAAATTGGGACAAATTTTGCTCAGAAATGTGACAAAAGGCACTTTTCAATTTTTGACCCAAATCAGAAAAAAACGTAGACCCGCGGTATGTCATTTTGGTGAAAATTTTGACCATTCATGAAACCTTGTTTTTTCCATGAAAAATGACTCAAATGAGTGGGAAAATGCATGGACATGGTAAATTGGGACAAATTTTGCTCAGAAATGTGTCAAAAGGCACTTTTCAATTTTTGACCCAAATCAGATAAAAACGTAGACCCGCGGTATGTCATTTTGGTGAAAATTTTGACCATTCATGAAACCTTGTTTTTTCCATGAAAAATGACTCAAATGAGTGGGAAAATGCATGGGGGCATGGTAAATTGGGACAAATTTTGCTCAGAAATGTGACAAAAGGCACTTTTCAATTTTTGACCCAAATCAGAAAAAAACGTAGACCCGCGGTATGTCATTTTGGTGAAAATTTTGACCATTCATGAAACCTTGTTTTTTCCATGAAAAATGACTCAAATGAGTGGGAAAATGCATGGACATGGTAAATTGGGACAAATTTTGCTCAGAAATGTGTCAAAAGGCACTTTTCAATTTTTGACCCAAATCAGATAAAAACGTAGACCCGCGGTATGTCATTTTGCCGAAAATTTTGACCATTCATGAAAACTTCTTTTTTTCCATGAAAAATGACTCAAATGAGTGGGAAAATGCATGGGGGCATGGTAAATTGGGACAAATTTTGCTCAGAAATGTGACAAAAGGCACTTTTCAATTTTTGACCCAAATCAGAAAAAAACGTAGACCCGCGGTATGTCATTTTGGTGAAAATTTTGGCCATTCATGAAACATTGAAAAATGACTTAAACGAGTGGGAAAATGCACGGGCATGGTAAATTGGGACAAATTTTGCTCAGAAATGTGAAAAAAAAGCACTTTTCAATTTTTGACCCAAATCAGTAAAAAACGTAGACCCGCGGTATGTCATTTTGGTGAAAATTTTGACCATTCATGAAACCTTGTTTTTTCCATGAAAAATGACTCAAATGAGTGGGAAAATGCATGGGCATGGTAAATTGGGACAAATTTTGCTCAGAAATGTGTCAAAAGGCACTTGTCAATTTTTGACCCAAATCAGAAAAAAACGTAGACCCGCGGTATGTCATTTTGGTGAAAATTTTGACCATTCATGAAACCTTGTTTTTTCCATGAAAAATGACTCAAATGAGTGGGAAAATGCATGGGCATGGTAAATTTGGACAAATTTTGCTCAGAAATGTGGCAAAAAGCACTTTTCAATTTTTTACCCAAATCAGAAAAAACATAGACCCGCGGTATGTCATTTTGGTGAAAATTTTGACCATTCATGAAACCTTGTTTTTTCCATGAAAAATGACTCAAATGAGTGGGAAAATGCATGGGCATGGTAAATTGGACCAAATTTTGCTCAGAAACATGACAAAAAGCACTTTTCAATTTTTAAACCAAATCAGAAAAACACGTAGAACCGCGGTATGTCATTTTGGTGAAAATTTTGACCATTCATGAAACCTTGTTTTTTCCATGAAAAATGACTCAAATGAGTGGGAAAATGCATGGGCATGGTAAATTGGACCAAATTTTGCTCAGAAATGTGTCAAAAGGCACTTTTCAATTTTTGACCCAAATCAGAAAAAAACGTAGACCCGCGGTATGTCATTTTGCCGAAAATTTTGACCATTCATGAAAACTTCTTTTTTTCCATGAAAAATGACTCAAATGAGTGGGAAAATGCATGGGGGCATGGTAAATTGGGACAAATTTTGCTCAGAAATGTGACAAAAGGCACTTTTCAATTTTTGACCCAAATCAGAAAAAAACGTAGACCCGCGGTATGTCATTTTGGTGAAAATTTTGACCATTCATGAAACCTTGTTTTTTCCATGAAAAATGACTCAAATGAGTGGGAAAATGCATGGACATGGTAAATTGGGACAAATTTTGCTCAGAAATGTGTCAAAAGGCACTTTTCAATTTTTGACCCAAATCAGATAAAAACGTAGACCCGCGGTATGTCATTTTGGTGAAAATTTTGACCATTCATGAAACCTTGTTTTTTCCATGAAAAATGACTCAAATGAGTGGGAAAATGCATGGGGGCATGGTAAATTGGGACAAATTTTGCTCAGAAATGTGACAAAAGGCACTTTTCAATTTTTGACCCAAATCAGAAAAAAACGTAGACCCGCGGTATGTCATTTTGGCGAAAATTTTGACCATTCATGAAAACTTGTTTTTTTCAGGAAAAATGACTCAAATGAGTGGGAAAATGCATGGGCATGGTAAATTGGACCAAATTTTGCTCAGAAATGTGAAAAAAGCACTTTTCAATTTTTGACCCAAATCAGAAAAACACGTAGACCCGCGGTAGGTCATTTTGGTGAAAATTTTGACCATTCATGAAACCTTGTTTTTTCCATGAAAAATGACTCAAATGAGTGGGAAAATGCATGGGCATGGTAAATTGGGACAAATTTTGCTCAGAAATGTGTCAAAAGGCACTTTTCAATTTTTGACCCAAATCAGAAAAAAACGTAGACCCGCGGTATGTCATTTTGGTGAAAATTTTGACCATTCATGAAACCTTGTTTTTTCCATGAAAAATGACTCAAATGAGTGGGGAAATGCATGGGCATGGTAAATTTGGACAAATTTTGCTCAGAAATGTGACAAAAAGCACTTTTCAATTTTTGACCCAAATCAGAAAAAACGTAGACCCGCGGTATGTCATTTTGGTGAAAATTTTGACCATTCATGAAACCTTGTTTTTTCCATGAAAAATGACTCAAATGAGTGGGAAAATGCATTGGCATGGTAAATTGGGACAAATTTTGCTCAGAAATGTGAAAAAAGGCACTTTTCAATTTTTGACCCAAATCAGAAAAAAACGTAGACCCGCGGTGTGTCATTTTGGTGAAAATTTTGACCATTCATGAAACCTTGTTTTTTCCATGAAAAATGACTCAAATGAGTGGGAAAATGCATGGGCATGGTAAATTAGGACAAATTTTGCTCAGAAATGTGTCAAAAGGCACTTTTCAATTTTTGACCCAAATCAGACAAAAACGTAGACCCGCGGTATGTCATTTTGGTGAAAATTTTGAACATTCATGAAACCTTGTTTTTTCCATGAAAAATGACTCAAATGAGTGGGAAAATGCATGGGCATGGTAAATTGGACCAAATTTTGCTCAGAAATGTGAAAAAAACACTTTTAAATTTTTGACACAAATCAGAAAAAAACGTAGACCTGGTATGTCATTTTGGCAAAAATTTTGACCATTCATTAAACCTTGTTTTTTCCATGAAAAATGACTCAAATGAGTGGGAAAATGCATTGGCATGGTAAATTGAAACAAATTTTGCTCAGAAATGTGACAAAAAGCACTTTTCAATTTTTAACCCAAATCAGAAAAACACGTAGACCCACGGTATGTCATTTTGGTGAAAATTTTGACCATTCATGAAACCTTGTTTTTTCCATGAAAAATGACTCAAATGAGTGGGGAAATGCATGGGCATGGTAAATTTGGACAAATTTTGCTCAGAAATGTGACAAAAAGCACTTTTCAATTTTTGACCCAAATCAGAAAAAACGTAGACCCGCGGTATGTCATTTTGGTGAAAATTTTGACCATTCATGAAACCTTGTTTTTTCCATGAAAAATGACTCAAATGAGTGGGAAAATGCATTGGCATGGTAAATTGGGACAAATTTTGCTCAGAAATGTGAAAAAAGGCACTTTTCAATTTTTGACCCAAATCAGAAAAAAACGTAGACCCGCGGTGTGTCATTTTGGTGAAAATTTTGACCATTCATGAAACCTTGTTTTTTCCATGAAAAATGACTCAAATGAGTGGGAAAATGCATGGGCATGGTAAATTAGGACAAATTTTGCTCAGAAATGTGTCAAAAGGCACTTTTCAATTTTTGACCCAAATCAGACAAAAACGTAGACCCGCGGTATGTCATTTTGGTGAAAATTTTGAACATTCATGAAACCTTGTTTTTTCCATGAAAAATGACTCAAATGAGTGGGAAAATGCATGGGCATGGTAAATTGGACCAAATTTTGCTCAGAAATGTGAAAAAAACACTTTTAAATTTTTGACACAAATCAGAAAAAAACGTAGACCCGGTATGTCATTTTGGCAAAAATTTTGACCATTCATGAAACCTTGTTTTTTCCATGAAAAATGACTCAAATGAGTGGGAAAATGCATTGGCATGGTAAATTGAAACAAATTTTGCTCAGAAATGTGACAAAAAGCACTTTTCAATTTTTAACCCAAATCAGAAAAACACGTAGACCCACGGTATGTCATTTTGGTGAAAATTTTGACCATTCATGAAACCTTGTTTTTTCCATGAAAAATGACTCAAATGAGTGGGAAAATGCATGGGCATGGTAAATTGGACCAAATTTTGCTCAGAAATGTGAAAAAAAGCACTTTTGATTTTCTGACACATATCAGAAAAAAACGTAGTATGTCATTTTGGTGAAAATTTTGACCATTCATGAAACCTTGTTTTTTCCATGAAAAATGACTCAAATGAGTGGGAAAATGCATGGGCATGGTAAATTGGGACAAATTTTGCTCAGAAATGTGTCAAAAGGCACTTTTCAATTTTTGACCAAAATCAGAAAAAAACGTAGACCCGCGGTATGTCATTTTGGCGAAAATTTTGACCATTCATGAAAACTTGCTTTTTTCATGAATAATGACTCAAATGAGTGGGAAAATGCATGGGCATGGTAAATTGGACCAAATTTTGCTCAGAAATGTGAAAAAAGCACTTTTCAATTTTTGACCCAAATCAGAAAAACACGTAGACCCGCGGTATGTCATTTTGGTGAAAATTTTGACCATTCATGAAACCTTGTTTTTTCCATGAAAAATGACTCAAATGAGTGGGAAAATGCATGGGCATGGTAAATTTGGAAAAATTTTGCTCAGAAATGTGACAAAAAGCACTTTTCAATTTTTGACCAAAATCAGAAAAAAACGTAGACCCGCGGTATGTCATTTTGGCGAAAATTTTGACCATTCATGAAACCTTGTTTTTTCCATGAAAAATGACTCAAATGAGTGGGAAAATGCATGGGGGCATGGTAAATTGGGACAAATTTTGCTCAGAAATGTGACAAAAGGCACTTTTCAATTTTTGACCCAAATCAGAAAAAAACGTAGACCCGCGGTATGTCATTTTGGTGAAAATTTTGACCATTCATGAAACCTTGTTTTTTCCATGAAAAATGACTCAAATGAGTGGGAAAATGCATGGACATGGTAAATTGGGACAAATTTTGCTCAGAAATGTGTCAAAAGGCACTTTTCAATTTTTGACCCAAATCAGATAAAAACGTAGACCCGCGGTATGTCATTTTGCCGAAAATTTTGACCATTCATGAAAACTTCTTTTTTTCCATGAAAAATGACTCAAATGAGTGGGAAAATGCATGGGGGCATGGTAAATTGGGACAAATTTTGCTCAGAAATGTGACAAAAGGCACTTTTCAATTTTTGACCCAAATCAGAAAAAAACGTAGACCCGCGGTATGTCATTTTGGTGAAAATTTTGGCCATTCATGAAACATTGAAAAATGACTTAAACGAGTGGGAAAATGCACGGGCATGGTAAATTGGGACAAATTTTGCTCAGAAATGTGAAAAAAAAGCACTTTTCAATTTTTGACCCAAATCAGTAAAAAACGTAGACCCGCGGTATGTCATTTTGGTGAAAATTTTGACCATTCATGAAACCTTGTTTTTTCCATGAAAAATGACTCAAATGAGTGGGAAAATGCATGGGCATGGTAAATTGGGACAAATTTTGCTCAGAAATGTGTCAAAAGGCACTTGTCAATTTTTGACCCAAATCAGAAAAAAACGTAGACCCGCGGTATGTCATTTTGGTGAAAATTTTGACCATTCATGAAACCTTGTTTTTTCCATGAAAAATGACTCAAATGAGTGGGAAAATGCATGGGCATGGTAAATTTGGACAAATTTTGCTCAGAAATGTGGCAAAAAGCACTTTTCAATTTTTTACCCAAATCAGAAAAAACATAGACCCGCGGTATGTCATTTTGGTGAAAATTTTGACCATTCATGAAACCTTGTTTTTTCCATGAAAAATGACTCAAATGAGTGGGAAAATGCATGGGCATGGTAAATTGGACCAAATTTTGCTCAGAAACATGACAAAAAGCACTTTTCAATTTTTAACCCAAATCAGAAAAACACGTAGAACCGCGGTATGTCATTTTGGTGAAAATTTTGACCATTCATGAAACCTTGTTTTTTCCATGAAAAATGACTCAAATGAGTGGGAAAATGCATGGGCATGGTAAATTGGACCAAATTTTGCTCAGAAATGTGTCAAAAGGCACTTTTCAATTTTTGACCCAAATCAGAAAAAAACGTAGACCCGCGGTATGTCATTTTGCCGAAAATTTTGACCATTCATGAAAACTTCTTTTTTTCCATGAAAAATGACTCAAATGAGTGGGAAAATGCATGGGGGCATGGTAAATTGGGACAAATTTTGCTCAGAAATGTGACAAAAGGCACTTTTCAATTTTTGACCCAAATCAGAAAAAAACGTAGACCCGCGGTATGTCATTTTGGTGAAAATTTTGACCATTCATGAAACCTTGTTTTTTCCATGAAAAATGACTCAAATGAGTGGGAAAATGCATGGACATGGTAAATTGGGACAAATTTTGCTCAGAAATGTGTCAAAAGGCACTTTTCAATTTTTGACCCAAATCAGATAAAAACGTAGACCCGCGGTATGTCATTTTGGTGAAAATTTTGACCATTCATGAAACCTTGTTTTTTCCATGAAAAATGACTCAAATGAGTGGGAAAATGCATGGGGGCATGGTAAATTGGGACAAATTTTGCTCAGAAATGTGACAAAAGGCACTTTTCAATTTTTGACCCAAATCAGAAAAAAACGTAGACCCGCGGTATGTCATTTTGGCGAAAATTTTGACCATTCATGAAAACTTGTTTTTTTCAGGAAAAATGACTCAAATGAGTGGGAAAATGCATGGGCATGGTAAATTGGACCAAATTTTGCTCAGAAATGTGAAAAAAGCACTTTTCAATTTTTGACCCAAATCAGAAAAACACGTAGACCCGCGGTAGGTCATTTTGGTGAAAATTTTGACCATTCATGAAACCTTGTTTTTTCCATGAAAAATGACTCAAATGAGTGGGAAAATGCATGGGCATGGTAAATTGGGACAAATTTTGCTCAGAAATGTGTCAAAAGGCACTTTTCAATTTTTGACCCAAATCAGAAAAAAACGTAGACCCGCGGTATGTCATTTTGGTGAAAATTTTGACCATTCATGAAACCTTGTTTTTTCCATGAAAAATGACTCAAATGAGTGGGGAAATGCATGGGCATGGTAAATTTGGACAAATTTTGCTCAGAAATGTGACAAAAAGCACTTTTCAATTTTTGACCCAAATCAGAAAAAACGTAGACCCGCGGTATGTCATTTTGGTGAAAATTTTGACCATTCATGAAACCTTGTTTTTTCCATGAAAAATGACTCAAATGAGTGGGAAAATGCATTGGCATGGTAAATTGGGACAAATTTTGCTCAGAAATGTGAAAAAAGGCACTTTTCAATTTTTGACCCAAATCAGAAAAAAACGTAGACCCGCGGTGTGTCATTTTGGTGAAAATTTTGACCATTCATGAAACCTTGTTTTTTCCATGAAAAATGACTCAAATGAGTGGGAAAATGCATGGGCATGGTAAATTAGGACAAATTTTGCTCAGAAATGTGTCAAAAGGCACTTTTCAATTTTTGACCCAAATCAGACAAAAACGTAGACCCGCGGTATGTCATTTTGGTGAAAATTTTGAACATTCATGAAACCTTGTTTTTTCCATGAAAAATGACTCAAATGAGTGGGAAAATGCATGGGCATGGTAAATTGGACCAAATTTTGCTCAGAAATGTGAAAAAAACACTTTTAAATTTTTGACACAAATCAGAAAAAAACGTAGACCCGGTATGTCATTTTGGCAAAAATTTTGACCATTCATTAAACCTTGTTTTTTCCATGAAAAATGACTCAAATGAGTGGGAAAATGCATTGGCATGGTAAATTGAAACAAATTTTGCTCAGAAATGTGACAAAAAGCACTTTTCAATTTTTAACCCAAATCAGAAAAACACGTAGACCCACGGTATGTCATTTTGGTGAAAATTTTGACCATTCATGAAACCTTGTTTTTTCCATGAAAAATGACTCAAATGAGTGGGAAAATGCATGGGCATGGTAAATTGGACCAAATTTTGCTCAGAAATGTGAAAAAAAGCACTTTTGATTTTCTGACACATATCAGAAAAAAACGTAGACCCGCGGTATGTCATTTTGGCGAAAATTTTGACCATTCATGAAAACTTGTTTTTTCCATGAAAAATGACTCAAATGAGTGGGAAAATGCATGGGCATGGTAAATTGGGACAATTTTTGCTCAGAAATGTGTCAAAAGGCACTTTTCAATTTTTGACCCAAATCAGAAAAAAACGTAGACACGCGGTATGTCATTTTGGTGAAAATTTTGACCATTCATGAAACCTTGTTTTTTCCATGAAAAATGACTCAAATGAGTGGGAAAATGCATGGACATGGTAAATTGGGACAAATTTTGCTCAGAAATGTGTCAAAAGGCACTTTTCAATTTTTGACCCAAATCAGATAAAAACGTAGAGCCGCGGTATGTCATTTTGGCGAAAATTTTGACCATTCATGAAAACTTGTTTTTTTCAGGAAAAATGACTCAAATGAGTGGGAAAATGCATGGGCATGGTAAATTGGACCAAATTTTGCTCAGAAATGTGAAAAAAGCACTTTTCAATTTTTGACCCAAATCAGAAAAACACGTAGACCCGCGGTAGGTCATTTTGGTGAAAATTTTGACCATTCATGAAACCTTGTTTTTTCCATGAAAAATGACTCAAATGAGTGGGAAAATGCATGGGCATGGTAAATTGGGACAAATTTTGCTCAGAAATGTGTCAAAAGGCACTTTTCAATTTTTGACCCAAATCAGAAAAAAACGTAGACCCGCGGTATGTCATTTTGGTGAAAATTTTGACCATTCATGAAACCTTGTTTTTTCCATGAAAAATGACTCAAATGAGTGGGGAAATGCATGGGCATGGTAAATTTGGACAAATTTTGCTCAGAAATGTGACAAAAAGCACTTTTCAATTTTTGACCCAAATCAGAAAAAACGTAGACCCGCGGTATGTCATTTTGGTGAAAATTTTGACCATTCATGAAACCTTGTTTTTTCCATGAAAAATGACTCAAATGAGTGGGAAAATGCATTGGCATGGTAAATTGGGACAAATTTTGCTCAGAAATGTGAAAAAAGGCACTTTTCAATTTTTGACCCAAATCAGAAAAAAACGTAGACCCGCGGTGTGTCATTTTGGTGAAAATTTTGACCATTCATGAAACCTTGTTTTTTCCATGAAAAATGACTCAAATGAGTGGGAAAATGCATGGGCATGGTAAATTAGGACAAATTTTGCTCAGAAATGTGTCAAAAGGCACTTTTCAATTTTTGACCCAAATCAGACAAAAACGTAGACCCGCGGTATGTCATTTTGGTGAAAATTTTGAACATTCATGAAACCTTGTTTTTTCCATGAAAAATGACTCAAATGAGTGGGAAAATGCATGGGCATGGTAAATTGGACCAAATTTTGCTCAGAAATGTGAAAAAAACACTTTTAAATTTTTGACACAAATCAGAAAAAAACGTAGACCCGGTATGTCATTTTGGCAAAAATTTTGACCATTCATGAAACCTTGTTTTTTCCATGAAAAATGACTCAAATGAGTGGGAAAATGCATTGGCATGGTAAATTGAAACAAATTTTGCTCAGAAATGTGACAAAAAGCACTTTTCAATTTTTAACCCAAATCAGAAAAACACGTAGACCCACGGTATGTCATTTTGGTGAAAATTTTGACCATTCATGAAACCTTGTTTTTTCCATGAAAAATGACTCAAATGAGTGGGAAAATGCATGGGCATGGTAAATTGGACCAAATTTTGCTCAGAAATGTGAAAAAAAGCACTTTTGATTTTCTGACACATATCAGAAAAAAACGTAGTATGTCATTTTGGTGAAAATTTTGACCATTCATGAAACCTTGTTTTTTCCATGAAAAATGACTCAAATGAGTGGGAAAATGCATGGGCATGGTAAATTGGGACAAATTTTGCTCAGAAATGTGTCAAAAGGCACTTTTCAATTTTTGACCAAAATCAGAAAAAAACGTAGACCCGCGGTATGTCATTTTGGCGAAAATTTTGACCATTCATGAAAACTTGCTTTTTTCATGAATAATGACTCAAATGAGTGGGAAAATGCATGGGCATGGTAAATTGGACCAAATTTTGCTCAGAAATGTGAAAAAAGCACTTTTCAATTTTTGACCCAAATCAGAAAAACACGTAGACCCGCGGTATGTCATTTTGGTGAAAATTTTGACCATTCATGAAACCTTGTTTTTTCCATGAAAAATGACTCAAATGAGTGGGAAAATGCATGGGCATGGTAAATTTGGAAAAATTTTGCTCAGAAATGTGACAAAAAGCACTTTTCAATTTTTGACCAAAATCAGAAAAAAACGTAGACCCGCGGTATGTCATTTTGGCGAAAATTTTGACCATTCATGAAAACTTGCTTTTTTCATGAATAAAGACTCAAATGAGTGGGAAAATGCATGGGCATGGTAAATTGGACCAAATTTTGCTCAGAAATGTGAAAAAAGCACTTTTCAATTTTTGACCCAAATCAGAAAAACACGTAGACCCGCGGTATGTCATTTTGGTGAAAATTTTGACCATTCATGAAACCTTGTTTTTTCCATGAAAAATGACTCAAATGAGTGGGAAAATGCATGGGCATGGTAAATTGGACCAAATTTTGCTCAGAAATGTGAAAAAAGCACTTTTAAATTTTTGACACGAATCAGAAAAAAACGTAGACCCGCGGTATGTCATTTTGGCGAAAATTTTGACCATTCATGAAAAATGACTTAAACGAGTGGGAAAATGCACGGGCATGGTAAATTGGGACAAATTTTGCTCAGAAATGTGAAAAAAAGCACTTTTCAATTTTTGACCCAAATCAGTAAAAAACGTAGACCCGCGGTATGTCATTTTGGTGAAAATTTTGACCATTCATGAAACCTTGTTTTTTCCATGAAAAATGACTCAAATGAGTGGGAAAATGCATGGGCATGGTAAATTGGGACAAATTTTGCTCAGAAATGTGTCAAAAATCACTTTTCAATTTTTAACCCAAATCAGAAAAACACGTAGACCCGCGGTATGTCATTTTGGCGAAAATTTTGACCATTCATGAAAAGTTGCTTTTTTCATGAATAATGACTCAAATGAGTGGGAAAATGCACGGGCATGGTAAATTGGGACAAATTTTGCTCAGAAATGTGTCAAAAGGCACTTTTCAATTTTTGACCAAAATCAGAAAAAAACGTAGACCCCCGGTATGTCATTTTGGCGAAAATTTTGACCATTCATGAAAACTTGCTTTTTTCATGAATAATGACTCAAATGAGTGGGAAAATGCACGGGCATGGTAAATTGGGACAAATTTTGCTCAGAAATGTGAAAAAAAGCACTTTTCAATTTTTGACCAAAATCAGAAAAAACGTAGACCCGCGGTATGTCATTTTGGTGAAAATTTTGACCATTCATGAAACCTTGTTTTTTTTCCATGAAAAATGACTCAAATGAGTGGGGAAATGCATTGGCATGGTAAATTGGGACAAATTTTGCTCAGAAATGTGAAAAAAGGCACTTTTCAATTTTTGACCCAAATCAGAAAAAAACGTAGACCCGCGGTATGTCATTTTGGTGAAAATTTTGACCATTCATGAAACCTTGTTTTTTCCATGAAAAATGACTCAAATGAGTGGGAAAATGCATGGGCATGGTAAATTGGGACAAATTTTGCTCAGAAATGTGTCAAAAGGCACTTTTCAATTTTTGACCAAAATCAGAAAAAAACGTAGACCCGCGGTATGTCATTTTGGCGAAAATTTTGACCATTCATGAAAACTTGCTTTTTTCATGAATAATGACTCAAATGAGTGGGAAAATGCATGGGCATGGTCAATTGGACCAAATTTTGCTCAGAAATGTGAAAAAAGCACTTTTCAATTTTTGACCCAAATCAGAAAAACACGTAGACCCGCGGTATGTCATTTTGGTGAAAATTTTGACCATTCATGAAACCTTGTTTTTTCCATGAAAAATGACTCAAATGAGTGGGAAAATGCATGGGCATGGTAAATTTGGAAAAATTTTGCTCAGAAATGTGACAAAAAGCACTTTTCAATTTTTGACCAAAATCAGAAAAAAACGTAGACCCGCGGTATGTCATTTTGGCGAAAATTTTGACCATTCATGAAAACTTGCTTTTTTCATGAATAATGACTCAAATGAGTGGGAAAATGCATGGGCATGGTAAATTGGACCAAATTTTGCTCAGAAATGTGAAAAAAGCACTTTTCAATTTTTGACCCAAATCAGAAAAACACGTAGACCCGCGGTATGTCATTTTGGTGAAAATTTTGACCATTCATGAAACCTTGTTTTTTCCATGAAAAATGACTCAAATGAGTGGGAAAATGCATGGGCATGGTAAATTGGACCAAATTTTGCTCAGAAATGTGAAAAAAGCACTTTTAAATTTTTGACACGAATCAGAAAAAAACGTAGACCCGCGGTATGTCATTTTGGCGAAAATTTTGACCATTCATGAAAAATGACTTAAACGAGTGGGAAAATGCACGGGCATGGTAAATTGGGACAAATTTTGCTCAGAAATGTGAAAAAAAGCACTTTTCAATTTTTGACCCAAATCAGTAAAAAACGTAGACCCGCGGTATGTCATTTTGGTGAAAATTTTGACCATTCATGAAACCTTGTTTTTTCCATGAAAAATGACTCAAATGAGTGGGAAAATGCATGGGCATGGTAAATTGGGACAAATTTTGCTCAGAAATGTGTCAAAAATCACTTTTCAATTTTTAACCCAAATCAGAAAAACACGTAGACCCGCGGTATGTCATTTTGGCGAAAATTTTGACCATTCATGAAAACTTGCTTTTTTCATGAATAATGACTCAAATGAGTGGGAAAATGCACGGGCATGGTAAATTGGGACAAATTTTGCTCAGAAATGTGTCAAAAGGCACTTTTCAATTTTTGACCCAAATCAGAAAAAAACGTAGACCCGCGGTATGTCATTTTGGTGAAAATTTTGACCATTCATGAAACATTGTTTTCTCCATGAAAAATGACTCAAATGAGTGGGAAAATGCATGGGCATGGTAAATTGGGACAAATTTTGCTCAGAAATGTGAAAAAAGGCACTTTTCAATTTTTGACCCAAATCAGAAAAAAACGTAGACCCGCGGTATGTCATTTTGGTGAAAATTTTGACCATTCATGAAACCTTGTTTTTTCCATGAAAAATGACTCAAATGAGTGGGAAAATGCATGGGTATGGTAAATTGGACCAAATTTTGCTCAGAAATGTGAAAAAAAAACACTTTTAAATTTTTGACACAAATCAGAAAAAAACGTAGACCCGGTATGTCATTTTGGCAAAAATTTTGACCATTCATGATAACTTGTTTTTTTCATGAAAAATGACTCAAATGAGTGGGAAAATGCATGGGCATCGAAAATTGGACCAAATTTTGCTCAGAAATGTGAAAAAAGCACTTTTCAATTTTTGACCCAAATCAGAAAAACACGTAGACCCGCGGTATGTCATTTTGGTGAAAATTTTGACCATTCATGAAACCTTGTTTTTTCCATGAAAAATGACTCAAATGAGTGGGAAAATGCATGGGCATGGTAAATTGGGACAAATTTTGCTCAGAAATGTGTCAAAAAGCACTTTTCAATTTTTAACCCAAATCAGAAAAACACGTAGACCCGCGGTATGTCATTTTGGTGAAAATTTTGACCATTCATGAAACCTTGTTTTTTCCATGAAAAATGACTCAAATGAGTGGGAAAATGCATTGGCATGGTAAATTGGACCAAATTTTGCTCAGAAATGTGAAAAAAGCACTTTTAAATTTTTGACACAAATCAGAAAAAAACGAAGACCCGCGGTATGTCATTTTGCCGAAAATTTTGACCATTCATGAAAACTTGTTTTTTTCCATGAAAAATGACTCAAATGAGTGGGAAAATGCATGGGGGCATGGTAAATTGGGACAAATTTTGCTCAGAAATGTGACAAAAGGCACTTTTCAATTTTTGACCCAAATCAGAAAAAAACGTAGACCCGCGGTATGTCATTTTGGTGAAAATTTTGACCATTCATGAAACCTTGTTTTTTCCATGAAAAATGACTCAAATGAGTGGGGAAATGCATTGGCATGGTAAATTGGGACAAATTTTGCTCAGAAATGTGAAAAAAGGCACTTTTCAATTTTTGACCCAAATCAGAAAAAAACGTAGACCCGCGGTATGTCATTTTGGTGAAAATTTTGACCATTCATGAAACATTGTTTTTTCCATGAAAAATGACTCAAATGAGTGGGAAAATGCATGGGCATGGTAAATTGGGACAAATTTTGCTCAGAAATGTGTCAAAAGGCACTTTTCAATTTTTGACCCAAATCAGAAAAAAAACGTAGACCCGCGGTATGTCATTTTGGTGAAAATTTTGACCATTCATGAAACATTGTTTTTTCCATGAAAAATGACTCAAATGAGTGGGAAAATGCATGGGCATGGTAAATTGGACCAAATTTTGCTCAGAAATGTGACAAAAAGCACTTTTCAATTTTTGACCCAAATCAGATAAAAACGTAGACCCGCCGTATGTCATTTTGGTGAAAATTTTGACCATTCATGAAACATTGTTTTTTCCATGAAAAATGACTTAAACGAGTGGGAAAATGCACGGGCATGGTAAATTGGGGCAAATTTTGCTCAGAAATGTGACAAAAAGCACTTTTCAATTTTTGACCCAAATCAGAAAAAACGTAGACCCGCGTGTCATTTTGGTGTCATTTTGGTGTCATTTTTGGTGTCATTTTGGTCATTTTTGGTGTCATTTTGGTGAAAATTTTGACCATTCATGAAACCTTGTTTTTTCCATGAAAAATGACTCAAATGAGTGGGAAAATGCATTGGCATGGTAAATTGGGACAAATTTTGCTCAGAAATGTGAAAAAAGGCACTTTTCAATTTTTGACCCAAATCAGAAAAAAACGTAGACCCGCGGTATGTCATTTTGGTGAAAATTTTGACCATTCATGAAACCTTGTTTTTTCCATGAAAAATGACTCAAATGAGTGGGAAAATGCATGGGCATGGTAAATTGGACCAAATTTTGCTCAGAAATGTGAAAAAAAAACACTTTTAAATTTTTGACACAAATCAGAAAAAAACGTAGATCCGGTATGTCATTTTGGCAAAAATTTTGACCATTCATGATAACTTGTTTTTTCATGAAAAATGACTCAAATGAGTGGGAAAATGCATGGGCATGGTAAATTGGACCAAATTTTGCTCAGAAATGTGAAAAAAGCACTTTTCAATTTTTGACCCAAATCAGAAAAAAACGTAGACCCGCGGTATGTCATTTTGGTGAAAATTTTGACCATTCATGAAACCTTGTTTTTTCCATGAAAAATGACTCAAATGAGTGGGGAAATGCATTGGCATGGTAAATTGGGACAAATTTTGCTCAGAAATGTGAAAAAAGGCACTTTTCAATTTTTGACCCAAATCAGAAAAAAACGTAGACCCGCGGTATGTCATTTTGGTGAAAATTTTGACCATTCATGAAACATTGTTTTTTCCATGAAAAATGACTCAAATGAGTGGGAAAATGCATGGGCATGGTAAATTGGGACAAATTTTGCTCAGAAATGTGTCAAAAGGCACTTTTCAATTTTTGACCCAAATCAGAAAAAAAACGTAGACCCGTATGTCATTTTGGTGAAAATTTTGACCATTCATGAAACCTTGTTTTTTCCATGAAAAATGACTCAAATGAGTGGGAAAATGCATGGGCATGGTAAATTGGACCAAATTTTGCTCAGAAATGTGACAAAAAGCACTTTTCAATTTTTGACCCAAATCAGATAAAAACGTAGACCCGCGGTATGTCATTTTGGTGAAAATTTTGACCATTCATGAAACATTGTTTTTTCCATGAAAAATGACTTAAACGAGTGGGAAAATGCATGGGCATGGTAAATTGGACCAAATTTTGCTCAGAAATGTGAAAAAAAAACACTTTTAAATTTTTGACACAAATCAGAAAAAAACGTAGATCCGGTATGTCATTTTGGCAAAAATTTTGACCATTCATGATAACTTGTTTTTTTCATGAAAAATGACTCAAATGAGTGGGAAAATGCATGGGCATGGTAAATTGGACCAAATTTTGCTCAGAAATGTGAAAAAAGGCACTTTTCAATTTTTGACCCAAATCAGAAAAAAACGTAGACCCGCGGTATGTCATTTTGGCGAAAATTTTGACCATTCATGAAACCTTGTTTTTTCCATGAAAAATGACTCAAATGAGTGGGAAAATGCATGGGCATGGTAAATTGGGACAAATTTTGCTCAGAAATGTGTCAAAAAGCACTTTTCAATTTTTAACCCAAATCAGAAAAACACGTAGACCCGCGGTATGTCATTTTGGTGAAAATTTTGACCATTCATGAAACCTTGTTTTTTCCATGAAAAATGACTCAAATGAGTGGGAAAATGCATTGGCATGGTAAATTGGACCAAATTTTGCTCAGAAATGTGAAAAAAGCACTTTTAAATTTTTGACACAAATCAGAAAAAAACGTAGACCCGCGGTATGTCATTTTGCCGAAAATTTTGACCATTCATGAAAACTTGTTTTTTTCCATGAAAAATGACTCAAATGAGTGGGAAAATGCATGGGGGCATGGTAAATTGGGACAAATTTTGCTCAGAAATGTGACAAAAGGCACTTTTCAATTTTTGACCCAAATCAGAAAAAAACGTAGACCCGCGGTATGTCATTTTGGTGAAAATTTTGACCATTCATGAAACCTTGTTTTTTCCATGAAAAATGACTCAAATGAGTGGGAAAATGCATGGGCATGGTAAATTGGGACAAATTTTGCTCAGAAATGTGTCAAAAGGCACTTTTCAATTTTTGACCCAAATCAGAAAAAAACGTAGACCCGAGGTATGTCATTTTGGCAAAAATTTTGACCATTCATGAAAACTTGTTTTTTTCATGAAAAATGACTCAAATGAGTGGGAAAATGCATGGGCATGGAAAATTGGGACAAATTTTGCTCAGAAATGTGTCAAAAGGCACTTTTCAATTTTTGACCCAAATCAGAAAAAAACGTAGACCCCCGGTATGTCATTTTGGTGAAAATTTTGACCATTCATGAAACATTGTTTTTTCCATGAAAAATGACTTAAACGAGTGGGAAAATGCACGGGCATGGTAAATTGGGACAAATTTTGCTCAGAAATGTGAAAAAAAGCACTTTTCAATTTTTGACCGAAATCAGAAAAAACGTAGACCCGCGGTATGTCATTTTGGTGAAAATTTTGACCATTCATGAAACCTTGTTTTTTCCATGAAAAATGACTCAAATGAGTGGGGAAATGCATTGGCATGGTAAATTGGGACAAATTTTGCTCAGAAATGTGACAAAAAGCACTTTTCAATTTTTGACCCAAATCAGAAAAACACGTAGACCCGCGGTATGTCATTTTGGTGAAAATTTTGACCATTCATGAAACCTTGTTTTTTCCATGAAAAATGACTCAAATGAGTGGGAAAATGCATGGGCATGGTAAATTGGGACAAATTTTGCTCAGAAATGTGTCAAAAGGCACTTTTCAATTTTTGACCCAAATCAGAAAAAAAACGTAGACCCGCGGTATGTCATTTTGGTGAAAATTTTGACCATTCATGAAACCTTGTTTTTTCCATGAAAAATGACTCAAATGAGTGGGAAAATGCATGGGCATGGTAAATTGGACCAAATTTTGCTCAGAAATGTGAAAAAAAACACTTTTAAATTTTTGACACAAATCAGAAAAAAACGTAGACCCGGAATGTCATTTTGGCAAAAATTTTGACCATTCATGATAACTTGTTTTTTTCATGAAAAATGACTCAAATGAGTGGGAAAATGCATGGGCATGGTAAATTGGACCAAATTTTGCTCAGAAATGTGAAAAAAGCACTTTTCAATTTTTGACCCAAATCAGAAAAAAACGTAGACCCGCGGTATGTCATTTTGGTGAAAATTTTGACCATTCATGAAACCTTGTTTTTTCCATGAAAAATGACTCAAATGAGTGGGAAAATGCATGGGCATGGTAAATTGGGACAAATTTTGCTCAGAAATGTGTCAAAAGGCACTTTTCAATTTTTGACCCAAATCAGAAAAAAACGTAGACCCGCGGTATGTCATTTTGGTGAAAATTTTGACCATTCATGAAACCTTGTTTTTTCCATGAAAAATGACTCAAATGAGTGGGAAAATGCATGGGCATGGTAAATTGGACCAAATTTTGCTCAGAAATGTGAAAAAAACACTTAAAAATTTTTGACACAAATCAGAAAAAAACGTAGACCCGGTATGTCATTTTGGCAAAAATTTGACCATTCATGATAACTTGTTTTTTTCATGAAAAATGACTCAAATGAGTGGGAAAATGCATTGGCATGGTAAATTGGAACAAATTTTGCTCAGAAATGTGACAAAAAGCACTTTTCAATTTTTGACCCAAATCAGAAAAAACGTAGACCTGTAGACCTGTAGACGTAGACATGTCATTTTGGTGAAAATTTTGACCATTCATGAAACATTGTTTTTTCCATGAAAAATGACTTAAACGAGTGGGAAAAAGCACGGGCATGGTAAATTGGGACAAATTTTGCTCAGAAATGTGAAAAAAAGCACTTTTCAATTTTGACCCAAATCAGAAAAAACGTAGACCTGCGGTATGTCATTTTGGTGAAAATTTTGACCATTCATGAAACCTTGTTTTTTCCATGAAAAATGACTCAAATGAGTGGGAAAATGCATTGGCATGGTAAATTGGGACAAATTTTGCTCAGAAATGTGTCAAAAGGCACTTTTCAATTTTTGACCCAAATCAGAAAAAAACGTAGACCCGCGGTATGTCATTTTGGTGAAAATTTTGAACATTCATGAAACCTTGTTTTTTCCATGAAAAATGACTCAAATGAGTGGGAAAATGCATGGGCATGGTAAATTGGACCAAATTTTGCTCAGAAATGTGAAAAAAACACTTTTAAATTTTTGACACAAATCAGAAAAAAACGTAGACCCGGTATGTCATTTTGGCAAAAATTTGACCATTCATGATAACTTGTTTTTTTTCATGAAAAATGACTCAAATGAGTGGGAAAATGCATGGGCATGGTAAATTCGACCAAATTTTGCTCAGAAATGTGAAAAAAGCACTTTTCAATTTTTGACCCAAATCAGAAAAAAACGTAGACCCGCGGTATGTCATTTTGGTGAAAATTTTGTCCATTCATGAAACCTTGTTTTTTCCATGAAAAATGACTCAAATGAGTGGGAAAATGCATTGGCATGGTAAATTGGAACAAATTTTGCTCAGAAATGTGACAAAAAGCACTTTTCAATTTTTAACCCAAATCAGAAAAACACGTAGACCCGCGGTATGTCATTTTGGTGAAAATTTTGACCATTCATGAAACCTTGTTTTTTCCATGAAAAATGACTCAAATGAGTGGGAAAATGCATGGGCATGGTAAATTGGAACAAATTTTGCTCAGAAATGTGACAAAAAGCACTTTTTAATTTTTAACCCAAATCAGAAAAACACGTAGACCCGCGGTATGTCATTTTGGTGAAAATTTTGACCATTCATGAAACCTTGTTTTTTCCATGAAAAATGACTCAAATGAGTGGGAAAATGCATAGGCATGGTAAATTGGACCAAATTTTGCTCAGAAATGTGAAAAAAAGCACTTTTAAATTTTTGACACAAATCAGAAAAAAACGTAGACCCGCGGTATGTCATTTTGGCGAAAATTTTGACCATTCATGAAACCTTGTTTTTTCCATGAAAAATGACTCAAATGAGTGGGAAAATGCATTGGCATGGTAAATTGGGACAAATTTTGCTCAGAAATGTGAAAAAAGGCACTTTTCAATTTTTGACCCAAATCAGAAAAAAACGTAGACCCGCGGTATGTCATTTTGGTGAAAATTTTGACCATTCATGAAACCTTGTTTTTTCCATGAAAAATGACTCAAATGAGTGGGAAAATGCATGGGCATGGTAAATTGGGACAAATTTTGCTCAGAAATGTGTCAAAAGGCACTTTTCAATTTTTGACCCAAATCAGAAAAAAACGTAGACCCGCGGTATGTCATTTTGGTGAAAATTTTGACCATTCATGAAACCTTGTTTTTTCCATGAAAAATGACTCAAATGAGTGGGAAAATGCATGGGCATGGTAAATTGGACCAAATTTTGCTCAGAAATGTGAAAAAAACACTTTAAAATTTTTGACACAAATCAGAAAAAAACGTAGACCCGGTATGTCATTTTGGCAAAAATTTGACCATTCATGATAACTTGTTTTTTTCATGAAAAATGACTCAAATGAGTGGGAAAATGCATGGGCATGGTAAATTGGACCAAATTTTGCTCAGAAATGTGAAAAAAGCACTTTTCAATTTTTGACCCAAATCAGAAAAAAACGTAGACCCGCGGTATATCATTTTGGTGAAAATTTTGACCATTAATGAAACCTTGTTTTTTCCATGAAAAATGACTCAAATGAGTGGGAAAATGCATTGGCATGGTAAATTGGGACAAATTTTGCTCAGAAATGTGTCAAAAGGCACTTTTCAATTTTTGACCCAAATCAGAAAAAACGTAGACCCGCGGTATGTCATTTTGGTGAAAATTTTGACCATTCATGAAACCTTGTTTTTTCCATGAAAAATTACTCAAATGAGTGGGAAAATGCATGGGAATGGTAAATTGGGACAAATTTTGCTCAGAAATGTGTCAAAAGGCACTTTTCAATTTTTGACCCAAATCAGAAAAAAACGTAGACCCGCGGTATGTCATTTTGGTGAAAATTTTGAACATTCATGAAACCTTGTTTTTTCCATAAAAAATTACTTAAATGAGTGGGAAAATGCATTGGCATGGTAAATTGGGACAAATTTTGCTCAGAAATGTGACAAAAGGCACTTTTCAATTTTTGACCCAAATCAGAAAAAAACTTAGACCCGTGGTATGTCATTTTGGTGAAAATTTTGACCATTCATGAAACCTTGTTTTTTCCATGAAAAATGACTCAAATGAGTGGGAAAATGCATGGGCATGGTAAATTGGACAAAATTTGCTCAGATATGTGTCAAAAGGCACTTTTAAATTTTTGACCCAAATCAGAAAAAAACGTAGACCCGCGGTATGTCATTTTGGTGAAAATTTTGACCATTCATGAAACCTTGTTTTTTCCATGAAAAATGACTCAAATGAGTTTTGCTCATTTTTTTGCTCATTTATTTAATCAAATTTTGCTCAGAAATGTGACAAAAGGCACTTTTCAATTTTTGACCCAAATCAGAAAAAAACGTAGACCTGCGGTATGTCATTTTGGTGAAAATTTTGACCATTCATGAAACCTTGTTTTTTCCATGAAAAATGACTCAAATGAGTGGGAAAATGCATGGGCATGGTAAATTGGGACAAATTTTGCTCAGAAATGTGAAAAAAAGCACTTTTCAATTTTTGACCCAAATCAGAAAAAAACGTAGACCCGCGGTATGTCATTTTGGTGAAAATTTTGACCATTCATGAAACATTGTTTTTTCCATGAAAAATGACTCAAATGAGTGGGAAAATGCACAGGCATGGTAAATTGGGACAAATTTTGCTCAGAAATGTGAAAAAAAGCACTTTTCAATTTTTGACCCAAATCAGAAAAAAACGTAGACCCGCGGTATGTCATTTTGGTGAAAATTTTGACCATTCATGAAACCTTGTTTTTTCCATGAAAAATGACTCAAATGAGTGGGAAAATGCATGGGCATGGTAAATTGGGACAAATTTTGCTCAGAAATGTGACAAAAGGCACTTTTCAATTTTTGACCCAAATCAGAAAAAAACGTAGACCCGCGGTATGTCATTTTGGTGAAAATTTTGACCATTCATGAAACCTTGTTTTTTCCATGAAAAATGACTCAAATGAGTGGGAAAATGCATGGGCATGGTAAATTGGGACAAATTTTGCTCAGAAATGTGTCAAAAGGCACTTTTAAATTTTTGACCCAAATCAGAAAAAAACGTAGACCCGCGGTATGTCATTTTGGTGAAAATTTTGACCATTCATGAAAACTTGTTTTTTCCATGAAAAATGACTCAAATGAGTGGGAAAATGCACGGGCATGGTAAATTGGGACAAATTTTGCTCAGAAATGTGAAAAAAAAGCACTTTTCAATTTTTGACCCAAATCAGAAAAAAACGTAGACCCGCGGTATGTCATTTTGGTGAAAATTTTGACCATTCATGAAACCTTGTTTTTTCCATGAAAAATGACTCAAATGAGTGGGAAAATGCATGGGCATGGTAAATTGGACAAAATTTGCTCAGATATGTGTCAAAAGGCACTTTTAAATTTTTGACCCAAATCAGAAAAAAACGTAGACCCGCGGTATGTCATTTTGGTGAAAATTTTGACCATTCATGAAACCTTGTTTTTTCCATGAAAAATGACTCAAATGAGTTTTGCTCATTTTTTTGCTCATTTATTTAATCAAATTTTGCTCAGAAATGTGACAAAAGGCACTTTTCAATTTTTGACCCAAATCAGAAAAAAACGTAGACCTGCGGTATGTCATTTTGGTGAAAATTTTGACCATTCATGAAACCTTGTTTTTTCCATGAAAAATGACTCAAATGAGTGGGAAAATGCATGGGCATGGTAAATTTGGAAAAATTTTGCTCAGAAATGTGACAAAAAGCACTTTTCAATTTTTGACCCAAATCAGAAAAAAACGTAGACCCGCGGTATGTCATTTTGGTGAAAATTTTGACCATTCATGAAACATTGTTTTTTCCATGAAAAATGACTTAAACGAGTGGGAAAATGCACGGGCATGGTAAATTGGGACAAATTTTGCTCAGAAATGTGAAAAAAAGCACTTTTCAATTTTTGACCCAAATCAGAAAAAAACGTAGACCCGCGGTATGTCATTTTGGTGAAAATTTTGACCATTTATGAAACCTTGTTTTTTCCATGAAAAATGACTCAAATGAGTGGGAAAATGCATGGGCATGGTAAATTGGGACAAATTTTGCTCAGAAATGTGTCAAAAGGCACTTTTCAATTTTTGACCCAAATCAGAAAAAAACGTAGACCCGCGGTATGTCATTTTGGTGAAAATTTTGACCATTCATGAAACATTGTTCTTTCCATGAAAAATGACTCAAATGAGTGGGAAAATGCATGGGCATGGTAAATTGGACCAAATTTTGCTCAGAAATGTGAAAAAAGCACTTTTAAAATTTTGACGCAAATCAGAAAAAAACGTAGACCCGCGGTATGTCAGTTTGGCGAAAATTTTGACCATTCATGAAAACTTGTTTTTTTCATGAAAAATGACTCAAATGAGTGGGAAAATGCATGGGCATGGAAAATTGGACCAAATTTTTCTCAGAAATGTGAAAAAAGCACTTTTCAATTTTTGACCCAAATCAGAAAAAAACGTAGACCCGCGGTATGTCATTTTGGTGAAAATTTTGACCATTCATGAAACCTTGTTTTTTCCATGAAAAATGACTCAAATGAGTGGGAAAATGCATGGGCATGGTAAATTGGACCAAATTTTGCTCAGAAATGTGAAAAAAGCACTTTTAAATTTTTGACACAAATCAGATAAAAACGTAGACCCGGTATGTCATTTTGGCAAAAATTTTGACCATTCATGAAACCTTGTTTTTTCCATGAAAAATGACTCAAATGAGTGGGAAAATGCATGGGCATGGTAAATTGGGACAAATTTTGCTCAGAAATGTGAAAAAAAGCACTTTTCAATTTTTGACCCAAATCAGAAAAAACGTAGACCCGCGGTATGTCATTTTGGTGAAAATTTTGACCATTCATGAAACCTTGTTTTTTCCATGAAAAATGACTCAAATGAGTGGGAAAATGCATTGGCATGGTAAATTGGGACAAATTTTGCTCAGAAATGTGACAAAAGGCACTTTTCAATTTTTGACCCAAATCAGAAAAAAACGTGGACCCGCGGTATGTCATTTTGGTGAAAATTTTGACCATTCATGAAACCTTGTTTTTTCCATGAAAAATGACTCAAATGAGTGGGAAAATGCATGGGCATGGTAAATTGGGACAAAGTTTGCTCAGAAATGTGTCAAAAGGCACTTTTCAATTTTTGACCCAAATCAGAAAAAAACGTAGACCCGCGGTATGTCATTTTGGTGAAAATTTTGACCATTCATGAAACATTGTTCTTTCCATGAAAAATGACTCAAATGAGTGGGAAAATGCATGGGCATGGTAAATTGGACCAAATTTTGCTCAGAAATGTGAAAAAAGCACTTTCAAAATTTTGACGCAAATCAGAAAAAAACGTAGACCCGCGGTATGTCAGTTTGGCGAAAATTTTGACCATTCGTGAAAACTTGTTTTTTTCATGAAAAATGACTCAAATGAGTGGGAAAATGCATGGGCATGGTAAATTGGACCAAATTTTGTTCAGAAATGTGAAAAAAGCACTTTTCAATTTTTGACCCACATCAAAAAAACACGTAGACCCGCGGTATGTCATTTTGGTGAAAATTTTGACCATTCATAAAACCTTGTTTTTTTCCATGAAAAATGACTGAAATGAGTGGGAAAATGCATGGGCATGGAAAATTGGACCAAATTTTGCTCAGAAATGTGAAAAAAAGCACTTTTCAATTTTTGACCCAAATCAGAAAAAAACGTAGACCCGCGGTATGTCATTTTTGTGAAAATTTTGACCATTCATGAAACCTTGTTTTTTCCATGAAAAATGACTCAAATGAGTGGGTAAATGCATGGGCATGGAAAATTGGACCAAATTTTGCTCAGAAATGTGAAAAAAAGCACTTTTCATTTTTTGACCCAAATCAGAAAAAACGCAGACCCGCGGTATGTCATTTTGGTGAAAATTTTGACCATTCATGAAACCTTGTTTTTTCCATGAAAAATGACTCAAATGAGTGGGAAAATGCATTGGCATGGTAAATTGGGACAAATTTTGCTCAGAAATGTGACAAAAGGCACTTTTCAATTTTTGACCCAAATCAGAAAAAAACGTAGACCCGCGGTATGTCATTTTGGTGAAAATTTTGACCATTCATGAAACCTTGTTTTTTCCATGAAAAATGACTCAAATGAGTGGGAAAATGCATGGGCATCGAAAATTGGACCAAATTTTGCTCAGAAATGTGAAAAAAGCACTTTTCAATTTTTGACCCAAATCAGAAAAAAACGTAGACCCGCGGTATGTCATTTTGGTGAAAATTTTGACCATTCATGAAACCTTGTTTTTTCCATGAAAAATGACTCAAATGAGTGGGAAAATGCATGGGCATGGTAAATTGGACCAAATTTTGCTCAGAAATGTGAAAAAAGCACTTTTAAATTTTTGACACAAATCAGATAAAAACGTAGACCCGGTATGTCATTTTGGCAAAAATTTTGACCATTCATGAAACCTTGTTTTTTCCATGAAAAATGACTCAAATGAGTGGGAAAATGCATGGGCATGGTAAATTGGGACAAATTTTGCTCAGAAATGTGAAAAAAAGCACTTTTCAATTTTTGACCCAAATCAGAAAAAACGTAGACCCGCGGTATGTCATTTTGGTGAAAATTTTGACCATTCATGAAACCTTGTTTTTTCCATGAAAAATGACTCAAATGAGTGGGAAAATGCATTGGCATGGTAAATTGGGACAAATTTTGCTCAGAAATGTGACAAAAGGCACTTTTCAATTTTTGACCCAAATCAGAAAAAAACGTAGACCCGCGGTATGTCATTTTGGTGAAAATTTTGATCATTCATGAAACCTTGTTTTTTCCATGAAAAATGACTCAAATGAGTGGGAAAATGCATGGGCATGGTAAATTGGGACAAATTTTGCTCAGAAATGTGTCAAAAGGCACTTTTCAGTTTTTGACCCAAATCAGAAAAAAACGTAGACCCGCGGTATGTCATTTTGGTGAAAATTTTGACCATTCATGAAACATTGTTCTTTCCATGAAAAATGACTCAAATGAGTGGGAAAATGCATGGGCATGGTAAATTGGACCAAATTTTGCTCAGAAATGTGAAAAAAGCACTTTCAAAATTTTGACGCAAATCAGAAAAAAACGTAGACCCGCGGTATGTCAGTTTGGTGAAAATTTTGACCATTCATGAAACCTTGTTTTTTCCATGAAAAATGACTCAAATGAGTGGGAAAATGCATTGGCATGGTAAATTGGGACAAATTTTGCTCAGAAATGTGAAAAAAGGCACTTTTCAATTTTTGACCCAAATCAGAAAAAAACGTAGACCCGCGGTATGTCATTTTGGTGAAAATTTTGACCATTCATGAAACCTTGTTTTTTCCATGAAAAATGACTCAAATGAGTGGGAAAATGCATGGGCATGGTAAATTGGGACAAATTTTGCTCAGAAATGTGTCAAAAGGCACTTTTCAATTTTTGACCCAAATCAGAAAAAAACGTAGACCCGCGGTATGTCATTTTGGTGAAAATTTTGACCATTCATGAAACCTTGTTTTTTCCATGAAAAATGACTCAAATGAGTTGGAAAATGCATGGGCATGGTAAATTTGGACAAATTTTGCTCAGAAATGTGACAAAAAGCACTTTTCAATTTTTGACCCAAATCAGAAAAAAACGTAGACCCGCGGTATGTTATTTTGGTGAAAATTTTGACCATTCATGAAACATTGTTTTTTCCATGAAAAATGACTTAAACGAGTGGGAAAATGCACGGGCATTGGTAAATTGGGACTAATTTTGCTCAGAAATGTGACAAAAAGCACTTTTCAATTTTTGACCCGAATCAGAAAAAAACGTAAAACGTATGTCATTTTGGTGAAAATTTTGACAAAAATTTTGACCATTCATGAAAACTTGTTTTTTTCATGAAAAATGACTCAAATGAGTGGGAAAATGCATGGGCATGGTAAATTGGACCAAATTTTGCTCAGAAATGTGAAAAAAGCACTTTTCAATTTTTGATCCAAATCAGAAAGACACGTAGACCCGCGTTATGTCATTTTGGTGAAAATTTTGACCATTCATGAAACCTTGTTTTTTCCATGAAAAATGACTCAAATGAGTGGGAAAATGCATGGGCATGGTAAATTGGACCAAATTTTGCTCAGAAATGTGAAAAAAAAACACTTTTAAATTTTTGACACAAATCAGAAAAAAACGTAGACCCGGAATGTCATTTTGGTGAAAATTTTGACCATTCATGATAACTTGTTTTTTTCATGAAAAATTACTCAAATGAGTGGGAAAATGCATGGGCATGGTAAATTGGAACAAATTTTGCTCAGAAATGTGACAAAAAGCACTTTTCAATTTTTAACCCAAATCAGAAAAACACGTAGACCCGCGGTATGTCATTTTGGTGAAAATTTTGACCATTCATGAAACCTTGTTTTTTCCATGAAAAATGACTCAAACGAGTGGGAAAATGCATGGGCATGGTAAATTGGACCAAATTTTGCTCAGAAATGTGTCAAAAGGCACTTTTCAATTTTTGACACAAATCAGAAAAAATTGTAGACCCGCGGTATGTCATTTTGGTGAAAATTTTGACCATTCATGAAAACTTGTTTTTTTCATGAAAAATGACTCAAATGAGTGGGAAAATGCATGGGCATGGTAAATTGGACCAAATTTTGCTCAGAAATGTGAAAAAAGCACTTTTCAATTTTTGACCCAAATCTGAAAAAAACGTAGACCCGCGGTATGTCATTTTGGTGAAAATTTTGGCCATTCATGAAATATTGTTTTTTCCATGAAAAATGACTTAAACGAGTGGGAAAATGCACGGGCATGGTAAATTGGGACAAATTTTGCTCAGAAATGTGAAAAAAAAGCACTTTTCAATTTTTGACCCAAATCAGTAAAAAACGTAGACGTATGTCATTTTGGTGAAAATTTTGACCATTCATGAAACCTTGTTTTTTCCATGAAAAATGACTCAAATGAGTGGGAAAATGCATGGGCATGGTAAATTGGGACAAATTTTGCTCAGAAATGTGTCAAAAGGCACTTTTCAATTTTTGACCCAAATCAGAAAAAAACGTAGAGCCGTGGTATGTCATTTTGGTGAAAATTTTGACCATTCATGAAAACTTGTTTTTTTCATGAAAAATGACTCAAATGAGTGGGAAAATGCATGGGCATGGTAAATTGGACCAAATTTTGCTCAGAAATGTGAAAAAAGCACTTTTCAATTTTTGACCCAAATCAGAAAAACACGTAGACCCGCGGTATGTCATTTTGGTGAAAATTTTGACCATTCATGAAACCTTGTTTTTTCCATGAAAAATGACTCAAATGAGTGGGAAAATGCATGGGCATGGTAAATTTGGAAAAAAAATTTCTCAGAAATGTGACAAAAAGCACTTTTCAATTTTTGACCCAAATCTGAAAAAAACGTAGACCCGCGGTATGTCATTTTGGTGAAAATTTTGGCCATTCATGAAATATTGTTTTTTCCATGAAAAATGACTTAAACGAGTGGAAAAATGCACGGGCATGGTAAATTGGGACAAATTTTGCTCAGAAATGTGACAAAAAGCACTTTTCAATTTTTGACCCGAATCAGAAAAAAACGTAGACCCGCGGTATGTCATTTTGGTGAAAATTTTGACGATTCATGAAACATTGTTTTTTCCATGAAAAATGACTTAAACGAGTGGGAAAATGCACGGGCATGGTAAATTGGGACAAATTTTGCTCAGAAATGTGAAAAAAAAAGCACTTTTCAATTTTTGACCCAAATCAGAAAAAAACGTAGACCCGCGGTATGTCATTTTGGTGAAAATTTTGACCATTCATGAAACCTTGTTTTTTCCATGAAAAATGACTCAAATGAGTGGGAAAATGCATTGGCATGGTAAATTGGGACAAATTTTGCTCAGAAATGTGAAAAAAGGCACTTTTCAATTTTTGACCCAAATCAGAAAAAAACGTAGACCCGCGGTATGTCATTTTGGTGAAAATTTTGACCATTCATGAAACCTTGTTTTTTCCATGAAAAATGACTCAAATGAGTGGGAAAATGCATGGGCATGGTAAATTGGGACAAATTTTGCTCAGAAATGTGTCAAAAGGCACTTTTCAATTTTTGACCCAAATCAGAAAAAAACGTAGACCCGCGGTATGTCATTTTGGTGAAAATTTTGACCATTCATGAAACCTTGTTTTTTCCATGAAAAATGACTCAAATGAGTTGGAAAATGCATGGGCATGGTAAATTTGGACAAATTTTGCTCAGAAATGTGACAAAAAGCACTTTTCAATTTTTGACCCAAATCAGAAAAAAACGTAGACCCGCGGTATGTTATTTTGGTGAAAATTTTGACCATTCATGAAACATTGTTTTTTCCATGAAAAATGACTTAAACGAGTGGGAAAATGCACGGGCATGGTAAATTGGGACTAATTTTGCTCAGAAATGTGACAAAAAGCACTTTTCAATTTTTGACCCGAATCAGAAAAAAACGTAAAACGTATGTCATTTTGGTGAAAATTTTGACCATTCATGAAACATTGTTTTTTCCATGAAAAATGACTTAAACGAGTGGGAAAATGCACGGGCATGGTAAATTGGGACAAATTTTGCTCAGAAATGTGAAAAAAAAGCACTTTTAAATTTTTGACCCAAATCAGAAAAAACGTAGATCCGCGGTATGTCATTTTGGTGAAAATTTTGACCATTCATGAAACCTTGTTTTTTCCATGAAAAATGACTCAAATGAGTGGGAAAATGCATGGGCATGGTAAATTGGGACAAATTTTGCTCAGAAATGTGTCAAAAGGCACTTTTCAATTTTTGACCCAAATCAGAAAAAAACGTAGACCCGCGGTATGTCATTTTGGTGAAAATTTTGAACATTCATGAAACCTTGTTTTTTCCATGAAAAATGACTCAAATGAGTGGGAAAATGCATGGGCATGGTAAATTGGGACAAATTTTGCTCAGAAATGTGTCAAAAGGCACTTTTCAATTTTTGACCCAAATCAGAAAAAAACGTAGACCCGCGGTATGTCATTTTGGTGAAAATTTTGAACATTCATGAAACCTTGTTTTTTCCATGAAAAATGACTCAAATGAGTGGGAAAATGCATGGGCATGGTAAATTGGACCAAATTTTGCTCAGAAATGTGAAAAAAATACTTTTAAATTTTTGACACAAATCAGAAAAAAACGTAGACCCGGTATGTCATTTTGGCAAAAATTTTGACCATTCATGATAACTTGTTTTTTCCATGAAAAATGACTCAAATGAGTGGGAAAATGCATGGGCATGGTAAATTGGACCAAATTTTGCTCAGAAATGTGAAAAAAACACTTTTAAAATTTTGACGCAAATCAGAAAAAAACGTAGACCCGCGGTATGTCAGTTTGGCGAAAATTTTGACCATTCATGAAAACTTGTTTTTTTCATGAAAAATGACTCAAATGAGTGGGAAAATGCATGGGCATGGTAAATTGGAACAAATTTTGCTCAGAAATGTGACAAAAAGCACTTTTCAATTTTTGACCCAAATCAGAAAAAAACGTAGACCCGCGGTATGTCATTTTGGTGAAAATTTTGACCATTCATGAAACCTTGTTTTTTCCATGAAAAATGACTCAAATGAGTGGGAAAATGCATGGGCATGGTAAATTGGACCAAATTTTGCTCAGAAATGTGAAAAAAGCACTTTTCAATTTTTGACCCAAATCAGAAAAAAACGTAGACCCGTATGTCATTTTGGTGAAAATTTTGACCATTCATGAAACCTTGTTTTTTCCATGAAAAATGACTCAAATGAGTGGGAAAATGCATGGGCATGGTAAATTGGGACACATTTTGCTCAGAAATGTGTCAAAAGGCACTTTTCAATTTTTGACCCAAATCAGAAAAAAACGTAGACCCGCGGCATGTCATTTTGGCAAAAATTTTGACCATTCATGATAACTTGTTTTTTTCATGAAAAATTACTCAAATGAGTGGGAAAATGCATGGGCATGGTAAATTGGACCAAATTTTGCTCAGAAATGTGAAAAAAGCACTTTTCAATTTTTGACCCAAATCAGAAAAAAACGTAGACCCGCGGTATGTCATTTTGGTGAAAATTTTGACCATTCATGAAACCTTGTTTTTTCATGAAAAATGACTCAAATGAGTGGGAAAATGCATGGGCATGGTAAATTGGGACAAATTTTGCTCAGAAATGTGACAAAAAGCACTTTTAAATTTTTGACCTGTAGGGTAATTTACCACAGCATGACTTAGATAAAACTCAGATGTGAGAAATCTCAGAACATGAAATGATGACCAATGAGTAAGAGCTTAGAATTTAAAATATATTAAAGTTTACTTGAAAAATTGTTTCAGCATTACAGATATAAAAGTTAAAATTAATAGATATATATTAAAAAAGAGTAAAAGTACATCAACAAGTCAACACATAGTGTAATAAAATCTCGATAGATCAACACATTCACAACCCAGAGAGAAAGAGAGAGAGAGAGAGAGAGAGAGAAAGAGAGAGAGAAAGAAAGAGAAAGAAAGAGAAAGAAACTAAAGCCAGTCGAGGGCCAGAGAGAACTCCTCAGACTTCATCCAAGCAGTTATACATTTATGCAAATGACGTGATTGAACAGAACTTATCAATATGATTACGTCAGCAGAGTCCAGTTAACAGCATGTTGTCCAGTTTTAATGACGTGATCCGCTCCAGCCTGTCTGTTCTTATCATGATGTTGTTCAGCGCTGTGTCCTTCATGAAAACAGCAGACAGTCCTTAAGTGTCCTAAAGTCTGTGAGAAGATGAAACGGAGGAAAAGAGTGGATGGAAAGATCTTCTGGCCTGTGTGTGACTTTACGTCGTGTAGAACAGGCAAGCGCTGGCTATCTGAGGAGAGGTTCCCAGCACTTCACTCAGATAGCTTGTTGTCTCCTAGTTCATATGCACTGGTCCCAGAACAGCAGAACAGAAGTGAAGCTTCTCTGCCCCTCAGGGTCACGTTCTCCTCACAGCTCTCATTGTTGATGAAAACACTCTGACCTTCCTGATTCCTGAAAAAGTAAAAACAACCTCCAAAGCCTTGTGTCATTGTGACATTTAAGAATAAGAGTGTGAAGGTGTGGTTATCTCCAATCACACCCTTCACTCCCCCCTTCTAGACCAAATGGAATCATCCAAGATTCCATGATGGTCTACATAACGCCTAAGAAGCCCCGGGAGTAATGACAAGTGTCCGCATACAGAGTATGAGAACAAGTGTTTCTTCATCTCAGCTGTGGACATGCTGGGGCCTATTGCACACCAGTCCCCACGCCGGACTCTCCCTGCCTCGTTATGCCCACCATGGATCTGAGAAGATTCATAAACAAATGTTTACTACATTAACTTTCTCTTTTTTTTCAGAATTACAACATAAAATTATAAAAGTGTTAAAATCAAGTCAATGTTTTTCAACATTGTCACTGTTTTTGCTCTAGACTATAGAATACATAGTCTCAACATTTATTTATCAAATACCTTCTTATTTTCTTTTAACCTTTCACATTGTCTAATTTAACCATCAACCATAATATATTTTTTATACATTAATTAGACATTTTCTTACACTACAAGATGCTGAGAAGCTGATCTACACCTTTGTTTTGATTAGACTATTGTAAAGCATTATTCTCTGGATTACCAGAATCTTCAATTTACAAATAACATATTGCTCAGAATGCTGCAGCTACAGTTCTAACTCACACCCAAAAAAGAGAGAAGATTATTTAGATTGGATTTTAATATTTATTTAGTGTAAAAAGTGTAAAAATCTCTTAATGGCTTAGCAGCTAAGTATATATCAGGACTCCTGACAGATCGACAATTCCAGCTCATTTGTTGAGAACATTTAACGTTGCCTTTTGTATTTATGCACCAAAGATTTGTAACTCTCTATCAGTTTATATCCATCAGGGATCACCTAGTTCTTCCTTTGAAGCACATCTAAAACTTATTTGTGCACTTCAGATTAATCTTAGTTTTATTTATTTTAAAATAGTTTGTTATGAGCCAAAATTCTTAATGCCAATGTGTAGACAAACAATCCTCAACTTTACACATACTCAGAAATCCTTAAAGCATTGTTCAGAATATTTAGTCTGATTAGTGCTGTTATTTGAGGGCGAACACACAAAGAGCATAAAACACCCCTTTTTTATTTTAGTTATTAAGTAGAGAGTTCAGTTCCTCCAAAAACTCTGATGAGTATGATGCAGTCAGTGCATTTCCTCTAAATACTATGTAAACTTATTTTCCTTCTGTTAACCTGAGTCTAAAAACATTTGGCTGATGTTAGAATTTAAATGTGTGTGGAGTTGTGTCCACAAGCTGTTGTAGGGATGGTCCACCTAAGTTTCGGCTAACTAGTTCCTATGACAGTGATTTTGAAGCTATGAGCTGCAGTGGTCCTGTTAGAAGTCATTGGCCTAATATTTATTTTTCTTGTTCAGTTCCAATATATATATATATATATATATATATATATATATATATATATATATATATATATATATATATATATATATATATATATATAAAATTAATTTAGCCTTAATATTAATGCACATTTAAGAGAAATATTTCTCTCTTATCGTATTTTTATTAAAGTTTTTAGAGCAAACAAAGCTCTTTTTGTAGTTGATAGTCTACATTGATGTATTAATAAGATTTTAAATGGTTGATTTTTATTTAAGCCAGCATGCTTGGTTACTTTAGCTAGTTACAACTACATCTAAGTTTATATATATATTAATTTTGTCAAAAGCCAGTAAACAACTTCCCTTACATAAGCCTTAATGGAGATGATTGTTATTAAAAAAAATGTTTTATACAAATCATAGTCATTAGGCAACATAAATTACATAATGTAAACCTAAAAAAACTTTTCAGTGAAAATTGAGGACCAGTGTGCGATAGGCCTCTAATGTATTAATCTGCCCAGCAACCATGTTTGGCTACTATTTACAATAGTAAATTTCTTTCTTTTTTTTCTTAAAAAGAAAGATAAAACAGTCATAATTTGAGTCACCACCAGATTTAAAGTTTAACCAAACATTTTCTACATGAGGCATAAACATCAAAAATTAAATAAAATCACTCCTTTTAATGAAAAAAAAGGTAAACAGGCATAAAAATAAAAAATAAAAAATCTGGTCTCACGTCTCCGTTACAGGCTCAGGCTGAGGGGTGGATCCACTGGGCTGATTGGCTGATGGGGGTGGGAGGTGTTGATGGTTGAGCAGGTGCTGTCTGAAGCGGTCTTGGATCGCTCAGTTCTTCCAGATCTGAAACCAGTTTCCTGGACCAGTGCTGTAACATTTCAATCAGAGCAGGTCCGGTGAAGACGCAGTCCAGCCGTCGACCGACAGCTGGACCAAACACAGTCTCTCATCTGAGACTCTCCTCATGAAGTGCTCTGGTTCAGATGATGTTCACAGTACTGTTGCAGAGGACCCTGTCTCTGAGGGTCAAAACTCCTGTGATGAGCACCACCCCCGCCTTCTCAAACACCCAGAAAACAGCACTGAGCAACATTCAGTCAAAAGAGAAAAATCCCTCCAAAAAAAAAAAAAAAAACTCAAAAGAAAAAAAAATAATAAAAAAGAAATCCTGAAAGGAATTCTATAATATGGTTAAAAATTGTTTAGCCTCATGAAATAACTAAAACAAAAATTATTTCCAGCCAAATGATGCTTGATATTCCTAAACTGTATAAACATTGTCATTATATTGTTGTGCTCTGATGGGGACTCAAAATATAGCCAAGAATATGCAAGCAAGTTCTTCATTGCCAGAATGCAAGCAAGTTCTTCATTGCCAGAATGCAAGCAAGTTCTTCATTGCGAGAAATAGAAAACATATGGAAAGCAAAACAGAAAGCTCTGTTTTTTTTAAAGACATCTGATGTCTCCTTGTTTAAAAGTCAGAAAGAGAGACCCAATTCACTGCAGCTCTTAATAGATCCAATACTAAGTTTGTCAAATTACACCTGTCCAAAGAAAGTAAGGTCTTTCCTTACTGGTTTCTAAAATCTACTATCCTCATTAAGAGAATCAAAAGACCAGCATAGACTGAGATGCACGAGAACCACTAGAGAAATTAGATATGTGTATTCTTTAAATCTCATTCAGCTGAGACTAAGCTGAAATCAGTCTCAATAAGAAAAGAATAAGAATAGAAAAGGCCTAAACCACATGAAGACAGAAGCTGTGTTCAGAATGGCTCACTCATTAACTCTTTCACTATGTAGCATTTTCTATTTACTAAACGAATTATGGAACAACCAAACAATAAACCATGTTTGTCCTGCTCTGAGGACGTCTGATACAACAGCACTGCATTGCATTATAGTATATTTTGAAATTTCTAAATGTTGTGATGCATTAGGTTGTTTCATAGTGAACTATATAGGGAATATAATGTACTGCTGGGGTTTTAAACAGTACTGCAAAAATGGTTTACACACTGCAACAATTGCACAAATAGTGCAACAAGTGCACTATTTCTGGAATAGGGAGCGATTCTGACACAGCCACACACACATTATATTCATCATTAGATTAGCTTATAGAATATCAGAGTAAGACATAAGAAACATACCCACTTACACACACGCACACACACACACACCCCAAATGTGATAGAAGATAGCAGAGAAGAGATGTTTTGTCTATCTCTCTCACTGCTTCATTCAACACACGCAGAAACACACACACACACACTGTCTCAAAAGCCTGGAATCCTCATCTCTTTACCTGTTTCAATCAGGGATGACTTTCACAATGTGGACATTTGTACTCATCACTACTACTCAAACATGAAGCAGTCTCACATATTCACTAAACTGTCATCCTCAGAATTCTACAGCATTCTCCATAAAGATAATGAAACATGTTACATTGAACAGTACCAGCATGGCTCAATATTCTGCCCTACTTTAATATATGTATATTGCGTTTATATGCTAACGATTCCAAACTTTTGAACAGCACTACATAAACGCGCGCGCGCACACACACACACACACACACACACACACACACACACACACACACACATTTTCCATTCTAGAACTGCAGGTTCATTACAACATCTCAAGGTATAGCAAGGTTTCATTCATAGTCAACTCTGCTATTGTTTACCTGTTTAACTCTAACAGGCCAGGACTTTTTACATTACACCACTAAATCTTGAGGATTTCTATATAAGAATTACATAAGCTTTCATGTTTGATGAGGGGCATTACTGAAAAGCATAATTGCAATTTTAATAGAACATATAAAAAAAATTTAAGTAAATCTGATAATGTCAAAATATAATGAATAAAATCATAATATTGGCTTTTCCTGAATAAAAACCAAACAGTTCATGTCCTCCAAAGCTTTAGTTTTGTTATGTTTATCTATTTTTTTTTATCTATTTGCAAACATGCAAAATTTGGGTTGATTACTGTTACTGATCTGGAATTATTTAGTGAAGTAGAGAGAAAACAACCAGCTTCTCCAAGTAACATGTAGGTGGTACAAAACCCTGTAGCCCATATATGGGACAAGACATGTTAAGGAGTAACAGAGTAAACTTTTTGAACCATTTTGTGCTATTTCTGCCTATCAACTTAGGCACGTCTAAAACCAGAATCAGTGCTGCCAACTTATTTTTATTTCTTTTAATACATGTGTATATTTTAAATAATTCACTAGATCGGTCTAAAAGAAATCTAGTGATGTGGTCCTAAAGTGGGCAAAACTGAGCTGAATTTCCCAAAATATGTGTTTCAAAATTGTGTAAAGAAGTTTAGCCATCATTACAAAAATAAATCTTGCCAAAAATTAAAATTCCATCACCACCTTTAGGATATATAGGATGATAAAATATTACGATGTATATCATTTTTAAACATTTTATAGAAATTACTGAGGCAACTCACCACCTCCCACAGGTTTCCGGAGAGAAGAAATGGTGTCGGGTCCAAAACTGATTTAAAAATGATTGCAATGTACCTCAGTTCCAGAATTAAACCCACACACACACAGCCTCCATACAGACAGGACACACACAGACTCTCTTGCTCAGATCAACAGGTCTTCTGTAATGCTGAAAACCTTTATACATTAATTTTACCAAATAATCGATAGAACTGGGATTAAAACGACCATAGACACAAAGACCACAACTACCATGACCAAATGAAGAATCCTTTTCTGCAACTGTGTTTACTTTACTTTCCCTTACATAGCCTCACACTACCTCACACTACCTAATCTAATCTATATTTGGCGCCATATATAATATTGGTATATTTCTCTACCTCATCTGATGGTAAGATCTCATCCTCTCCTAATCTGCTGTGGTGGTGCACCACCTTTGAACACTTGGGAGATAAGGATCATGCAAGACGAAAAAACGTCGCGACTACGACAATATTGGTATACACTACTCTTATAGCCAGGTTCTGTGGTCGAGGTACTGCTCCAGGACCCCCGAACTATAAGGTACGAGCTCTAAGCTCCGTTTGGACCGGTACTGTTCCAGGACCAAACCACCAACTGCCACACAAACACCTTTTTGTATCTGTATCTAACGGAGGGGTGGGTGCGCGCAGGTGAGAGCGTGTGAACTCGCTGAAATGTGTGTGTCAGTGTGACTTGAGAACACTGACTATAGATCACAGTGAGGTGGATTAAAAATCTTAAACTTATAATTGACTACACCTGTTGCTTTCCATTGAATTAAAAAAAACATCTTTCTCTCAGATAAAGTAAACACAAGCGTGTTTCTGACTAAAATAAAAGCTTTTCAGGAGAGATATAAGTTATGTGTAAATATTTATAAGACAATACCTGACAAAATCTGTTTTAATGACGTTAATAAACATCACTGTGACTGCGCTAGTCAGTTTCACCACATCACTTATTTAACCAGCATGTACTGATTTCTGCCCCCCAATAATGCTTTCAATAACCTCTAATAGCCTTTAATAGTCTTCAGTAGCCTTTAAAAGACTTACCTGGCGGCCGTGGTGTGTCCACTAAACTCCGTAGTTATAAACATCCTGAGGTTAGCAGCGCGCTAACTGACCTGTTTATAATGTAATCCGAGCAGTGACTCCGTGTCGGCTGTTCTAACCTGCTGCTGTTAGCTGCTTGGGCTGAAAGATGAACTGTATTATCCGGTTAGTGGGGTTAAAACCTTTATTTGTTTACAGAAACAGTAAAAACGGACTGGCTGAGCCCTGTAGCCCGTGGCTGGGCTGTACTGAAGTAGTGACTGAGTGAAGAGAGCGGGGCTTGTGCTGCTGCTGCTGCAGCTCCGACTAGTGGTTGGATGAAGAACTGCAGCTTCATGTAAGTGAGCAGTTTCACCAGCCATCCACACACAGCTCTGATAAACTGCTTGTTTTAATAGTGCACACTGTTGCTACCAAAAAAAGTCACTAGATGGCATTACCATATATATCTTAATAAATAATAATAATAATATTTATAATATTTATAATAATAATAATAAATATATTATTAAAATTTTATGAAGCATAAAATAATAACAAGAAAAAAATATAGCCGCAAGCGGCAATCATCGGGTTCAAGCACCAACTTGCACAATGGTGCCTACTGGAGCATTGAATGGTGATGTGTAAGAAGGTCTAATATGATTGGAGATGCCCTGTCACATTTAGAAATTATCAAGTTTTTCACCTGTTATTAATGTTGAGCAGAGGCCTTTCAACCTGATCAGTGCTTAAATTCACATGTAAATCTAGTGAACTTTGTAGGATATTCATTAAGTGAGTTAGAACTAGTCAAAAGGTGTCTACGTGTTATTGGTATTGATCAGGTGGCTTCAACCAGAATGTTCACAAAGTGGTATTCAGATTGACCTTTGAACCTTTGCAGAACAAGCTGAAATGTTTGACCAAACAAGTTTAAATTAACACAAAGGAGTGAATGTTCTGATATGACATGTAATTACGAAGTTATTATAAATCTAGTTCTGAATTAAATGGCGCTTCATCAAGCACCAACTAGCACAATGGTGCCTACTAGAGCATAGGATGGTGATGTGTAAGAAGGTCTAACACAATTGGAGACATTCTGTCACATTTAGAAATGATCAAAAGTCTTTCACCTGTTATTAATGTTGAGAAGAGGCACAAAGGAGTGAATGTTCTGATATGACATGTAATGTCAAGTTATTCTTAATCTAGTTCTGTATTAAATGGCGCTTCATCAGAGTGATATTGTACAGAGGTCTTTAACATTGTGAGATTACAGCAAATACTGCAGAGTTACAGCAATTTAGGTTAGAAATTCCAAGGACGCACAGATTGCTTGATGCCTGGAGAGTATTGTATGTGAAATTTTCACAAATGTTTTTAATGAACATTTACCTAGAGACTCTACAGTGTGCAGAAAGACTGAAATGGAGGTGATAGGCCAAATATCCAGAGAGTAGTTTCAATATAGCTATTTTCAAACAATTAGCAATTATGAATGAACAAAGCACTTTTTAAACATAGTTGTATTGAGAAATTTGTCAGAGCCACTGTACTAAATATGGCAAAAACAATTAGATGTCAAAATAGTACAGCATGATTGACATATACTCGTTTTTTTGGAACAGCGCCCCCCAGTGGGCGGATTGTTTCAGCACTTTGCAGGTCACTACAGTGTCTCCACCTGAACATAACTGCCAAATATCATCCAGATTGGGCAACATTCAGCCTGCCAAAATGTCTGCTGAATGCTGATTGGCTGATGGTGTTCAGCCATGTTGATTGATTAAGTTGCCCTTTGAACATCCTTTAGAGCAGGGGTCTCAAAGTAGCGGCCCGCGACGCGGTTTCATACGGCCCCTCACGGGTTAACAAAATAAACATACATCTGGCCCGCAATTCAATTTAATTATTTATGCTTTATTAGGTTCGTTTTCATATTTTATCTTAACTTGTATTTTGGTGTGTGTGTGTGTTTTTTTTTTTTTTTTTTTGCTTACGCTGCGTTGCCTGCTTTAGTAGTCTTCAGTAGCCTTCAACAGTCTAACCTTGCAGCCGTGGTGTGTCCACTAAACTCCGTAGTTATAAACATCCTGAGGCTAGCAGCGCGCTAACTGACCTGTTTATAATGTAATCCGAGCAGTGCCTCCGTGACGCTGCTCTAAACTGCTGCTGTTAGCTGCTTGGGCTGAAAGATGAACTGTAGAGAGCTGTATTATCCGGTTAGTGGGGTTATTTTATTTCATACACAGAAGAACTTACAAATTTTTAAAAACGCTCCAGACTGGCTCAGCTGAGCCCTGTAGCCCGTGGCTGGGCTGCAGCTCTGACTAAGCAAAGACTGCGGGCTTGTGGTGCTGCAGCTGCAGCTCCGACTAGTGGTTGTATGAGGAACTGCTAAATCTGAGGAAATGCTAAATCTGTCACAGCTCACAATTTTTGATTTTATATTTATTAAGCCTTATTTCAGTATCAAACGTTTTGATCAAAGTTAATATAACTTATAAATGAAAAGGATTTATGTTAATAGAGCAACAAGCAACCATTTTTCCATGCAACTGTAATATTTGATTGAATAAATAGTATATTGAGAGTTATTTAACATTAAGGAGTAATTACATTCATTTTGTATTACATCTGGTTACATTTTCTTATATTTATAAGTTACATCTGGCCCTCAGAGGACAGCCAATATGCCAATGTGGCCCTCGGCAAAAATGAGTTTGAGACCCCTGCTTTAGAGGCTGTATGATAGATTCTGCATGCAAAGTTTCAACTTGCTAGGTTGCACGGTTGCTGAGAAACAGTGCTCCAAATTTACCTCTTGAAGTGAATGGGGCATATATCCGGAAGGACTAATTTGCATATGGCGGCCATATTGTTGACATATTTCAACTTTTTCTTAATGAATATTGAAGCGCATGCTCTCACGAGTGTTTTGATACCAAACATGCCAGGATTGGTCAAAATTCCTAGGACTAGTTTGCAAAAGTAGGTTTTGCATATTATGCAAATTAGCAAAAAATCTATATAGACGGAAGTGCATGGTCCAAATTGGAAAGTTGGTGGTATTGACCCAAGGAATCCATCAAAAAAAGAATTTTGAATGTAGGTCTTATGGTTTTTGAGTTATTGAGAAAATTGTGAAAAATGAATTTCCTTGTTTATAGCGCCACCACTTGACCAATCGGTGCCATTTTTGTTGTCCACCGAGATGCACTGATCCTACATCTACCTACCAAGTTTCATTTCTCTATGACTTACGGTTTAGGCTGCACAACTGTTTTTTCAGGAGAAAAAGAATAATAATAATAAATATAGCCGCAAGCGGCGATTTACGGGGTTCGAGCGCTACAGGCAAAGAGACCCCTGGAGGCCAGTTAGGCTTAAAACATGTTGCCGGTTGACCGGCATCGCCAAACTGGATGAGGATGACCAGCATGACCGTGAAGACCAAGCTAGATTACCAGCATGACTAATCTGGATGACAAACTTGTTGACCATATTGACCAAGCTGGAAGACCATGATGACCAAACTGGATGACCAGCATGGCAAAGGTGGTTGGCCAGTATGACCAAGCTGGAAGACCACCATTACTATGAGGACAAAGCTGAATGACCAGCAGGACCATAATGACCAATGTGAATGGCCAGCATGACCAAGCTGGATGGCCAGCATAACCAAGCTGGGTGACCAGCGTGACCATAAAGACCATAATGGCAATGCTAGATGAGTGGTGTGAGTAAACTAGTTGAAAAGCATTGATAAATTGAGCTGTAGTGTTCATCAGGTTTTATGTGGTGTCTTACTGCACTCTAGTGGGCATTTGGTGAAACAAATTCAGTTCTTAAATTGAAAAAACACAAGGCATAAAAAGGGCATATAAATAACCCGTATATAGTATATAAGTTTTGACCTGATTAACATTCTTCCTGTTAAAAGCTTGCTGGAATGTGATTGGCTAATAGTGACGACAAAAGTGTCCATATCAAATTTTCATTTGGTGTACCATTAGTGCATGGGCCATAGATGATAATTGGCTAGGATGACCTTGATAGCTTGTATGGTTCTAGAGAAACAGCTATCGAGCATTGGCCCCGCCCCCTGGGGGGTGTATGTCTACTTAAACTGACAGGGTATCTGAGAATCATGTAATGATCAAAGGACTGAAGTGGTATTAGTGTCAGGTTAAGCATTCAAAAGTTATAAGTGTTAAAGACATTTTACTGCACCATGGTAGAACTCATTTGCATATGGCGGCCATATTGTTTATAAATGTAAAGATTTTTTTAATAATTATTGAGGAGTAAGCTCTGCTGAACTGTTTGACACCAAACATGTCATGATTGGTCAAGGATCCAAGGACAAGATCTCAAAAGTAGGTTTTGCATATTATGCAAATTTAAAAAAAATTAAGTGGGTGGAGCATAAACAAGAATGACCCAGGTGGCTGACCATCATGAACAAGAAGGATAAAGATGTTCAATTAAGCAAGACAAGCAAGATTGAATAAGTTCAACAGAGCTTTAATTTAGAATAATTCACCTGTAGCTGTTTCACCAAATGACCACCAGAGCGCAGCAAGAGACCACATATAACCTGCTGGAAATCTATCACTCTATAAGTAAGACAGAACATTCCCTATCAGTGTGTTTCTATTTATTAAAAAGAGAAGAAAAGTCCGATTGGGCTCCAAATTGGTACTCATGATCATGTGGTCTGTATACACATGTATGTAAATTTGTGTTTTGATAGGGTCAAAGGTTCCTGACTTCTGACCATTTAGGTTTGAAAAAAGTGATAATACAGGCTTATGGCCTACAAAATGACTGTTGCTCTTTTGCCATATTAGAGGCAAAAAATATCTGATTTGGCTCAAAATTTGCAATCAGGATCACAATATCAGTCTATATATGTATGTCAATTTCTGTGTCAATAGGGTCAAAGGTTCCTGACTTCTGTCCATTTAGATTTGAAAAAAGCGATGATACAGGCTTGAGGCCTACAAAATCGCTGTAGTTTTCCAGCCGTTGTAGAGGCAAAACATGTCCAATTTGGCTGAAAATTTGCACTCAAGATCAGATTATCAGTCTATATACGTTTATAAATTTGTGTGTCGATAGGGTGAAAGCTTCCTGCTTTCTGTCCATTTAGGTTGGAAAATAGCGATAAATAGAATAAATTGAAAATAGTTATTTTTTCACTGTAGAGCCTACTGACGACTTATTTGGCTCATACTTGGCACATGTGCTTCAAATGTCATTGTTAATTAGTAGCTTCAACAGTTTTGGCATGTTTTAAACTTTGACAGAGTTTTGGCCAAATAACTCTGAAAAGGCTTTCACGTACATGTTTGATCAAAGTTTATGGGCCTCAAGTAGTTAAAATGTCAAGATTTTTTTGATAATTATTTACCTACAGGGTCTCAAGATTGCATCAAGACCAAATTTGTTTTGATTGATTGAGGATTTAAAGACAAGTTCGAAAAGAGACATTTTTACGCTTTTGGCCACTGACGAAAATCTTTGCATTTTTGGTAAACACATGTAATTACAAAGTTGTAAAGGCTACAGCAAAGTATACAACTAAAAAAGAATAACAAGCCTAGGCCAATTCTACCTTTTGATATAACTGATTTTCTGCTATAGCGCCCCCTTGAAGCCAATCAACACCATATTTTAATGGATGATAGAAGGCCCTGAGATACATGTAGGGTATAAGTATCGTCCTGATTGGTCATTGTTTAGCCTGTCAAAAGCTTGCTGGAATCTGATTGGCTAATAACGATCGCAAAAATTTGCATATCAAATTTTCCTTTTGTAAAACATTAGGACATAGGCCATAGATGATACATGCCAAAGGAGAGCTTCATAGCTTGTACGGTTCCTGAGAAACAGATTTTTAGCTTTGGCTCCGCCCCCTGGGGGCGTATGTCTACACAGATTGACGGGCTACCTCAGAATCATGTTGGCATCAAAGTTGTAAAGTGGCATTAGTGTAGGTTTAAGCATTCAAAAGTTACAGCTGTTAGAGTAAATTTGGGTGTGCCACGGTAAGATTAATTTGCATATGGTGGCCATATTGTTTACAAATTTCACAATTTTTTCGATAATTATTGAGGTTGGGACTCTGCTGAGTTGTTTGACACCAAATATGACAGGATTGGTCAATGACCCTAGGACAAGTTCTCAAAAGTAGGTTTTGCATATTATGCTAAATAGCAAAAAATCTAAGTGGGCGGAGCTTAGTGGTTCTATTGACCTTTTTGATTTGCCATTAACCAAGGAATCATATAATGCAAGAATTTTTGCTTTAGCTATCAGGGCGTGGGAGTTACGAGGCCAAACGCGTTGACCTTCGCCATAGCGCCCCCTTGAGGCCGATCGGGCTCATCTTTTGAATCTGAGTAGCGGTGAGAAGTACTACCATATGACCAAGTCTCAGCCCTGTAGGCCTTACGGTTTCTTCTGCCCAATCACTTCTATGGCAGAAAAAGAATAAGAACTATAATAATAATAATAATCAGAACAATTACAATAGGGTTTCTAGCACTACGTGCTCGAACCCCTAATAATAAGAAGAAAAATCTTAGCAAAAACAATAGGGTTCTACGCACCTTCGGTGCTTGAACCCTAAAAAACAAGAAAATCGAGAATCGAATCGAATCGTGACCCTCAAATCGAAAATGAAATCGAATCGAGGATTTAGAGAATCGTGACACCCCTAGATATTACTTAATTAAATGTAACCTACCTTACACAGCAGTTGGTCATGACAGTATAGAAGGTCCATAAATTTCAGGCCCAAAGCAGCATAATTTTTTTTTTTTTTTTTTTTTTTTTTTAAATCACAACCGGGCGGAAACACCAAAAGCTGTAGAGTAATTTACCACAGCATGACTTAGATAAAACTCGGATGTGAGAAATCTCAGAACATGAAATGATGACCAATGAGTCAGAGCTTAGAATTAAAAATATATTAAAGTTTACTTGAAAAATAGTTTCAGCATTACAGATATATAAAATGAACAAAAATTAATAGATGTATATTAGAAAAGAGTAAAAGTACATCAATGAGTCAACACAGTGTAATAAAATCTCAATAGATCAACACATTCACAACCCAGAGAGAGAGAGAGAGAGAAAGAGAGAGAGAAAGAAAGAAAGAAAGAAAGAAAGAGAGAGAAAGAAACTAAAGCCAGTCGAGGGCCAGAGAGAACTCCTCAGACTTCATCCAAGCAGTTATACATTTATGCAAATGACGTGATTGAACAGAACTTATCAATATGATTACGTCAGCAGAGTCCAGTTAACAGCATGTTGTCCAGTTTTAATGACGTGATCCGCTCCAGCCTGTCTGAGCAACAAGTTCTTATCATGATGTTGTTCAGCGCTGTGTCCTTCATGAAAACAGCAGACAGTCCTTAAGTGTCCTAAAGTCTGTGAGAAGATGAAACAGAGGAAAAGAGTGGATGGAAAGATCTTCTGGCCTGTGTGCGAATTTACGCCGTGTAGAACAGGCAAGCGCTGGCTGTCTGAGGAGAGGTTCCCAGCACTTCACTCAGATAGCTTGTTGTCTCCTAGTTCATATGCACTGGTCCCAGAACAGCAGAACAGAAGTGAAGCTTCTCTGCCCCTCAGGGTCACGTTCTCCTCACAGCTCTCATTGTTGATGAAAACACCTTCCTGATTCCTGAAAAAGTAAAAACAACCTCCAAAGCCTTGTGTCATTGTGACAGATAAAAAGAGAGCAAAGATCATAAGGTTATTAAGTGAATTATAAAGTGAACAGTAAAAATAATAACTGTATATATAAATGTATAAAACATTTAAGAATAAGAGTGTGAAGGTGTGGTTATCTCCAATCACACCCTTCACACGAGATCATGCACAAGCAGCGCAGCAAATACACCAAGCACTATGGTAAGCCAAAAGGGGGAAAAATCCAAATGCAAGGCATGCTGCAAAATTGGACATTGGGCTAGAGTGTGTCGGAACAGAAAAGCTGTGAGTGAGGTGACTGAGCAAGCAGAACAGTCATATTTTCTGGGAGCTGTGAGTAAAGCAGAGGGTTCATCAGAACAATGGACTGTAAAGTTGCTGGTGGGCTTCACACCTGTTGACTTTAAAATTGTCACAGGCGCTGATGTGGGCATCATTAGTGAGGAGACCTACCACTCACTATTCCCCAAAAGACCACTAGAGACTGCTAAGATTCCATTGGATAATCCAGGTGGTGAACTGGAGTGCATAGGTCAAGTCCAGAGCACTGTGACATATAAAGGAGAAACCCATCATCTCACAGCATGTGTCATTCGTAGACGCACAGTAAGCAATCTGCTTAGCAGACCACTCTCAGTGAAAATGAATCTGGTGAAAAGAGTAAACGAATTGGTATGCAGTAAATGGCATTCACAAGCGTTTGGTGAGCATGGGACATTAAACACTGAACCTGTGAGAATTCAGCTAAAAGATAACACTAAGCCTTTTGCGGTGCACACAGCACGATGTGTACCATTCCCTTTGTTGCAAAAGGTCAAAGAAGAGCTCCAGAGGATGGAGAGAAATGGCATCATTGAAAGAGTGACACAGCCCACAGACTGGTGCGCACCCATGGTGCCAGTCCTGAAGAGCACAGGTAAAGTCTGTATATGTGTTGATCTTAAGAAGCTGAACGAAGTTGTAAAAAGAGAACAGTATTTGTTGCCTACTACTGAAGAGATTACAGCAAAAATTAGTGGAGCTACTGTATTTTCGTCACTTGATGCTGCCAGTGGGTTCTTCCAGATACCTCTCAACAGTAGGACAACCACTGTACGAGCTCCTTAAAAGAAAAAGAACACATGGAAATGGGACCATGCACAACAAACAGCTTTTGAGAACATCAAGGAGCCGCTGACGACTGCACCAGTACTCGTGTACTATGATGTAAACAAGCCCACTGCTGTGTCGGCTGACGCGAGCAATTGCGGACTTGGAGGGGTACTCCTTCAGCTCCATGGAGAACAGTGGAAACCTGTGGCATTTTGCTTCAGAGGCCTTAGCGAAGCAGAAACGTGCTATGCCCAAATAGAGGAGGAGAGTTTGGCTGGCGTGTGGGCATGTGAGAAATTTGACATCTCACTGGGCTGGAGCAGTTTAAACTAGTGACAGATCACAAGCCATTGGTGCCACTTAACAACCGCAGTCTGGACAATGTACCTTTACGTTGCCAGCGTCTTCTCATGAGGCTCATGGGATTCAACCCCATTGTAGAATATGCTCCTGGGAAAACTCTAATCATTGCAGACACCCTGTCACGTAGTCCGTTGGCCTGCAGCGACGTGGACACACGCAGTGATGTAGCTTGTTATGTGGCCAGTGTAGTATGGGGGGATCCCTGCATCACCAAGCAAGATGGATGAAATCAGAACAGCTACATCCACTGATGCTGAATTGGCGTCTGTCATAAAGCTCATATGAACTGGGTGGCCTGAGCACCTAAGCAGTGTACCTGAGGCTGCAAGAGAGTACATTCAGAGTTTAATGGCCTTGTTTTTAGAGGGAGTAGGATAGTTGTGCCTTGAGCGATGAGGGGTGAAATTCTCCTGAAAATTCATGATGGGCACCAGGGCCTAGTGAAATGTCGAGAAAGAGCAAATTCATCTGTGTGGTGGCCCAGACTCAGTAAGGAACTAAGCGAGCTGGTGACTTCATGTCAAGAGTGCCGCGAACTGAAAAGAACCTCTCATTTTTCCAAACGTCCGGAATGACCCTGGCAGAGGATTGCAATGGACTTGTGTGAGTACAAACACCAGCAGTACCTAGTAATCTCTGACTATTATTCTAAGTTTCTTGGAATACTGCATCTATCAACATCAACAAGTGCACAAGTCATCAAGAAACTGAAAACTGTCTTTGCCAGATTTGGTATTCCTGATGAGGTTGTGAGCGATAACGGGCCACAATTCTCATGTGCTGAGTTCCAGGAGTTTGCAAGACAGCTCGACTTTAAGCACTGTCACAAGGCAATGGACATGCTGAGAGAGCTGCACAATCAGCAAAGAAAATTCTCAAACAAGAGGACTCACTGCTGGCTCTGATGTGCTACAGATCCACTTCATGCTCCTCCACTGGTTTCAGCCCTGCCGAGTTGCTGATGGGGAGAAAAATCAGAACCACACTCCCAACCTTGGAGAATAATCTCCTACCCAAATGGCCCAGTAGGACTGCAGTAAAAGTAAAGGAAGGCCAGGAAAAGGCTAAACAAGCCTACTACTTCAACCGCCGTCATGGAGCAAAGCCCTTACCTGCACTGCGACCAGGTGATGCTGTGTTCCTGAAGCTGGACAATGAAAAGTCATGGTCTTTACCAGCAATTGTCTCAAGTGAGAGCACAACTCCAAGATCTTTTTTTGTCAGAATACATCAAGGAACTGAGCTGCGGCGTAATCGCCATCATCTTCGGTTAGGGCCTGTTCACCATCCTGAAGCTGACCACAACACAGGGACGAATCAGTCTGATGTCACTACTATAGAGACTGTTCCTGCTAGTCAGAGTTTGGACAAGCCTACAAGCCCTTTACCTACTCCGACCGTGACCAGGTCTGGTAGAGTGTGTAAGCCAGTCAGCAGGCTCGACTTGTAGGCTAACAAAAACCTATGGCCTTTGGAGGGAATGGGGTGAAAAGAAAAAAAAAAAAAAAAAAAAAGAGAGAGAAAACTGAATAGAAACAAAACTGAAAAAAAGACAAAAGTTGTATTGTCAGTTATGTTGATTTGTGACCATGTAAATGTGACAGTAACAATACAGTACTATGTTTAAGTAAGGCATGCTGAAGTGTTTCAGTGTGAGATAACTTTGGTTATTGACTGGTGCTGTTAAAAGAAAAAACAGATGTTATGTTTAAGTTAAAGTGTTGCTTGCTGTTATAAAACGCAAAAGGGGGAGATGTCATACATGGTAGTTAAATGTGCTTGTGCATATATTAGCGCTATTTACGGTAGTGAGAGCGCAGGCATCCAGAGGGGAGAGATAAACAAACTGAATGTATGCTGTTGCTGGCTGAAGTTGTTCCATTAAAAGTTCATAAAACAAAGTAAAGCTCAAGTTTCATTCCTCTACAGTGTGCATGGCTGAAAGTTGAGGATATTGGCCACTGTTTTCTTGATGGTTCTCTCCTGCTTTTTTTGATGGTCCTCTATTGTTTTTTTTTATAGATTCTGTATTGCTTTCTTTACGGTTTCTTTAGTTTCCTTGTTTTTGGTTTTTTTTGATACTTTATTTTTTTCTGGTTATGATTGTGTGCATAATTTATTGTAGTAGTTAAGTTTGTTTTGTATTTTGTGGTTTTGTTTTTTGGGTTACATTTAATTAGTTTATTTTCTTTTTTTTTTCATTGGTTTCAGTAACTTCTGGGGTTGTTTGTGATTTTTTTCCCCAATTAATACTCTGCCACACTTGTGGGTTCTTTTCTTATCTAGTGTGTTTTGTTGAACACTATTTTTGAAGTTACCAATAAACGGATCCAAGCTAATCCTCTCCACTATTGCTTGTTTGGTGTTTAGTTTTGCGTACCATTTCGTACGTATGGGAAATGAGACTGGGTTGGCACTGCATGGCTAACTACCGATTTCCATCCCCGAAGTTCAACATATGGCTGACGTAATTATTCCCCCCTAAATTTAGGTCGGCAAATTTAAGACATTTTGGTTGAAAATTTAAGACAAAATAAGACTTTAAGGCCTAATTTGACAAAAATGAAATTTAATACCATTTAAGACTTTAAGGACCCACAGCCACCCTGAAGTTATATTTCAAACTCTACCCCAATTACTTAAATTACTAATAATTATTTAAATAACCAAATATTACCAATTACTGTAATGATTATTATAGATCGGAATTAAATTTTATGACTAGCTCTTATTTTAGAATTAGTATCTTAGATGTTAGCTGTAGAGTTAGTTTAGTTTAGAGTTTAGTTTAGAATTAGCTTTAGAATTGTTGTAGAAAAGAAAATGACAGGTGGGCTACCCCCACCTCTCGTCCGGGGTACAACTCCCCTGCTTGTTCGTTTGATAGAGAGAGTCAGACAGTGGAGTGAAGTTGAAAACAAACCAAGTATTTATTACAAAGTACCGAATATTCAGGAGAACCCACACATGAAAGACCGTCTAACAGCCGTCCCAGCATAAGTTCTGACCCCCCTCTGATCTGACTCCATGTTTTATACCCAAAATGACGTGAAACCTGCTGATGAGGCGTTGCTAAAATCATCTCATGTTAGTATGCGTAATTTCATGTGTTAGTGCTCAAGTTTCACAGGTCTGATCAGACCACTAGTGTTTGGCCTTGACTGTGTTCTTCCAGAATGGAACCTCATGGCACTATCTGTGTGTGTGCGTCACCCCCGCTTTGAAGCAGAGGTTTTTTAGGGAGGCACTCACTCACCAAAAGGCTGCTTTGATCTAATAGCCTTTTTTGTAGCAATTTAGCCCCGTACCAGTCGAATTGATGACCGTTAGTTAGGGTCATGCAGTATTAAACAAAATACTTCAAGCCTGAGCTACATCTCATATGTTATATGTTAATGTGTTAGTAAATGTATCATGTGGGTTAATTTGTCATATAATAGAGTCTGTGTTAGTCACATGCCTGATCAAACAATGTTTTACTATATATGTAAAGAATATATTGTGATTATTGGTTAATCTTCTATATAATTGCGTGTAAAATACACTGTGAGTAAAAATGATCAAATATAATGTGAGTATTGGTTAATGCATATACAATACAAGGTTTCACACAATAATTATGTAATTATAGATACTAAGATAAGTAATCATTATTGAAAGATATTTGTCAATACACTCAAGGTAAAATAAACAGTTACTCTTTAGAATATATACCCCTTTTTCTCTCTTTTAGAACTACACTTTGAGTAATATATTTACACCCTCACCTTTTATAGTTTGCTTGTAAAATAAAATACCACCTTAAATTAAATATGTGGGCCCACTTTAAATAATACACTCAAACTCGCAAAGAAATGAACAAAAATGGTGCAGGCCTGGTTCGGAGCTGGAGTGCGTTATGGCCTAAAACTTAATGGCCGCTTCACTCTAAGTTTCAGAGTACCTCAGAGTCCGTGAATATGAACGGGAACAGAGCGCGTGGTCCTGCAGCACGGGGCGTTTTCTACGGTGGCCCTGAAGTGCAAAACAAATTAACATGTCAGAAAACAAAATTACAAAAACTAAAACACATTTACAAAACTTAAAACAAATTTACAAGATGCAAAACACTTTTACAAATGCTGAAACACTTTTACAAACGCTGAAACACTTTTACAAACGCTGAAACACTTTTACAAACGCTGAAACACTTTTACAAACGCTGAAACACTTTTACAAACTGCGATTTCTGATGGAAAGGGAGGGTCTAACACACAGGAAGTGCTTGATGCGGACCCTCCTTGTCAGTCAAGCTGCGTTACGATGAGAGAGTTGAGTTATGAACACCAAACTATGTTTTGTGGCACCTATTTTAGCAGCAGCAGTAAATACTTAAACTATCCCTGTCCTGTTGCTACCCCCGCCGCGGGGTTCACCTAATGCCCGGCGGCCATCAGCCACTGCCCCCGCCGCGGGGTTCAGCTAATACCCCAGGGGTTCAGCCACTGCCCCGCGGTTATCAGCCACTGCCCCCGCCGCGGGGTTCACCTAATACCCCGGGGGTTCAGCCACTGCCCCTCGGTTATCAGTCACTGCCCCCGCCGCGGGGTTCAGCTAATGCCCGGCGGCCATCAGCCACTGCCCCGCGGTTATCAGCCACTGCCCCCGCCGCGGGGTTCTCCTAATACCCCGGGGGTTCAGCCACTGCCCCGCGGTTATCAGCCACTGCCCCTGCCGCGGGGTTCACCTAATACACCGGGGGTTCAGCCACTTCCCCGTGGTTATCAGCCACTGCCCCCGCCGCAGGGTTCAGCTAATGCCCGGCGGCCATCAGCCACTGCCCCGCGGGGTTCAGGTAATACAGTACAGGAGTGGCTGAACCCCGCGGGGCAGTGGCTGAACTCCGTGGGGCATTAGCTGAACCCCGCAGCGGGGGCATTAGCTGATGGCCGCGGGGCAGTGGCTGAACTCCGTGGGGTATTAGCTGAACCCCGCAGCGGGGGCATTAGCTGATGGCCGCGTGGCATTAGCTGAACCCCGCGGCGGGGGCAGTGGCTGATGGCCGCGTGGCATTAGCTGAACCCCGCGGCGGGGGCAGTGGCTGATGGCCGCGTGGCATTAGCTGAACCCCGCGGCGGGGGCAGTGGCTGATGGCCGCGTGGCATTAGCTTAACCCCGCGGCGGGGGCAGTGGCTGATAACCGGGGGGCAGTGGCTGAACCCCGCGGCGGGGGCAGTGGCTGATGGCCGCGTGGCATTAGCTGAACCCCCGGGGTATTAGGTGAACCCCGCGGCGGGGGCAGTGGCTGATGGCCGCGTGGCATTAGCTGAACCCCCGGGGTATTAGGTGAACCCCGCGGCGGGGGTAGCAACAGGACAGGGATAGTTTAAGTATTTACTGCTGCTGCTAAAATACGTGCCACAAAACATAGTTTAGTGTCCATAACTCCACTCTCTCATCGTAACGCAGCTTGACTGACAAGGAGGGTCCGCATCAAGCACTTCCTGTGTGTTAGACCCTCCCTTTCCGTCAGAAATCGCAGTTTGTAAAAGTGTTTCAGCGTTTGTAAAAGTGTTTCAGCGTTTGTAAAAGTGTTTTAGCGTTTGTAAAAGTGTTTCAGAGTTTGTAAAAGTGTTTTAGCGTTTGTAAAAGTGTTTCAGCGTTTGTAAAAGTGTTTCAGCGTTTGTAAAAGTGTTTCAGCGTTTGTAAAAGTGTTTCAGCGTTTGTAAAAGTTTTTTAGCGTTTGTAAAAGTGTTTCAGAGTTTGTAAAAGTGTTTTAGCGTTTGTAAAAGTGTTTCAGCGTTTGTAAAAGTGTTTCAGCGTTTGTAAAAGTGTTTTAGCGTTTGTAAAAGTGTTTCAGCGTTTGTAAAAGTGTTTTAGTGCTGGTAAAAGTGTTTCAGCATTTGTAAAAGTGTTTCAGTGCTGGGAAAAGTGTTTTGCGTCTTGTAAATTTGTTTTAAGTTTTGTAAATGTGTTTTAGTTTTTGTAATTTTGTTTTCTGACATGTTAATTTGTTTTGCACTTCAGGGCCACCGTAGTTTTCCCTCGGAGCCAGAGAAACTTTGAGCCTTCTTCTTCTTCTTCTTCTTCTTAAGGTTTTTATGGCAGTTGGCAACCAACGTATATGGAGCATTACCGCCACCATCTGGACTGGAGTGTGAGTCAGTTATTTTTAATAAAAGAACTTAATTGTACAAAAAATAAATAAATAATAATAATAATAATAGCAATAATAAAAATAATAACAATAATACTGAATTCTGCTCATTAGACCTGTGTCCCATAAAAAACTACGTAAGTACTTGAAACAGATGTCACCCGAGCTTAGTTGCAGTACCCTCTGTAGACTAAACTGGACATGCTTTCGCTCCAACTGCACAGCTAGTCTTTGTCTTTCCCGGTTGTATTTGGGACACTGTATAAGTACATGCTCTATGGTCTCCTTGCTGTCACCACACTCACAAGTTCCATCAACATGTTATTTTAACAAATACAGCAAGCTGTTGAGTGCCGTATGCCCAAGCCTCATTCTAGAAAACACATCTTCTTCTTTTTTACATCTACCTGCACACCTGCCCCTGCTAACTTTATTTTGGATACTATAATACTGACGTCCAGTATGCCCAGTGTTCCAAACGTTTTGCCACTTGTGGGATATTTTTGATTTAATTATGCTTTTAATTTCAGCTTTGCTGTATGGTATCTGAATTTGTACAGTGGATTCCTGTGTTGCTTGCTTTGCATACTGGTCTGCCATCTCATTCCCTGCTACACCCACGTGAGCTGGTACCCATAAAAATGACAGAACTATTCCAGACTTGACCAGAGTATTTAAAATATGCAATACTTCATAAACAATGTCCTGCCTTGAGTCAGACTGTCCATTCTTCAGACTTATTAATGCTGAACTCGAATCTGATGCAATTGTTATCTTACTTGGTCTAGTTGTAATAGTGACGTCTTAGAAGCTGATCCATATGCCATGCACCCATAATCAAATACTGTTCTGATCAGGCGTGTAGATATAGTTTTTAGTGCCGTTCTATCTGCTCCCCAGTCCACTCCACACAAACACCTCATAACATTCAACACTTTTTTACATTTGTCGTTAATCTTTTTAATATGTACATTCCATGTCAATCTTCTGTCAAACCATATTATTTATGGTCAAACCAAATATTTAAAGGACTCAACCCTCTCCAATTCTTTGCCAGCTAATCTCAGAGTCAAATCATCCCTGATCCTCTTTTTGGTAAATATAATCATTTTTGTTTTATCCTCAGATATTCTAAATCCCCATTTCATTGCCCATTCCTGCACTGTATTCAGTGTTTGTTGCATTTTGTCCATTAAAAAGTCTATGTTTCTCCCTCTCTTCCATAGTGCCCCATCATCAGCAAACAGTGCTACGCCAGTGTTGGTTTGTATATCTTTAAATATCCCATTGATCATAATTGAAAAAAGCAACGGGCTAATTATACTACCTTGTGGAATGCCATTCTCTACTTGATAGCTGTCACTGATTATACCATTTATTTTAACTGTTATAGACCGTCCCGATAAAAAATCTTTTACCCAGTGGTACATATGCCCTCTAACTCCCATCCGATTCAACTTTATTAAAAGACCATCCTTCCACAACATATCATAAGCTTTCTCAATATCAAGAAATACTGCAACCTCTGATTCCCTATTCACCTGCGCTTTCCTAATGCCATCCTCTAATCATATACAGTTGTGGTCAAAAGTTTACATACACTTGTAAAAAAACATAATGTTATGGCTGTCTTGAGTTTTCAATAAGTTCTACAACTCTTATTTTTCTGTGATAGAGTGATCGGAACACATACATGTTTGTCACAAAAAACAGTCATAAAATTTGGTTCTTTCATAAATTTATTATGGGTCTGCTGAAAATGTCACCAAATCTGCTGGGTCAAAAATATACATACAGCAACATTAGTATTTGGTTACATGTCCCTTGGCCATTTTCACGGCAACTAGGCGCTTTTGGTAGCCATCCACAAGCTCCTGGCAAGCTTCAGGTCGAATGTTTGACCACTCTTCTTGACAGAATTGGTGCAGTTCAGCTAAATGTGATGGTTTTCTTGCATGAACCCGTTTCTTTAGCACTGTCCACATGTTCTCAATAGGGTTTAAGTCAGGACTTTGGGAAGGCCATTCTAAAATTCTAGCCTGGTTTAGCCATTCCTTTACCACTTTTGATGTGTGTTTTGGGTCATTGTCTTGTTGGAACACCCAACTGCGCCCAAGACCCAACCTTCGGGCTGATGGTTTTAAGTTTTCCTGCAGAATTTGGAGGTAATCCTCCTTCTTCATTATCCCATTTACTTTCTGCAAAGAACCAGTTCCACTGGCAGCAAAACATCCCCAGAGCATAATACTACCACCACCATGCTTGACAGTAGGCATGGTGTTCCTGGGATTAAAGGCCTCACCTTTTCTCCTCCAAACATATTGCTGGGTGTTGTGGCCAAACAGCTCAATTTTTGTTTCGTCTGACCAGAGAACTTTCCTCCAGAAGGTTTTATCTTTGTCCATGTGATCAGCAGCAAACTTCAGCCGAGTCTTAAGGTGCCTTTTCTGGAGCAAGGGCTTCTTTCTTGCACGGCAGCCTCTCAGTCCATGGCGATGTAAAACACGCTTGACTGTGGAGACTGACACCTGTGTTCCATCAGCTTCCAAATCCTTGCAGACCTGCTTCTTGGTGATTCTTGGTTGACTCTTGACCATCCTGACCAATCTCCTCTCGGCAGCATGTGATAACTTGCGTTTTCTTCCTGATCGTGGCAGTGACACAACTGTTCCATGCACTTTATACTTGCGTATAATTGTCTGCACAGTTGCTCTTGGGACCTGTAGCTGCTTTGAAATGGCTCCAAGTGACTTCCCTGACTTGTTCAAGTCAATAATTCGCTTTTTCAGATCCACACTGAGTTCCTTTGACTTTCCCATTGTAGCTTTTGTAGCTGAGTCTAATCACTGGGTCAAATGAGCCCTATTTAAATGGGCTCATGAGAAGTCAACAGCTGTAGTCAATCAGAATCACTTACAAGAAGTGAAGAGGCCATGACATGAAGCTAATTTGATTGACACAACTCGCTACATCACCAAAATTGACAAATTTTGTTGCTGTATGTATATTTTTGACCCAGCAGATTTGGTGACATTTTCAGCAGACCCATAATAAATTTATGAAAGAACCAAATTTTATGACTGTTTTTTGTGACAAACATGTATGTGTTCCGATCACTCTATCACAGAAAAATAAGAGTTGTAGAACTTATTGAAAACTCAAGACAGCCATAACATTATGTTTTTTTACAAGTGTATGTAAACTTTTGACCACAACTGTAATAGGATCCACTGTCCACCTTCCTTTCCTAAATCCAATTTGATAATTTTGCAACTTTCCTTTGGTCTCAATCCAGAAAGTTAGCCTATCATTTATCATTCTATCAATGGATATCATATCCATTGTCTTACCCATGTGTGATGTTAATGCAATTGGTCTGTAATTACTAGGTTGTTCTTTTTAATGGGTATAATCACTGCTTTCTTCCACTCAGTCGGAATTGCCCCCACCTCCCATATTTTATTGTAAAGGCATAATAGTACGTCCTTACCTTTATCCGTTAAATTGTTTAACATGGAGTAACAGATTCCATCTTTTCCTGGGGATGTTTTGCTTAATTTCCTTAGAGCTAGGGGTGTCACGATTCTCTAAATCCTCGATTCGATTTCATTTTCGATTTGAGGGTCACGATTCGATTCGATTCTCGATTTTCTTGTTTTTTTTCTTGTTATTATTTTATGCCTCATAAAATTTAAATAATATATTTATTATTATTATTATTATAAATATTATAAATATTATTATTATTATTTATTAAGATATATATGGTAATGCCATCTAATGACTTTTTTTGGTAGCAACAGTGTGCACTATTAAAACAAGCAGTTTATCAGAGCTGTGTGTGGATGGCTGGTGGAAACTGCTCACTTACATGAAGCTGCAGTTCTTCATCCAACCACTAGTCGGAGCTGCAGCAGCAGCAGCACAAGCCCCGCTCTCTTCACTCAGTCACTACTTCAGTACAGCCCAGCCACGGGCTACAGGGCTCAGCCAGTCCGTTTTTACTGTTTCTGTAAACAAATAAAGGTTTTAACCCCACTAACCGGATAATACAGCTCACTACAGTTCATCTTTCAGCCCAAGCAGCTAACAGCAGCAGGTTAGAACAGCCGACACGGAGTCACTGCTCGGATTACATTATAAACAGGTCAGTTAGCGCGCTGCTAACCTCATGATGTTTATAACTACGGAGTTTAGTGGACACACCACGGCCGCCAGGTAAGTCTTTTAAAGGCTACTGAAGACTATTAAAGGCTATTAGAGGTTATTGAAAGCATTATTGGGGGGCAGAAATCAGTACATGCTGGTTAGATAAGTGATGTGGTGAAACTGTGACTAGCGCTGTCACAGTGATGTTTATTAACGTCATTAAAACAGATTTTGTCAGGTATTGTCTTATAAATATTTACACATAACTTATATCTCTCCTGAAAAGCAATTATTTTAGTCAGAAACAGGCTTGTGTTTACTTTATCTGAGAGAAAGATGTTTTTTTAATTCAATGGAAAGCAACAGGTGTAGTCAATTATAAGTTTAAGATTTTTAATCCACCTCACTGTGATCTATAGTCAGTGTTCTCAAGTCACACTGACACACGCATTTCAGCGAGTTCACACGCTCTTTTTGACTTCGATACTCGAGACCATGACCTCATTTCGATTCGATTTCGATAAAATATCGAGATCGTGACACCCCTACTTAGAGCACTATTGAGATCTTGAAAATGTTTAATTTAGGATCTCTTCTTCATCACCATTCTTATTGTCAAGTGTGTCTAATTGTTCCCTCTCTACTTATTTTTTCCTCATCACTGAGGTTATCTGTACTATGCACTCTAACTAAAGTCTTTGCAATTATTTCTGCCTTCTCTTTATTAGTAGTAAACACATTTTGACCATCAACCAATGTTGGATAACCATAGTCCTTCCCATTTCCTTTCATTTTCTTAATCATCCCCCAAACTCTCTCCACTGGGGTAGTTCTACCTATGGAATCACAAAATCTTATCCAATGCTCTCTCTTTGCCCTTTTAATCGTTCTCCTAACCGTGGCCTGTGCTCTCTTGTACTCAACAAGATTTTAAAAGCCCTGTTCCTCTCTTTTATGACTTTCCTGCATTCAGCCGTCCACCATGGAACTATCTTGCTACATCTCTTAGGTTTTGATTTTGGTATAGATAATTCTGCAGCACTGACTATGCTATAACTGATTTCCTGACACAAATTTTCAATACCTAACATCTTGTCAATATGTATCATAAATCCTTCACTAAGTTCTCCAAATTTTCCCCAATCTGCCTTTTCTAAGATCAATTTTCCCTCTTTTATTTCATGCTCCTTTTCAAGCTTTATACCCATAACAGTTTTAATAGGATAGTGATCACTTCCAACTGTATCTCCCCTTAACACCTGCCATTAACATTTATCAGCAACAACCTTTGACACTATGGTAAGATCAATAGCCGATTCTGTACCTCTTATAATATCAACTCTAGTCCCTGTACCATCATTAATACAGAGCAATCCTGCTTGTTCTATAAACTCTTCTACTACCCTCCCATTACAATCATCTCTATCTCCCCATAATGTGCTGTGGGCATTAAAATCTCCACAAAAAATAGCTCTCCCATCAATATCCCTCCATATTTCTTCTAGCTGCTCCACCTCCAGTCTTCTACATGGGTTATAGAAATAAATTATTTTTACAGTACCTTCGCTTGACCATACCTCCAGAACTAGATACTCCAAGTCAACCCTTCTCTTTATCTCCCTAAACTGAACTCCTTTCTGTACAAAAGTAATGACCCCCCCCCCTCCTTTACCAATCGTCCTGTCCATTCTTACTGAAGTATACCCTTTTATAATAAAATCCAATCTTTGTATTAACCATGATTCTTGTACAATCATATTTTCCACATACTTTTTAAAATCTTGTCCATTCGATATTAGACTCCTTGCATTCCACTGCAGTATAAATAAAACCATTATCCTGAGCCAGTCCATTCTTGAAATTGTTGTACCTCCTCATTTAAAGTATCTATAATGATTTCCCATCTCAATTCTTTAATGTCCAAGTATTTCTCTGCAGATTTGACTATTATTTTAATCCTCTCAGTTCGACTTTAATCTGAGCAGAGCAGTTAATAATACCCGCCATAAACAGAAGAAAGGTATTCTTATACATAATCAATGTATCCTCTTTGAGCCTGTCACATTTTGTACACTTAGCTTTGTCATGTCTTCCCTCTGTAACAGCTAGTGCTGGCACTGTCTCTACTCTTTTGACTGTTTTCGGTGCCTCTGCATAAGAAAGCCCTCCAATGGTTTTCACTCGCTGTATTTCCTACATTCTTTTACTCACCTCACACCCTCTATATGCTGAGCTGTGTTCCCTCCACAGTTACAACATTTGAGTTTCGCATCCTTTTCGCACTGTCCATACACTTGTTCTCCGCTGCACTTACTACATCTTTGTTTTCCCCTGCACACTGCCGCAACATGGCCAATTTTTTACTGCGGTCAAGCCAGCCCCCACTTCAAAACGCTTGGTCAAACCAGAGCCATAGAGAGAGAGAGTTGCATCAACTCCGTTCACTCCAATGGACCAGTTTTTTACAGCAATGGCGGACCGTGGAGCCTGTCAATAGTTCCCGGAAGTTAGCAGCAAATACTATCAGCACAGTGAAGCTGGAGCAGGATACACCATGTGTGGTCCACTTTTACAGGTTAGTACACTTAAATAATCTGATTGTGTTTTATCAGGACATCAGAATCAAACTAACATGTGCACTGAAGCATTTTAGTGAATTAACCCCCTCTTAAAAAGCAGATTTAGGGGAGTAAATCTATGCCAGGACAACGCGAATACAGTTACTGGCATTTAACATTAATGACTGAGAGCCTATTAGTTGTAAATTCCTAAATATCGTAATATCTTATATATCCAGATAGACAATGCTGACCTAACTAAGTAAATATCTAATATATCAATATATTATATATTCAGATAGACCATGCTAACCTAACTAAGTACATATCTTAATATCTAATATATCAATATCCTATATATCCAGATATACCATGCTTAACTAATTAAATATCTTAATATCTTATATATCCAGGTAGACCATGCTAAGCTAACTAAATATTGTAAATATCTTGTATGTCCAAATAGACCATGCTAAGCTAACTAAATAAATATCTTATATATCCAGGTAGACCATGCTAACCTAACTAGCTAGGTAAATAAAGCTTAACTCTATTCATTTCAGAAAGAACTTTAAACACTAACAAGAGATAAATGCTTAATAAATACAGACTACTGTGGAAACTAAGTACTAAGTAGTACTGCAGAATTTAGCTAAATGATAGCTACCTATTGCTCAGGTAGCTAACGCTAACTAGCTATCTTACTGTTTGTCTTAGTAACTACTAATTTAACAGAGATATGATTTAAGGTGATATGACCAATATTTATTTTATTATATATGTTTGATTAAGGATATAGGCTATATTGTCAACAGTAGGGAAAAACACTTTCCAATGCATGTGTAATTTAAGATAGCATAATTAGTTATGTTTAATAGTAGTGCATCTCAAAAGAAATGTTTAATATTGTTTAATTAACAGTAATCTTTTGTATTAATTATGCTTACAGTGACACATCTAACAATTTATATTTTAAGTTTTAAATTAATTATTTTAGGGATTTATTATTTCTGTTTTTTCATGAGCTTTTAGAAAAGTAAAACAAAAACAGTTTTGGGATATGTCTCTTTATATGTAGTGATTATAAAATTTGACAGATTTTTTTTTTATTAAACTATGATAGAAAAAAATTCATTATATTCAGGTTTTCCAAAAACAAACCCAATAAATATAAGTGTGTGTTATTGTTTGTTTTATATAAATATAAAATAAGTAAATAATGAATACAAAATATAACAACTTTAATACAATAATCTTTCTTGTCTTCATTTTATATTAAATAATAATAATAATAAAATGTAGATAATGTTTCCAAAATGTTTAATTGTATTCATGTATTAAATGCAATCATGTCTCAATTTTCTTATTCTCTTCCTGCTTTTGTATTCCCCAGGGTTCATTCTTCCGAACTACACAAGTAAACCCCATTTTATGTAATCTGTGCTGATTCTTTGGTTTATTTACATGTGCAATGTACTATTTTCCTTTAGTTGATTTACATGTGTTCTGTACTTTGTTTTTCTGTATGTAGCCTCTCTATATTCTGATATCAGTCTTTAAAGTTATATATCATCTCATGTTTGTTGTAAAAATAATAAAGCTGTTGCAAATAATGTGGTTCCTCTTTCTTAATCCAAATAATTCTGCATGAAATATTCAGGTGGTGACTTAAGAATATTTGCAGATCTTTGTATCCTTTGATTAAATTATTTTTGCAGTAAACTCTAAATATATGCAAGCCAAAACTTCTCCATCTTCTTTTGAACCTAAAATTTTACTTGTAGCGACTGCATTTGCACAGTGTCATGAAATTAATATTAATTAACATACAAATTTAGCCTATAAAAACTCTCTTATGGATTACAATATTGGATTCACACAGAATAACATAAGCCTTAAATAAGTCAATATATGGTCACAATAATCCTCAATGAATTATCTATGTATAATGAAATAATATATATATATATATATATATATATATATATATATATATATATATATATATATATATATATATATATATATATATATATAATTCATTGAGGATTATTTATATATTATTATTAGTGCCCCAAAATCGCAATTCTGTCTCTGTGTTTATGGGCTCAAATTGCCCACCAAGAACTTCCTGGAACTATCTGAAATCTCCATGAATCACGTGACCATCAAGGATTTTGAACTTCCGTTGTCGCGACTCTCTCTCTCTCTCTATGGCTCTGGGTCAAACTAGCCCCCACGCTGTTTCTTAGAGCGCGCATACACTGAACATTGCGGCAAGCGTGAGAAGGAACACATTTCAAAATAAAAGTATAATATCACGACATTATGCTGTGGAGTGGTATTAAAAGGAATCCACATAATATCACATGTTTTGTCTGATATCACATGTCAATTTCATGTAGTCCTGGTAGTACACAAAATAAAAGCCCTGTAAATTATAACAATTATGTTAATTAAATAATACTAATACTAATAATAATAATACTAACAATACTACTACTACTACTAATAATAATACTTGTATGTGTCACTCACTTAATAGCAGGGCATTATAATGTGTCATTTCAAAATAAAGGCCCTTTAAATTGTAACATTTATGTAATTTTACACAATGTTTAGACTGTTATTAAAAGAAATCTGTCTGATATCACAGTTCAATTTCAGATAGTCCTGATAGTACACTACTTGTATGTGTCACTCACTTAAAATGAGAACATTTTGATGCGTCATTTCTAAATAAAGGCCCTTTAAATTATAACAATATTTTATTTCAACAATGTTTAGACTGTTATTAAAAGGAATCTGTCTGATATCACAGCTCAATTTTATATAGCCCTGATAGTACACCACTTGTATGTTTCACTCACTTAAAATCAGAACATTTTGATGTGTCATTTCAAAATAAGGGCCATTTAAATTGTAACATTTATGTAATTTTACACAATGTTTAGACTGTTATTAAAAGAAATCTGTCTAAAATCACAGCTCAATTTTATATAGTCCTGATAGTACACTACTTGTATGTTTCACTCACTTAATATCAGAACATTTTGATGTGTCATTTCAAAATAAAGGCCCTTTAAATTATAACATTTATGTAATTTTACACAATATTTAGACTGTTCTTAAAATAAATCTGTCTGATATCACAGTTCAATTTCATATAGTCCTGATAGTACACTACTTGTATGTGTCACTCACTTAATAACAGAACATTTTGATGTGTCATTTCAAAATAAAGGCCCTTTAAATTGTAACATTTATGTAATTTTACACAATGTTTAGACTGTTATTAAAAGAAATCTGTCTGATATCACAGGTCAATTTCATATATCCCTGATAGTACACTACTTGTATGTTTCACTCACTTAAAATCAGAACATTTTGATGTGTCATTTCAAAATAAAGGCCCTTTAAATTATAACATTTATGTAATTTTACACAATGTTTAGACTGTTATTAAAAGAAATCTGTCTGATATCACAGTTCAATTTCAGATAGTCCTGATAGTACACTACTTGTATATTTCACTCAATTACTATCAGAACATTTTGATGTGTCATTTTAAAATAAAGGCCCTTTAAATTGTAACATTTATGTAATTTTACACAATGTTTAGACTGTTCTTAAAAGAAATCTGTCTGATATCACAGTTCAATTTCATATAGTCCTGATAGTACACTACTTGTATGTTTCACTCACTTAAAATCAGAACATTTTGATGTGTCATTTCAAAATAAGGGCCATTTAAGTTGTAACAATATTTTATTTCAACACAATGTTTAGACTGTTATTAAAATGAATCTGTCTGATATCACAGGTCAATTTCATAAAGTCCTGATAGTACACTACTTGTATGTGTAACTCACTTAATAACAACATTTTGATGTCATTTCAAAATAAAGGCCTTTTAAATTATAACAATATTTTTATTTTAACACAAGTTTTGACTGTTATTAAAATGAATCTGTGTGATATCACAGGTCAATTTCATATTTCATTTCATAATTTAAAGGGCCTTTATTTTGAAATGACACGTCAAAATGTTCTGATATTACGTGAGTGAAACATACAAGTAGTGTACTATCAGGACTATATGAAATTGACCTGTGATATCAGACAGATTTCTTTTAATAACAGTCTAAACATTGTGTAAAATTACATAAATGTTACAGTTTAAAGGGCCTTTATTTTGAAATGACACATCAAAATGTTCTGTTATTAAGTGAGTGACACATACAAGTAGTGTACTATCAGGACTATATGAAATTGACCTGTGATATCAGACAGATTTCTTTTAATAACAGTCTAAACATTGTGTAAAATTACATAAATGTTACAATTTAAAGGGCCTTTATTTTGAAATGACACATTATAATGCCCTGCTATTAAGTGAGTGACACATACAAGTATTATTATTAGTAGAAGTAGTATTGTTAGTATTATTATTATTAGTATTATTATTATTTAATTAACATAATTGTTATAATTTACAGGGCTTTTATTTTGTGTACTACCAGGACTACATGAAATTGACATGTGATATCAGACATAACATGTGATATTATGTGGATTCCTTTTAATACCACTCCACAGCATGTCGTGATATTAAGGGGGGACTTTTATTTTGAAATGTGTTCCTTCTCACGCTTGCCGCAATGTTCAGTGTATGCGCGCTCTAAGAAACAGCGTGGGGGCTAGTTTGACCAAGCGTTTTGAAGTGGGGGCTGGCTTGACCGCAGTGCAAAAAGCCTGCAGTGTGTGGAGCGGTAGAGCTTAGATCGGGCCCAAAAATCCAGCCCGACCCGGCCCAAATCCATGCACTTTCTGCCCGAGCCAGACCCGACTTGAGCCATAAACTGTCATTCTGAACCCGAGCCATTTTTTAGTAATTAGAGCGTTAAAATTGAGCTATTTAAAACATTTTCGGGCTGTTTGAATTAGCGAAATCTGTTAAGAATTATGTTAAATAACCTTGCGACGCTGAAGAAGCATAGACCTATTATTATTTCTTTTTTTTTTTATTCGCTTCTTTCTTTCTTTATTCCTTGTCTGTTGTACAGGCAGTGTGAGGTTGGTGGATGGTGGCAGTCGCTGTGCTGGGAGAGTGGAGGTTCTTCATAGAGGGCAGTGGGGAACAGTGTGTGGTGATGACTGGGATATGAGTGATGCTGCAGTGGTGTGTAGAGAGCTGGGCTGTGGAGAAGCTGTAGATGCACTGGGCAAATCTCATTTTGGATCAGGATCAGGACCAATCTGGATGGATGATGTGGACTGTAGTGGATCAGAGTCTAGACTGAAGAACTGTAGATCACCAGTATGGGGTAAACATGACTGCAATGAAACCCACAATTCTGGAGTCATCTGTTCAGGCAAGCTACACTATGTTCATATAATATGTGCACTGTATTGAATAGTTACATTGTGTGTCTGTGCTGTCTGACTTTCATTTATTAAATCCTGTTGTTATCTCATTGTTTATGCTCTTGTGATATTTTAGGAGCCAGGCTGGTTTTAGGTTCTCACTGCTCTGGGAGAGTGGAGGTTTTTCATGGAGCGTCTTGGTTCACAGTGTGTGATGCTGACTTTAACCAGCAGGATGCAGAGGTTGTGTGTCGAGAGCTGGGCTGTGGTTCTCCTGTGGAGGTTCTGGGAGCAGCTGCGTTTGGTAGAGGGGAGGGTCAGGTGTGGTCAGAGGTGCTTCAGTGTAGAGGAAACAAATCTCAGACTCACTTCTGTCCAAAATCATCTTCACTCAAACACAACTGCTCCCATGATAATGATGTGGGACTGGTGTGTGCAGGTAAGAACTGCATTCAGCACAATGAGCCTGTGACTTCATCTATTCCTACTTAGACAGCCCTCTGTCTCAGTAGCTCAGCCCTGTGCTCCATTACCTGTTTGCCATTAAGACCTGGTGAAATTAAATATTTGTGACTTATTTGTGAGGGTGTTATGTTTGTGCAGCATTACTGTTCTGGCATTTGTTTTTTAGTGGATAATAGTGTAATAAAGTGTAGGGGATCTGTGTTTGTCTAGAATACCTTGCAGTGTGAGTTTAAAAACATTAAAAACACAGCTAGCAGAAACGTCCTGATGGATAGCACTAATTATAAACACAATAGACTTTGGACAAATGTAATGAGTTTCTCTAGTCTAACAGACACAAGAGACTGTTGTTTTGGAGATAATTTGTGGATTTTTGGAGCTGCAGTAACACATTATACAAAATGGCTACAGCAACATGTATCCATGTGAATCACATGTAATATTCTGGGTTGGAGTGGAACAGACTTAGAATACTTGTACTGGCAGCACATAGTTTAAAAGCAAGAATGGTGAATTAAGTATGTGTCTACTGTTCTGTTCCTCCAGTCCATTAAGCAGGTAACAAGACTGGTGGAGGTCATATAGTGTCTGGAAAATAACTGCTCACAGGATTGCCAACAAATTAAAAGTCTATGTGTATCTTTCTTTTTTATTTTTGTTATTTTGAAACTGTAAAGGGAAAAAATATTAAAAATGCTAAATAGACGTGTCCACTTCAATGTTATGTGTTCTAAACATTAGGTCATTTTTATTTCCTTCTGTAGTCACAATAATATACATTTTGATTAGGGGTGTCCTATGCTGGAGTTATCTGTTCAGGTAAAACGCTGTAAACAGGGACTGTACATTATCTGCCATGTAGGCAAAGTGTACAGCACATATGATTTTTCTTTTTAACCCACCCTAAATCCTTGTTGATTGCCAAGGTAAATTGGTATGTTTAAACTGAGCAATCACCAAACTGTGCTGTACACTGGAATTCTCAACCAACAATTAATTTACTGATTTTTTTTTTTACTGATTTCATAATTTTGCTGATCCATATTAATTTGTTTAATGTAATTCATAGCTTTACTGAACTTATTTTGAATCCTTATACTCTCTTTAGTTTTTTCCAATGCATTTATGAATCATTCATTGTGCAATATTTAGCATCATCATGCTTAATCATTTATCATTACTGATAAATAAGCTTTCTTTTTTTCATGGTAATTTTTAGGAGTCCTGTTGGTTAATGGCTCTCGCTGCTCTGGAAGAGTGGAGGTTCTTCATGGTGAGAGCTGGGTCACAGTGTGTGATGCTGACTTTAACCAGCAGGATGCAGAGGTTGTGTGTCGAGAGCTGGGCTGTGGTTCTCCTGTGGAGATTCTGGGAGCAGCTGCTTTTGGTAGAGGGGAGGGTCCGGTGTGGTCAGAGGAGCTTCAGTGTAGAGGAAACGAATCACAGATTCACTTCTGTCCAAAATCATCTTTACTCAAACACAACTGCTCCCATGATAATGATGTGGGACTGGTGTGTTCTGGTAAGAGCTGCATGTTTGTGATTAATGTCATTAAGATTAGCTCAATGTTTATGTAAACTTTTTGTAATTCTGTCAAAAATGCAAATGTCTTGCTATTATTTCAGTTTTCAGCCACAATTCTACTTTACATCATTAATAGTGGTGAAAATACATGGTTTTTTCCATTCTTTCTCAATGTCTTGGTCTGTCTTACTCACTGTTGTACAGGCAGTGTGAGGTTGGTAGATGGTGACAGTCGCTGTGCTGGGAGAGTGGAGGTTCTTTATAGAGGACAGTGGGGATCAGTGTGTGGTAATAACTGGGATATGAGAGATGCTGCAGTGGTGTGTAGAGAGCTGGGCTGTGGAGAAGCTGTAGATACATATCATGAGTCTTACTTTGGATCAGCATCAGGACCAATCTGGATGGATAATGTGCACTGCAGTGGCTCTGAGTCTACACTGAGGAACTGTGAATCAGCAGGATGGGGTAAACATAACTGTGATCATTCTAAAGATGCTGGAGTCATCTGTTCAGGTAAATTGTATCAGTAAATTATTTTATGTTCCCTTCTGTTAACTAGGAACAGGAAACTGTTCATAATATATCATACATGTAAAACAAAGTCTTGTAAGTGGTGGGAAAGGACCCATTTTAGAGGCTTAGGGTCCAGTTAAGCGTAGTAGTACTGTTTGTAAGGAAACAGATAGCGTTCATTTAGTCAACTTTTCCACTGAAGGTTAAATGCCATATCTCTTTTGACCATTCTTGCTGTGTTAATGTCAGAGATTCAATGACATGGAAAGACATCTTCATGTTGAAGCAGTGACTCACATATGTTTAAATTCAGCTTTATGTTCACAATTTTTAGGAGTCCGGGTGGTTGGTGGTTCTCACTGTTCTGGGAGAGTGGAGGTTCTTCATGGAGAGAGCTGGGTCACAGTGTGTGATGCTGACTTTAACCAGCAGGATGCAGAGGTCGTGTGTCGAGAGCTGGGCTGTGGTTCTCTTGTGGAGGTTCTGGGAGCAGCTGCTTTTGGTAGAGGGGAGGGTCAGGTGTAGTCAGAGAAGCTTCAGTGTAGAGGAACTGAATCTCAGATTCACTTCTGTCCAAAATCATCTTCACTCAAACACAACTGCTCCCATGATAATGATGTGGGACTGGTGTGTGCAGGTAAGTGTTTTTCAAAAAAATGTTTCCCATTTTTACTCTTACTAGTTCATAATTCGGTAAATTTTTCTTGTTCTTATTTTCTCTTACACAGACAGTGTGAGGTTGGCGGATGGTGGCAGTCGCTGTGCTGGAAGAGCAGAGGTTTTTCACAGAGGACAGTGGGGAACAATTTGTGGTGCTGGTGCAAATTTCATAGCGGGTTTTGTCATGTGTAAAGAGTTGGGCTGTGGAGAGCCGTTTAGGACTGATGCAGCTGTTCCAGGATCTGCACCGATCTGGATGAGTCATGTGAAGTGTACTGGATCTACACTGAAACACTGTGGATCATTAGGGTGGGGAACACAGCTGTAATCATAATATGGATATTGAGCTTACCTGTTCAGGTATGTTTTAATTAGACAAAAACTGTAATACGTACGTATTACATGTATTACATTTGTGAACTTTCTGAGAATGTTTCGACACATCATAGACAAAATCAAATCAGAGATCATATGATGGAATGTCACTGTTTTGTATACCTATTCCGTATTAAATATTCTATTACATAGTAAATTCTGACAGTTACAGCTAATGTGAGAAGCAGTGATGTTTTTTTTAACATTTGCTTTGACTTTTATTTAATTGCTGAAAATATTAACCCAAGAAATTGTCTAGTCAGTTTCATTTTGTTTGATAAAATTTAATTTAATAAAAAAGGGTCTGCAGTACTGATTTGCTAGAGCACAACATTTGTTTTCAAAATTATAACCTGAATGAAACAAAATGCATTAGTCCTTTCCACTTCCAGACAACTTCTCAAACACTTTATGTGCCAAAACAAAACCAGTCAACACACTGTAATTAGAAACAGTGTCATTTCCAGCTTAACAATTTAGTGCTGGACGATATGACAAAACTTATGTCACAATATATTAATTTTAGTCGATGTGTTATCGTTTTGATATAAATGTGTACAGCTCAACTGAACAACTTCCTGATGTGTACATTATCACACACTGAGATTGCCAGACTATGGTATTCTATACCACTCTGCTGTTTCGCTTAAAAAAAATCAGTCAGTAAAGATGCTGTAAATACTGTACATATCTTAAAAAAAATGTTATAAATTGATGCTCCTTTATTCGTATGCAAATTACAAAAAATATAAATGAAGGTCACACATGCCAGATATTCTAGGCTACTCTAAAATAGTTAACATTTTTACATTTATTATTACAATAACAGCTTAAATGCTTTGCTGTGTAATAATAAAATATACCAGCCCTGCTTAAAATGATTAAAAATAATATGCAAATATGGACAGAATTAAGATATCAAATATGGACAGAATTTAGATATTTAATTATATTTTGACCAACAAAAAAAGTCAGAATAAAAAAAAAAAAAATTATTGTTTTTCTATAAATCTTTTGTTATGATTTTCAAAATGGCGGATTAGCCACTATGGCTATTTGGCGATGCCAACTGTTTTCCTAGCTAAATTAATCTGTATTATTAACATGGATGAATTGGATAGATTATGTGGTTTGATATGATCTGTGAACTGGGATCTAGCGTCGGAGGTCAGAGGGCACAAAGTAGGGTAATTAATGAGCAGTATTTTTGTTATTTGTGTTCATTTTTTTTATTCATTAATGAAGAGGTTGTGTGTCGAGAGCTGGGCTGTGGTTCTCCTGTGGAGGTTCTGGGAGCAGCTGCTTTTGGTAAAGGGAAGGGTCAGGTGTGGTCAGAGGAGCTTCAGTGTAGAGGAGATGAATCTGAGATTACTCTCTGTCCAATAACCTCTTCACACAAATACAACTGCTCTCATGGTAATGATGTGGGACTTGTATGTTCTGGTACAGTATAATATGTGATATTATCGTCTAACATTTCTTTATATAATATACAGTATAGGAGAGAACTTGCGCTTTTACGAGTCTCTTGGTTGTAAATTCAGGTCATACTCAGGCTCGGCTGATGAACGGCTCAGACTCTTGTTCTGGTCGAGTGGAGCTCCAGTACCTCAGTGAGTGGGGTATAGTGTGGGAGGCCCAGACAATCAAACACATCCGCCCAGATCCGGCCACTCCCCTCCCACTGTGCAGGTGTGCGAGAACATTTTTTAATCTAGTATTAACTTCTCTTAAGATAACTATGGTTATGTTAAGCAGTGTACTCTGTATTTCAGTCAGGTTCAATATTATTATTATTGTGCTCCTCTGACCTGTAAAAGGGAGAATAGCATTTATATTATGGCTGATTTAGGCTCACAACACTGATAAATACACTAAGTAACATTGGCAGACAATAATGCAACAATATTTTTGACAATACCTACAATATTACCATATCAGCCATATACTTCTTTTGTTTCAAAGACAATAAACACAAAAACAATAAATACCATTTCTTAAATAATGCTGCTCTAGTCTCTTTCTCCTTCTGTAACCTCTTTTTCTTGACCATTTTTATGATATTTCTTTCAGACATATTTGTCACATTACCTTTTTCATCTGAAACAACTACAACTTACACCACAGGTACTCTTTTAATTAGTTCCTTTGTGTGATTTTTTTTTTAAGTTTAAACAACACTATGCAGTGTTCAACAGTGTTTTTATTCTGTGTTTTCAGTACCAGCACAGCTAACAGAGAAAAAGACAGTCCCTCCTTCAAAAAATCCATCATCTAATTTTCCATACATCTATCCAGTGTCTCTCCTGGTTCTGGGATCTGTGCTCTTCCTGGCCTTAGTGCTTCTGGTTGTGCTGTTTTATCAGAACAGAGTGCTCAGGAGAGGTAGGGAGATTTAGAGATCATCTAAAATCCACTTTCTGTACTTTCTATAATCATCATTAGTCCTTCAATCTGTCATCAGTCTTCTCTTCTACTGAACTGACTCCATGTTTCTTTCTTTCTCTCTCACAGTGATTTCTAAGGCGAGGAGGAAGACTCTGCTTGAGGCAGTCTATGAAGAGATTAACCATAAATGTGTCACTAACAGATATACTAAAAGAGGTAAATTATATGTAGAGAGTTTCACTGAAGGCAGTCTTCACACAGTATGTAAAGTGGATCTAAGGTCAGATATCAAATAGCAATTCTGAGTGTTTAAATGACTATAAATGAAAAAACTACATGCAGTAAATCAATTGTAGCATTGTTAGCTTATCTTACAGGTTCAAAATAATATGTGTTACTCCACTGACTGTAATAGGAAGAATTACATATCTGTTACTATCAATTCAGGCCTGTACTGCTGTTAAAAAGCAGAGGAAAGGGATGGGGTTTGTTAGCCAACTTTCCCATTTCACCTTAAATGGTGCAAGAGACAGCAGAGGCTGCATCATTTAAGGCGGAACAGAACAATTAAATAAAATGAAAGCTAATCCAAGCTCCCCATAACAGGAATTAAGAAATTGACAATTGTTCCTTAATCACCAACCTTTCTGAAGACATACAATGCCATAAAATTAGCTAGGTTACTGAACCTTAGTGCTTCTGATGACGTATCTGGTTCATGAAGTGTTGTCCCAATTCTTATGGGGAGGATTTCACCCTTTACACTCAAAGAATGGTTGGGGTAAGTGGTAGGGCCATGGGGTGAAATGGGATTGGGCTTAAAGCCTCATCTCATTTTCAGACTTACAAATACATTTTTTTGCTGTAAATTTTGATTAAATAATTGAACTTTGGCATTCTGACTGTTCTGATCTCCTTTAACAGGAAGTTTTATCTCTGAAGATCAGCATTCAGGATATGAGGACGTAGATGAGGAGCTTCTCTCAGGTAAGTTGACATATACTGAATGTGTGTTAGAATTTTTAATGCAGAAGAAAAAACATATATATATTTTTTGTTTTATAGAAAAAAGTTCCATGCAATATGTGTAGGGTTCTGAAGTGTTTTAGCAGTTAGCATCAGGCTTCAGGCCGATAAGACTCACCCCTGAACGGGAAAATAGTGAGCGTGGTTAGCGGGTAATGCTAATGCTAAATTCAATTTATCTTTGACTACTCCATTATATCCATGTCTGGCACAAGTTAAAAACAATGTCTTGCCTACTGTACAGTTTGTAATAGTGATTTTAGGATTGCCCAGGGGTAACTACAGGATTGCAAAAGGCATGTTGAGGTGAGTTAATATCCTTTGGTGTGTGGGAGTTTTTTTTTTGTTTTTTTTTTAAAGGGACACACTTTGATTTGTCAACCAGTTCTGATCGCAGAGGGCGACAGTACCAATACATTGAAAACCCCTTAGTATTTTAAAAGTTTGAGTCTTTGAGTAACAGTGTCTTGCTGCCATCATCCTGATGCTGCTGTGCTGCAATGCATTTTTTAATTTTTACAGAAAACTATGGCGAGGTCTATGATGATATCATACCTGCTGAAGAGAGCCCACACATTACAAAAAGTTTGGATATTTTAATACGTACGATTTATTGTGGACACATGGTAAACATGCAAATTATATTTGCTTTTCACCTTAATCAAAAATATATCTATATATGTCTGTGCAGCATACATTATTATGGTTTTCTATATTATGATAATAAAGTGTGATTTTTTTCACACCTATAAAGAATGTGTCTTCTTTTTTTTTTCATTTTTAAAAGCACACTTAGCAACATGTTTCAGTTAATTAATGCATTTCATACTGTTTTAGATAAATAAATTAATCATTACAGAGAGAATAAAGGTTTTCTCAACCACCCTTGTGGTCCCATGGGCTCACAAGTTCCTGGCAGCGCCAGAGTCGGCCCGTTTCTCATTATAGATTAAGCAAGTTTGGACTCTTGTACTTTGTCAGAACGAACTTGGTAAGTTCGGCTCACGAGTGCATACTCCAGAGAACAGGACTTTTATTTTGTAATTGGAACTGCTGTGATCAGTAGAGTAGTAGGTGCATCCTTAGATGCATTTCCACAAACATACCCTACACCCGCCTCACAGGGCAGACAAACCGCCTTTGTTTGGTCCATCGCTCACCAGCCTTGCTGTAGTTCACAGGGAACCCACAATATTCCCACACTTAATCAGAGTTTCTGTAATCAGGATTAAAACTAGTTTTATATACTCTGTAACAGCATGAGAAACACAAAAAAGTTGTTTGTATGTGTAGTTAAAAGAAACTGTGACTTATCTTCATGGTGGATGTTATGTGTTTGGATCTGCTGTCTGCAGGTGCAGCTTTAATGCTGTATTTTGTGTGTTTACTCTCTCTGAAGTTTGTCTCCAGAAGGTAGCTGACTTTGTACCTTCCTTTGCCCATAGACACACACACAGACACAGACACAAGGAGGTGGAGCTGTGTTAATTAGTGCTGACGCTTTTTAAAAATATGGCGAAATGAAAAAAAAGCTTCTTCTGATTTGTCACTGAAAATGTTTGATAATTTCCTCTCCTCTTTCTAATAAGGTCATAGTGAGTGTGATTGGCGGCTGTGGGGAATCTCTCTCTCTCTCTCTCTCTCTCTCTGTCTCTCTGTCTCTCAGGTTCTTGAGTCTTATCTGGCTGAGTAGAGGTAAAGCTTGTTCTGCTGCTGAGTTGAGCATATATATATATAATATATACAGCATATTTAAACTAACTTTGTGGACTGTATGTATACTGGCCTCTTTTTCTGTTAGGATGTTGTTGGAAAGGCAGTGAATGGTATAAATTCCTTTATCCTCGAAGAACTTAACTACTTTCTCCACATCGGGCCGGGGATTGTCATGCACCGTGAGAAACCACGGACTCACTGCGCCAGCGTAGGGTCTTACAATGGGTTCAAGGATTTCATCTCAATACCTAAGAGCAGGCAGGGTACTGTTGTCTAACCTGTAGAGGCCTGGGCATCTACAGGCCTCCCCAGACCATCACTGATCCCCCACCAAACCAGACATGCTGAATGATGTTGCATAAAGTGGCATTTAATTGAAAAGTATATATTTACTTTTTGATCTTACATTCATGTGATTTACACTTTGCTATCATCCAGTCAGCCCATTTTAGTATTGCTATAGAAGTACAAATTAGTGACTGATTTCTTATGATCTCTAAATGGGAGCTTTTGATGTCCATGATTTGGTTTAAATGTATTTCAGCCTTGTTTGAGTATTATTATTTGAGTATAAGTGTAATTATTCTCTGATTATCAGTGTGTTTGTTTTTTTCTCCACACAGACAGTGTGAGGTTGGTGGATGGTGGGAGCCGCTGTGCTGGGAGAGTGGAAGTTCTTCATAGAGGACATTGGGGAACAGTTTGTGATGATTACTGGGATATGAGAGATGCTGCAGTGGTGTGTAGAGAGCTGGGCTGTGGGGAAGCCATAGATGCACCACGGAGAGCTCGCTTTGGATCAGGATCAGGACCGATCTGGGTGGAATATGCTAACTGTGCTGGATCAGAGTCTTCACTGAAGAACTGTAGGTCGTATGATTGGGGTAGACAGAGATGTAATCATGATGAAGACGCTGGTGCTGTTTGTGCAGGTAAGATGCAAAAAAATAAAACATATTACACAGAGATGTCAACAAATGTGATGAGGCCTGTGTTGGAATGTACTGAATTAATTAAACAACTGTTAGTTGTTTTATATACACCCCTGTAAAAAAACTTCTTTGTAACATGAAAAGTTTAAGCCTGAACCTAAATTCACTTTCATACACTTAATAAATGGATTATTACAGAGGTGGTTTTGAATGCTTTGGTTTAGAATTAGCAACTAAGAAATAATATATATATATTTTTAAAATCCTTGTATTTCAGTTAATGAAAAGTGCAAAATATAAAAATCACTGCCCCATATAATTTAATTCCCTTCTATTCAAATTAACCTCCCAGCCCTCCCAATGCTGTGTGTTAATATTAACGTACATGTTCTCTTTGCTCTTATAAACACATTGTAGAAGTCAGACTGGTGGGCAGATCTCACTGCTCTGGGAGAGTGGAGGTTCTTCATGGAGAGAGCTGGGTCACAGTGTGTGATGCTGACTTTGACCAGCAGGGTGCAGAGGTTGTGTGTCGAGAGCTGGGCTGTGGTTCTCCTGTGGAGGTTCTGGGAGCAGCTGCTTTTGGTAGAGGGGAGGGTCAGGTGTGTTTAGAGGAGCTTCAGTGTAGAGGCAGAGAATCACAGATTCACTTCTGTCCAAAATCATCTTCACTCAAACACAACTGCTCCCATGATAATGATGTGGGACTGGTGTGTGCTGGTATGAGCTAAATGGCTTATGTATTAATTTTGAGATTCAGTCTGATTTTTCAGATTTCTACATCTTTTCCTCTCTCTTTCTCTCTCCGTTGTACAGACAGTGTGAGGTTGGTGGATGGTGGCCATCGCTGTGCTGGGAGAGTGGAGGTTTTTTATAACAGAACATGGAGATCAGTGTGTGGTAAAAACTGGGATATAAGAGATGCTGCAGTGGTGTGTAGAGAGCTGGGCTGTGGGGAGGCTGTATTTAAAAATGTTCAGTTTGGACCAAGATCAGCCTGGATGGATGATGTGAACTGTAGTGGATCAGAGTCTTCAGTGAAGCACTGTAGATCAGCTGGATGGGTGGAACAAATTTGTAATCGACTTGCTGGAGTCATCTGTTCAGGTGAGCTCTCCTAAATCTTAAAATACTTGTCGTTGGAATGTATATCAGTTGTGCACAATTTATTTATTATAGCATTTCTTCCTAATCTGCCATAATCATGACCTACTTTCACCTATATTAACCCACTTTTATTTGGTTAAGACCACTAGATCAGTCACTGTTTGCTCAATCTCAGACCTGGTTTTGCGTTTAAAAAATAATGTGGCAAATTACTGTATAGAAGAAAACTATAAGCTGTAATAAACCTAGTTAACACTTATAATACAGCCTGTGTTTTAGAGCTTAAGTTCCCATAACTTACAGTGTGATTTCTCTGTATGAACTAGCACATACAAAATACTTACCGGGTCTTACTAGTACTTAAATGTAGGTAATAACTTGATATACTAAGTCAAATTATTAAAAAAGCAAATTATTATATGGAGATGAAAAGTGATTTTCACTATAAGACAATACTTAATTATAGAAAGACTATTGCTGTAGGCATGATGGAGAAATACATTTTTGTAATCTTTCCTTTCTGGTAGAAAATAATGGATTTCCATGCAGAAGTCCCATTCACAAAGAAACAGGCGTTAATATTTTTTAGTTAATTACAGTTACACCTTAGTTCAGTGGTACATGGCCAGAGTTTTTATCTTTATATATTTTAAGCAGTTAATTAGTACGATTGTTTGTGTTTAGTGCTTAAACTGTTAATTGACTCCATGTGTAAGCCCACACTGCAGTTTTTCACTGTCATCAGTTCTTCACTAATATTAGTTTCATCGGTCCTACAGTAGAACCCTGTGGAACTTCTTAAGGTTTCCAAGTACTTAATGCTGTGTGTTAATGTTAATGTACATGTTCTCTTTCTCTTATAAACTAATTTAGGGGTCAGATTGGTGGGCAGATCTCGCTGCTCTGGGAGAGTGGAGGTTCTTCATGGAGAGAGCTGGGTCACAGTGTGTGATGCTGACTTTGACCAGCAGGATGCAGAGGTTGTGTGTCGAGAGCTGGGCTGTGGTTCTCCTGTGGAGGTTCTGGGAGCAGCTGCTTTTGGTAGAGGGGAGGGTCAGGTGTGGTCAGAGAAGCTTCAGTGTAGAAGAACTGAATCTCAGATTCACTTCTGTCCAAAATCATCTTCACTCAAACACAACTGCTCCCATGATAATGATGTGGGACTGGTGTGTTCTGGTGAGAGCTACATATTTTATTTATTTTTTCTTTTTAGAGTCTTGATGAAAAGATGTTCTTTTCTTAGTGGTCAGTGTATAATGTACTTCATGAAACATATTCTTCTTAATTCTTTTATTGATATAGTCCATATTTGTGCATGCTGGAATATAGCACATGTGAATAGCATTAAAATGAAGTTTTACCAGATTTTAAAAGATGCAAAATGATGTTTGAGTTGTGCATTCAATCTTTCTCTTTCTGCTCTTTAGAAAGTGTGAGGTTGGTGGATGGTTTGAGTCGCTGTGCTGGGAGAGTGGAGGTTCTTCATAAAGGACAGTGGGGAACAGTGTGTGATGGTAACTGGGATATGATAGATGCTGCAGTGGTGTGTAGAGAGCTGGGCTGTGGAGAGGCTACAGATGCACTTAGTGGTGCTTACTTTGGATCAGGATCAGGACCAATCTGGATGGATAATGTGGAGTGTAGAGAATCAGAATCCATACTAAAGAACTGTAAATCAGCAGGATGGGGTAAACATAACTGTAATCATCCTAAAGATGCTGGAGTCATCTGTTCAAGTGAGTTACACTAAAAACTTAGTATGAACTTCTGTAATCAAAAAACCTTTTAACCCACTGCATAATGTTTATTATATTTTGATCATACCTAGGAGTCAGGCTGGTTGGAGGTTCTCACTGCTCTGGGAGAGTGGAGGTTCTTCATGGAGAGAGCTGGGTCACAGTGTGTGGTTCTGACTTTAACCAGCAGGGTGCAGAGGTTGTGTGTCGAGAGCTGGGCTGTGGTTCTCCTGTGGAGGTTCTGGGAGCAGCTGCTTTTGGTAGAGTGGAGGGTCCGGTGTGGTCAGAGGAGCTTCAGTGTAGAGGCAGCGAATCACAGATTCACTTCTGTCCAAAATCATCTTCACTCAAACACAACTGCTCCCATGATAATGATGTGGGACTGGTGTGTGCTGGTAGGTATTTCACTTCCTTTTGTCAATTTCACACAAAACACTGACAAAAACACACATCCACCAAATTCAGATAACAGACAGGTGACGGAGACACAAATCCACCAGTTTGATTGATTTCTGTATTGCACAATATTATGAAAAAAGATATTAAGACATTAAAACATTAAGAAACCTTTAATTTGATTTGTCATTTATGTCCTTGAGGGCTAACCAGACTTTTTAATTTTACAAGGAGTGCTGCAGAGAAGTCAAAAAGCAAAAGTTTTATACATATGAAAAAATGTTTAGACTTTGACTATGTTGAATTGTTTTTGGTGACCATTTTAAAAGAAACTTACAAAGTCTTATTTTTTTTATCTAAAACTACAAGTATGTTTTTTTTTTTTAATGTCTACCATTGATTTACAGGCAGTGTGAGGAATAATAAATTATTTCATTTAGACTAAGATGAGTAATATTTAAGGAACTACACATACAGTGTGTAATGCAACATGTCAGATGTGTGGCATTCCTAATGTGCTTTCACTAATGTGATTTTGCGATGTGGTAGAGTGCTGATCGTGGGTCCAACAGTATCCAGCACTTTTTAGTGGATTAGTGGATTGACCTGTCAATGTGTTTAGCCATGGCATAGCACATCTTTCTTCTGACTAGCCTTGTAATCTGATGCTTTCTTCTGGGTGCAGTGTTTTTTGATGATCAATGTACACAAATACTATACTGTAGGTGACAAGCGAAGACTTGTTGGTGGTCCTCACGCATGCTCTGGGAGAGTATAGAAGCTTCATCGGAATTCTTGGCTTCCAGTGTGTGATGCTGACTTTAACCAGCAGGATGCAGAGGTTGTGTGCAGCTGGGAGCTGGGCTGTGGTTCTCCTGTGGAGGTTCTGGAAGCAGCTGCTTTTGGTAGAGCAGAGGGTCAGATGTGGTCAGAGGAGCTTCAGTGTAGAGGAAACGAATCTCATATGTACCTCTGCCAGACATCTCCTTCCCAACTGCTCTCACAACAAGGATGTGGGACTAAGATGCTCTGGTATGATGAAGTATGTTTGTAAAAGATTTAGATTAGTACTAAACTGTGAGCAATTAGTTTGTAATTACTGTATTTTTTTTATTATTATTGTATTGTATTATTGTTGCCTACTATTTTTCCTCTGTTAATTCAGGTCACACTCAGGCTCGGCTGATGAACGGCTCAGATTCCTGTTCTGGTCGAGTGGAGCTCCAGTACCTCAGTGAGTGGGGTACAGTGTGTGATGTAAGCTGGGATATGAGAGCTGCCAGTGTCCTCTGTGCTCAGCTGAAGTGTGGGAGTGCTGTGGCTGTGTTGGGGTCAGACTGGTTTGGGGAGGGGAGTGGCCGGATCTGGGCTGATGTGTTTGATTGTCAGGGAAACGAAACACACCTGTTAAAATGTCCCATTTCATCATGGAGTCGAACTGCATGCTCTCATGAACAGTATGCTGGAGTTATCTGTAGTGGTGAGATCTTACAGTTGCAGTATAATAAACAGTGTTGGGAAGTAACGGATTACATGTAACGGCGTTACGTAATCAGATTACAAATTATAAGTAACTGTAATCCGTTACAGTTACTGCTTCAATAAATGGTAATCAGATTACAGTTACTCTGCTAAAATTAAAGGATTACATTGCGGTACTTCCCTATTTTTTTGCTCTTCCAACACTGACAAAACGCAAATAACATTTTGCGGTGAATCGCTCTGATATGACAGGGAACTGTCTGCCCCTTCTCCCATCTCGCTGCACACACACACACACACAGGGAGGAGGGGCAGACAGCGGCTCTGCACACACAAAGAGACGAAATTAATTGACATTTTGGTCAACGAATAAAAACGAGACGAAAATGTTTGGCAGGGACGAAATCCAATCAGAACTGATTTAGTTCTGTGAAAGGTAGTGACCAGTTAGGAAGAGATCCAATCACTGCTACTTTAGCGAAGGTGGAGAGGCGGGACAAGCGGGGTACTCATCCAATCAGTACCTGTTTTTCCTGCAGTAGCGCTGCGCGCTCAGTTACAAACCCGGGAATTAACCTGTCGATACTTACGGAGCTCGACGAGGCTGAAGTTGGTTTGATATTCGCAGCTCCAGATTCGTTTGGCTCGATATTCGCAGCCTCGTATTCCCCGGCTGAAGTTGGTTTGATATTCGCAGCTGCCGCTTCACTGAACCACCGTGAACTAAAGGGAGCGTTCACAAACACCCGCTGTTTATATTAAACACCTCACAGATCAACACTGAAGGAGATAGAATGAAGAAAAGCAGTACATCTGTTTATTAACAATGTAAATATACAATATCGTATTAAATATAATTTTGTATATTGTAAAATATGTATTTTAATTACTGAATTTATAATTATATATTACAATAAATAATTAAATATATATTTAATAAAATTATATTTTAAAAGCCATTGCGCTCAAAAAATATGAGGCAGATGTTCAAGTGTGATTTTGAAGAACTTTTTCATGTTGGGCCAGAACAAATACACATGATCTGAAGAGTACTAGCCTTCTACTTTAAGAAAAACCTGGAATTAGCCTGGCCCAAGCTGATTTTATACTTTAAAATTAACTGGCAAATTTTGAAAGACTTTTTCATCTTGGGCCAGAACACATACACATCAGATGAAGAGAACTACTCTCCCACTTTGAGGAAAACCTGGAATTAGCCTGGCCCGAGCTGATTTTATACTTTAAAATGAACTGGCAACATAGCATACCAATCCATAATGCACAATTTTTTTTTATGTAAAGCTGATGTTCTAGTGTGATTTTGAAGGACTTTTTCATCTTGGGCCAGAACAAATACACATGATCTGAAGAGTACTAGTCTTCTTCTTTAAGGAAAACCTGGAATTAGCCTGGCCCAAGCTGATTTTATACTTTAAAATTAACTGGCAACATGGCCTACCGATCCATAATGCACAAAAAAATTGAATATAAAGCTGATGTTCTAGTGTGATTTTGAAGGACTTTTTAATCTTGGGCCAGAACAAATACACATGATCTAAAGAGTACTAGTCTTCTACTTTAAGGAAAACCTGGAAATAGCTTGGCCCAAGCTGATTTTATACTTTAAAATGAACTGGCAACATGGAATACCGATCCATAAAGCACAATTCTTTTATGTAAAGCTGATGTTCTAGTGTGATTTTGAAGGACTTTTTCATCTTGTGCCAGACCAAATACACATGATCTGAAGAGTACTAGTCTTCTACTTTAAGGAAAACCTGGAATTAGCCTGGCCCAAGCTGATTTTATACTTTAAAATTAACTGGCAACATGGCCTACCGATCCATAATGCACAAAAAAATTGAATATAAAGCTGATGTTCTAGTGTGATTTTGAAGGACTTTTTCATATTGGGCCAGACCAAATACACATGATCTGAAGAGAACTAGTCTTCTACTTTAAGGAAAACCTGGAATTAGCCTGGCCCGAGCTGATTTTATACTTTAAAATTAACTGGCAACATAGCATACCGATCCATAATGCACAATTTTTTTTATGTAAAGCTGATGTTCCAGTGTGATTTTGAAGGACTTTTTCATATTGGGCCAGACCAAATACACATGATCTAAAGAGTACTAGCCTTCTACTTTAGGGAAAGCCTGGAATTAGCCTGGCCCAAGCTGATTTTATACTTTAAAATTAACTGGCAACATGGCCTACCGATCCATAATGCACAAAAGAATTGAATATAAAGCTGATGTTCTAGTGTGATTTTGAAGGACTTTTTAATCTTGGGCCAGACCAAATAGACATGATCTAAAGAGTACTAGTCTTCTACTTTAGGGAAAGCCTGGAATGAGCCTGGCCCAAGCTGATTTTATACTTTAAAATTAACTGGCAACATGGCATACCGATCCATAAGGCACAAAAAAGTTTAATTTAAAGCTGATGTTCTAGTGTGATTTTGAAGGACTTTTTAATCTTGGGCCAGACCAAATACACATGATCTGAAGAGTACTAGTCTTCTACTTTAAGTAAAACCTGGAATTAGCCTGGCCCAAGCTGATTTTATACTTTAAAATGAACTGGCAACATGTAATAACGATCCATAATGCACAAAGAAATTGAATATAAAGCTGATGTTCTAGTGTGATTTTGAAGGACTTTTTAATCTTGGGCCAGAACAAATACACATGATCTAAAGAGTTCTAGTCTTCTACTTTAGGGAAAGCCTGGAATTAGCCTGGCCCGAGCTGATTTTATACTTTAAAATTAACTGGCAACATGGCCTACCGATCCATAATGCACAAAAAAATTGAATATAAAGCTGATGTTCTAGTGTGATTTTGAAGGACTTTTTAATCTTGGGCCAGAACAAATACACATGATCTAAAGAGTACTAGTCTTCTACTTTAAGGAAAACCTGGAAATAGCTTGGCCCAAGCTGATTTTATACTTTAAAATTAACTGGCAACATGGAATACCGATCCATAATGCACAATTTTTTTATGTAAAGCTGATGTTCCAGTGTGATTTTGAAGGACTTTTTAATCTTGGGCCAGACCAAATACACATGATCTGAAGAGTACTAGTCTTCTTCTTTAAGGAAAACCTGGAATTAGCCTGGCCCAAGCTGATTTTATACTTTAAAATGAACTGGCAACATGGAATACCGATCCATAAAGCACAATTTTTTTATGTAAAGCTGATGTTCCAGTGTGATATTGAAGGACTTTTTCATCTTGGGCCAGGCCAAATACACATGATCTGAAGAGTACTAGTCTTCTTCTTTAAGGAAAACCTGGAATTAGCCTGGCCCGAGCTGATTTTATACTTTAAAATGAACTGGCAACATGGCCTACCGATCCATAATGCACAAAAAAATTGAATATAAAGCAGATGTTCTAGTGTGATTTTGAAGGACTTTTTCATCTTGGGCCAGAACAAATACACATGATCTGAAGAGTACTAGTCTTCTTCTTTAAGGAAAACCTGGAATTAGCCTGGCCCGAGCTGATTTTATACTTTAAAATTAACTGGCAACATGGCCTACCGATCCATAATGCACAAAAAAATTTACAATTGTTTTTATGTAAAGCTGATGTTCTAGTGTGATTTTGAAGGACTTTTTAATCTTGGGCCAGACCAAATAGACATGATCTAAAGAGTACTAGTCTTCTACTTTAAGAGAAACCTGGAATTAGCCTGTCCCAAGCTGATTTTATACTTTAAAATTAACTGGCAACATGGAATACTGATCCATAATGCACAATTGTTTTTATGTAAAGCTGATGTTCCAGTACAATTTTGAAGATTTTTTTAATCTTGGGCCAGAACAAATACACATGACCTGAAGAGAACTAGTCTTCTACTTTAAGGAAAACCTGGAAATACCCTGGCCCGAGCTGATTTTATCCTTTAAAATTAACTGGCAACATGGAATACCGATCCATAATGCACAATTTTTCTTTATGTAAAGCTGATGTTCCAGTGTGATTTTGAAGGACTTTTTCATCTTGGGCCAGAACAAATACACATGATCTGAAGAGTACTAGTCTTCTTCTTTAAGGAAAACCTGGAATTAGCCTGGCCCGAACTGATTTTATACTTTAAAATTAACTGGCAACATGGCCTACCGATCCATAATGCACAATTTTTTTTATGTAAAGCTGATGTTCTAGTGTGATTTTTAAGGACTTTTTAATCGTGGGCCAGACCAAATACACATGATCTAAAGAGTACTAGTCTTCTTCTTTAAGGAAAACCTGGAAGTAGCTTGGCCTGAGCTGATTTTATACTTTAAAATGAATTGGCAACATAGCATACCGATCCATAATGCACAATTTTTTTTATGTATAGCAGATGTTTAAGTGTGATTTTGAAGAACTTTTTCATGTTGGGCCAGACCAAATACACATGATCTGAAGAGTACTAGCCTTCTACTTTAAGGAAAACCTGGAAGTAGCCTGGCCCAAGCTGATTTTATACTTTAAAATAAATTGGCTACATGGTATAACGAGCCATAATGCACAATTTTTTTTATGTAAAGCTGATGTTCTAGTGTGATTTTGAAGGACTTTTTCATCTTGGGCCAGACCAAATACACATGATCTGAAGAGTACTAGTCTTCTACTTTAAGGAAAACCTGGAAGTAGCTTGGCCCGAGCTGATTTTATACTTTAAAATGAACTGTCAACATAGCATACCAATCCATAATGCACAATTTTTTTATGTAAAGCTGATGTTCTAGTGTGATTTTGAAGGACTTTTTAATCTTGGGCCAGACCAAATACACATGATCTGAAGAGTACTAGTCTTCTACTTTAGGGAAAGCCTGGAATTAGCCTGGCCCAAGCTGATTTTATACTTTAAAATTAACTGGCAACATGGCCTACCGATCCATAATGCACAAAAAATTTAATATAAAGCTGATGTTCCAGTGTGATTTTGAAGGACTTTTTCATCTTGGGCCAGACCAAATAAACATGATCTGAAGAGTACTAGTCTTCTTCTTTAAGGAAAACCTGGAAGTAGCTTGGCCCAAGCTGATTTTATACTTTAAAATGAATTGGCAACATAGCATACCGATCCATAATGCACATTTTTTTTTTATGTATAGCAGATGTTCAAGTGTGATTTTGAAGAACTTTTTCATGTTGGGCCAGACCAAATACACATGATCTGAAGAGTACTAGTCTTCTACTTTAAGTAAAACCTGGAATTAGCCTGGCCCAAGCTGATTTTATACTTTAAAATGAACTGGCAACATGTAATAACGATCCATAATGCACAAAGAAATTGAATATAAAGCTGATGTTCTAGTGTGATTTTGAAGGACTTTTTAATCTTGGGCCAGAACAAATACACATGATCTAAAGAGTACTAGTCTTCTACTTTAGGGAAAGCCTGGAATTAGCCTGGCCCGAGCTGATTTTATACTTTAAAATTAATTGGCAACATGGCCTACCGATCCATAATGCACAAAAAAATTGAATATAAAGCTGATGTTCTAGTGTGATTTTGAAGGACTTTTTAATCTTGGGCCAGAACAAATACACATGATCTAAAGAGTACTAGTCTTCTACTTTAAGGAAAACCTGGAAATAGCTTGGCCCAAGATGATTTTATACTTTAAAATTAACTGGCAACATGGAATACCGATCCATAATGCACAATTTTTTTATGTAAAGCTGATGTTCCAGTGTGATTTTGAAGGACTTTTTAATCTTGGGCCAGACCAAATACACATGATCTGAAGAGTACTAGTCTTCTTCTTTAAGGAAAACCTGGAATTAGCCTGGCCCAAGCTGATTTTATACTTTAAAATGAACTGGCAACATGGAATACCGATCCATAAAGCACAATTTTTTTATGTAAAGCTGATGTTCCAGTGTGATATTGAAGGACTTTTTCATCTTGGGCCAGGCCAAATACACATGATCTGAAGAGTACTAGTCTTCTTCTTTAAGGAAAACCTGGAATTAGCCTGGCCCGAGCTGATTTTATACTTTAAAATGAACTGGCAACATGGCCTACCGATCCATAATGCACAAAAAAATTTAATATAAAGCAGATGTTCTAGTGTGATTTTGAAGGACTTTTTCATCTTGGGCCAGAACAAATACACATGATCTGAAGAGTACTAGTCTTCTTCTTTAAGGAAAACCTGGAATTAGCCTGGCCCGAGCTGATTTTATACTTTAAAATTAACTGGCAACATGGCCTACCGATCCATAATGCACAAAAAAATTTACAATTGTTTTTATGTAAAGCTGATGTTCTAGTGTGATTTTGAAGGACTTTTTAATCTTGGGCCAGACCAAATAGACATGATCTAAAGAGTACTAGTCTTCTACTTTAAGAGAAACCTGGAATTAGCCTGTCCCAAGCTGATTTTATACTTTAAAATTAACTGGCAACATGGAATACTGATCCATAATGCACAATTGTTTTTATGTAAAGCTGATGTTCCAGTACAATTTTGAAGATTTTTTAAATCTTGGGCCAGAACAAATACACATGACCTGAAGAGAACTAGTCTTCTACTTTAAGGAAAACCTGGAAATACCCTGGCCCGAGCTGATTTTATCCTTTAAAATTAACTGGCAACATGGAATACCGATCCATAATGCACAATTTTTCTTTATGTAAAGCTGATGTTCCAGTGTGATTTTGAAGGACTTTTTCATCTTGGGCCAGAACAAATACACATGATCTGAAGAGTACTAGTCTTCTTCTTTAAGGAAAACCTGGAATTAGCCTGGCCCGAACTGATTTTATACTTTAAAATTAACTGGCAACATGGCCTACCGATCCATAATGCACAAAAAAAATTACAATTGTTTTTATGTAAAGCTGATGTTCTAGTGTGATTTTGAAGGACTTTTTAATCTTGGGCCAGACCAAATACACATGATCTAAAGAGTACTAGTCTTCTTCTTTAAGGAAAACCTGGAAGTAGCTTGGCCTGAGCTGATTTTATACTTTAAAATGAATTGGCAACATAGCATACCGATCCATAATGCACAATTTTTTTTATGTATAGCAGATGTTTAAGTGTGATTTTGAAGAACTTTTTCATGTTGGGCCAGAACAAATACACATGATCTGAAGAGTACTAGTCTTCTACTTTAAGGAAAACCTGGAATTAGCCTGGCCCGAGCTGATTTTATACTTTAAAATGAACTGTCAACATAGCATACCAATCCATAATGCACAATTTTTTTATGTAAAGCTGATGTTCTAGTGTGATTTTGAAGGACTTTTTAATCTTGGGCCAGACCAAATACACATGATCTGAAGAGTACTAGTCTTCTACTTTAGGGAAAGCCTGGAATTAGCCTGGCCCAAGCTGATTTTATACTTTAAAATTAACTGGCAACATGGCCTACCGATCCATAATGCACAAAAAATTTAATATAAAGCTGATGTTCCAGTGTGATTTTGAAGGACTTTTTCATCTTGGGCCAGACCAAATAAACATGATCTGAAGAGTACTAGTCTTCTTCTTTAAGGAAAACCTGGAAGTAGCTTGGCCCAAGCTGATTTTATACTTTAAAATGAATTGGCAACATAGCATACTGATCCATAATGCACATTTTTTTTTATGTATAGCAGATGTTCAAGTGTGATTTTGAAGAACTTTTTCATGTTGGGCCAGACCAAATACACATGATCTGAAGAGTACTAGCCTTCTACTTTAAGGAAAACCTGGAATTAGCCTGGCCCAAGCTGATTTTGTACTTTAAAATGAACTGGCAACATGGTATAACGAGCCATAATGCACAATTGTTTTTATGTAAAGCTGATGTTCTAGTGTGATTTTGAAGGACTTTTTCATCTTGGGCCAGACCAAATACACATGATCTGAAGAGTACTAGTCTTCTACTTTAAGGAAATTTTGGGATTTGCCTGGCCCGAGCTGATTTTAGACTGCACAATTAATTGGCAACATGGCAGCACAAAAAAAATATTATTTAAAGCTGATATTCCAGTATGATTTTGGACTTTTTTTTCAGACCAAATACTCATGAGATGAAGAGTTCTGGTATTCTCAAAATCGATGCTTTATATTCATTATTTCTGTGCAAAATGGCTTTCATGTCATGTTGCCAATTCATTTTAAAGGATAAAATCAGCTCGGGCCAGGCTAATTCCAAGTTTTCCTTAAAGTAGAAGACTAGTTCTCTTCAGATCATGTGTATTTGTTCTGGCCCAAGATTAAAAAATTCTTCAAACTTGTACTGGAACAGTGACTTTTTTGTGCAAAATGGCTTGTTATACCATGTTGCCAGTTCATTTTAAAGTACAAAATCAGCTCGGGCCAGGCTATTTCCAGGCTTTCCTTAAAGTAGAAGACTAGTACTCTTCAGATCATGTGTATTTGTTCCGGCCCAAGAATAAAAAGTCCTTCAAAATCACACTAGAACATCAGCTTTATATTAAATTTTTTTGTGCATTATGGATCGGTAGGCCATGTTGCCAGTTAATTTTAAAGTATAAAATCAGCTTGGGCCAGGCTAATTCCAGGCTTTCCCTAAAGTAGAAGGCTAGTACTCTTTAGATCATGTGTATTTGGTCTGGCCCAATATGAAAAAGTCCTTCAAAATCACACTGGAACATCAGCTTTACATAAAAAAAATTGTGCATTATGGATCGGTATTCCATGTTGCCAGTTCATTTTAAAGTATAAAATCAGCTTGGGCCAGGCTATTTCCAGGTTTTCCTTAAAGTAGAAGACTAGTACTCTTTAGATCATGTGTATTTGGTCTGGCCTAAGATTAAAAAGTCCTTCAAAATCACACTAGAACATCAGCTTTACATAAAAAAATTGTGCATTATGGATTGGTATGCTATGTTGCCAGTTCATTTTAAAGTATAAAATCAGCTCGGGCCAGGCTAATTCCAGGTTTTCCTTAAAGAAGAAGACTAGTACTCTTCAGATCATGTGTATTTGGTCTGGCCCAAGATTAAAAAGTCCTTCAAAATCACACTAGAACATCAGCTTTACATAAAAACAATTGTGCATTATGGATCGGTATTCCATGTTGCCAGTTCATTTTAAAGTATAAAATCAGCTTGGGCCAGGCGAATTCCAGGTTTTCCTTAAAGTAGAAGACTAGTACTCTTTAGATCATGTGTATCTGGTCTGGCCCAAGATTAAAAAGTCCTTCAAAATCACACTAGAACATCAGCTTTATATTCAATTTTTTGTGCATTATGGATCGGTAGGCCATGTTGCCAGTTAATTTTAAAGTATAAAATCAGCTTGGGCCAGGCTAATTCCAGGTTTTCCTTAAAGTAGAAGACTAGTTCTCTTCAGATCATGAGTATTTGTTCTGGCCCAAGATTAAAAAGTCCTTCAAAATCACACTAGAGCATCTGCTTTATATTCAATTTCTTTGTGCATTATGGATCGTTATTCCATGTTGCCAGTTCATTTTAAAGTATAAAATCAGCTCGGGCCAGGCTAATTCCAGGTTTTCCTTAAAGAAGAAGACTAGTACTCTTCAGATCATGTGTATTTGGTCTGGCCCAAGATTAAAAAGTCCTTCAAAATCACACTAGAACATCAGCTTTACATTAAAAAAATTGTGCATTATGGCTCGTTATACCATGTTGCCAGTTCATTTTAAAGTATAAAATCAGCTTGGGCCAGGCTAATTCCAGGCTTTCCTTAAAGTAGAAGACTAGTACTCTTCAGATCATGTGTATTTGATCTGGCCCAAGATTAAAAAGTCCTTCAAAATCACACTAGAACATCCGCTTTACATAAAAAAAATTGTGCATTATGGATTGGTATGCTATGTTGCCAGTTCATTTTAAACTATAAAATCAGCTCGGGCCAGGCTAATTCCAGGTTTTCCTTAAAGTAGAAGACTAGTTCTCTTCAGATCATGTGTATTTGTTCTGGCCCAAGATTAAAAAATTCTTCAAAATTGTACTGGAACAGTGGCTTTTTTGTGCAAAATGGCTCGTCATACCATGTTGCCAATTCATTTTAAAGTATAAAATCAGCTTGGGCCAGGCTAATTCCAGGTTTCTCTTAAAGTAGAAGACTAGTACTCTTTAGATCATGTCTATTTGGTCTGGCCCAAGATTAAAAAGTCCTTCAAAATCACACTAGAACATCAGCTTTACATAAAAACAATTGTGCATTATGGATCGGTATTCCATGTTGCCAGTTCATTTTAAAGTATAAAATCAGCTCGGGCCAGGCTAATTCCAGGTTTTCCTTAAAGAAGAAGACTAGTACTCTTCAGATCATGTGTATTTGGTCTGGCCCAAGATTAAAAAGTCCTTCAAAATCACACTAGAACATCAGCTTTATATTCAATTTTTTGTGCATTATGGATCGGTAGGCCATGTTGCCAGTTAATTTTAAAGTATAAAATCAGCTCGGGCCAGGCTAATTCCAGGTTTTCCTTAAAGTAGAAGACTAGTACTCTTTAGATCATGTGTATTTGGTCTGGCCCAAGATTAAAAAGTCCTTCAAAATAACACTAGAACATCAGCTTTATATTCAATTTTTTTGTGCATTATGAATCGGTAGACCATGTTGCCAGTTAATTTTAAAGTATAAAATCAGCTTGGGCCAGGCTAATTCCAGGCTTTCCCTAAAGTAGAAGACTAGTACTCTTTAGATCATGTGTATTTGGTCTGGCCCAAGATTAAAAAGTCCTTCAAAATAACACTAGAACATCAGCTTTATATTCAATTTTTTTGTGCATTATGAATCGGTAGACCATGTTGCCAGTTAATTTTAAAGTATAAAATCAGCTTGGGCCAGGCTAATTCCAGGCTTTCCCTAAAGTAGAAGACTAGTACTCTTTAGATCATGTGTATTTGGTCTGGCCCAATATGAAAAAGTCCTTCAAAATCACACTGGAACATCAGCTTTACATAAAAAAATTTTGCATTATGGATCGGTATGCTATGTTGCCAGTTCATTTTAAAGTATAAAATCAGCTTGGGCCAGGCTAATTCCAGGTTTTTCTTAAAGTAGAAGACTAGTACTCTTCAGATCATGTGTATTTGTTCTGGCCCAACATGAAAAAGTTCTTCAAAATCACACTTGAACATCTGCCTCATATTTTTTGAGCGCAATGGCTTTTAAAATATAATTTTATTAAATATATATTTAATTATTTATTGTAATATATAATTATAAATTCAGTAATTAAAATAAATATTTTACAATATACAAAATTATATTTAATAATATATTGTATATTTACATTGTTAATAAACAGCTGTACTGCTTTTCTTCATTCTATCTCCTTCAGTGTTGATCTGTGAGGTGTTTAATATAAACAGCGGGTGTTTGTGAACGCTCCCTTTAGTTCACGGTGGTTCAGTGAAGCGGCAGCTGCGAATATCAAACCAACTTCAGCCGGGGAATACGAGGCTGCGAATATCGAGCCAAACGAATCTGGAGCTGCGAATATCAAACCAACTTCAGCCTCGTCGGAGCTCGACTGGAGGTTAACTCGACAGTGTTCAGCAGGGAGAGAGAGAGAGGAGAGGCGATATATTTCTCCTTTGACGTCGCAAAAAACAAGATAACGTGTAAACCGTGTGGAGCGACTCCATCTCCGGTAAAAACACCACTAATATTTCAGCTTCTGCAGACCAGAGTCCCACAGATCTCCATGCAGAGATCCGCGTTTTAATACTGATGTTATTTCATGAGCTGATGGTGTGTTTAACTCGGCAGTGCACTAAAACACAGAACTGATACAGAACTCACTCATTAAGATCAGATCATCTGTTTAGTCTCACAGTGGGAAAGATACAGCTAGTGTTAAAGCAGGAACAGGTCAGAAAGGAACTCAATAATATATCCAAAATAAAACAATAAAATAAGTGAATCTATGAACCCAAAAGTCTGTGTAAAGTTCCTTACAGCACTTTCTCATAAGTTTCTCACTTTAACTCATGAAGTCTCTCAGTACATCCTGAGAGCATCTCTACAGGACAGTGTGTGAAGGTGTGTTTTTGATCTCATTTATAGACTGTAGCTCCAGTAGGTGTGCTGGGTTAGTGCTGGAGATAAAACTAGATCATTTAAAAGCTGTTTTTGCATCTACAGCTCTGTTCAAACTATAATTTAACTATTCAGTTGTTTTATGACCTGATTTCTAGAGCAAAATTTTAAATGTAAAATATATATAGTCACACACCTATAATAATAATAATAATAATAATAATAATAATAATAATATACATTAAATCATATATAAATATATTTCACATTCAAACATTAACAATATTACTCAATTGGTTATTAAACGTTTCATTTCGTATACGTGTAGAGTTAATAATTCAAGGGAACTGATGAAAAAAGCATTTACATTTACACCCTTTACATTTTAGTCGACTAAATTTACTGTAATTTTAGTAGACTATATTCTTATGACATTAAGTCGACTAAAACTAAGTCGACTAAATTACTGAATTGTGACTAAAACTAAATGCTATTTTCGTCACAAAACTATGACTAAGACTAAATCAAAATTTGTTGTCAAAATTAACACTGGTGGCAAACCTGCAAGTAGATAGCTTACAGTTGTTGTTACATTGTTTGGTTTTAAATTGTTTTATCATCAATTTATAGAAGTGTTTCATAAAATTGTTTGATGAAATGGTTTCATAAGTATTTTTATAGAGTGATTGAAAAGGCTGTTTTATTTGTTTATCTATTTGTTAACTGGAAAGAAAAATAAAAGGATAATATGCAATATGTGGTTGCTACATTCATTCAGGCTTAAAAAAACGAAAAAGTAATCCAAAGTAATCAGATTACGTTACTCACTTGAAGTAATGTAACTGATTACGTTACAAATTACATTTTGAGTGATGTAATCAGTAATCTGTAAGGGATTACATTTTAAAAGTAACCTTCCCAACACTGATAATAAATAACTGAAAGTTTATTACTCCCTCATTTTAAGCCAAGTAATATATTTTTTTCTCTTCAGGTTCTTCTCTGGCGTCTCATGAGGGAGGAGTGCGGTTGTCTGGAGGGATGGAGTGTGAGGGGGAAGTGGAGGTGTTCTTCAGGCAGGACTGGAGGAGAGTTCTGCTGGACTCCTGGAGTGAGTCTGAGGCCTCTGTGGTCTGCAGACAGCTGGGCTATGGTTCTGTACTCAACATCTCCAGCTCCTCTTCATCCAGTCCTGAACACAGCTACATGTGTGTGACGGGTTTCAACTGCTCTGGGAGTGAAGCTCATCTGAGGAACTGCAGCAGCTCACAAGCAGTTAACTGCAGCTCCACAGTACAGCTCTACATCACCTGCTCTGGTAAGCATTGCACAGTTAATATATGTATAATTTTATTTGTATGTATGATAACATGCAAAAGTGCCTCTATTATCCATATTTTTGAACATTTGAGAATAATTATTTGGCAAATATGAGTACATATACACAACACATATCTTGTGAAAGGAGTTTTAAAAAAACATCTTTTGTATTTGTGTAAATTTTAGGTACATCTAACACAGTCCACAGCTCCATCAGGCTGGTTGGTTCTGGGGGAGACTGTGCAGGAAGGCTGGAGGTTTTCCACAGTGGATCATGGGGGACAGTGAGTGATGAATTGTGGGATATTGAGGATGCGCAGGTGGTCTGCAGACAGCTGCAGTGTGGAGTGGCCCTCAGTGCTCCAGTACCGGTACCAGCCCGGTTTGGATCTGGAACTGGACCCATTTGGCTTAATGAGGTGGAGTGTGAGGGGAACGAGGCGTCTCTGTGGAACTGCAGATATCAGCAGTGTGGAGAGGATGAATGTGGACACAAGGATGATGTAGGAGTCGTGTGCTCAGGTACTTCGTATCTTGAATTGCTCAGTTTGTAATGATCTTGTAATCAAGTACCAATGCCCTATCTATGTACAACTGGAGGTACATTTTGAATAATTAAAGAAGAAACTTTTGCACGTTTAAATCAATGTGCATAACTAGCTAGCTATCTTTCTCCCGCCAGAGTATAAAGAGATCAGACTGACTGAGGGCTGTGAGGGGAATCTGGAGGTGTACTATAATGGAACCTGGGGGAATGTGTGTGTAAATGGGATGACTGATGAAACGGCAAAATTGATCTGTCGAGAGCTGAACTGTGGAAGAACTGGCAGTGAGTCTTGGTCTAAAGCAAGAGTGGAATCAGCTCCTAACTGGCTGGATAATGTAAAATGTAGGAAACATGACTCTACTCTGTGGCACTGTCCATCTTCTTCCTGGGGGGAGAACAGGTGTGATAATCGCAATGAGGTTGCTTGCATTACCTGCTCAGGTAGGCAGATATGATGAGGTGTTAAAGACTTTAAAGAATGCTAGAACTAATGTAGTTTGTAATTGGAATTTCATAATATTTGATTTTTTGTCCTACCACAGAGAATGGAAATACACTAGATTTGACAAATTGGCTGTGTGATTCATCTCCTCATGAGAGACCGTGCTCAAGTAAGAAAACTTATCATTATCAAAATGATCATGTCTTTGATAAACTACATTTTCTTTCTTTTTGACTGCATGTTCTGCCAGCATGCTTTCACTAATAAGCAATTCTTGTCTTTGCTCGCACTGTTTTATTTGTAGTTTGCATATTTTTTTGCACTTTAACATATTTTAGATAACACTTCTACAGTGATATTTTTAACAAAGGTTTAGAGAGGGATTCTGGGTAATGGAGTCCATCAGAGTGTCTATGTAAGTCTGAGGAATTCAGGTGTAGACAGGACAGGTGTGGTGGATGGGGGTGGATAATATGGCCCTAAAACAATATCACGATGTTTCATGGCATTTATCGCGATAACAGTACTCTTGGTGATATGACAAAACACTGAATTAAAGATATTATTTTAAAAATACACTACTGAAACAAAATAAAAATTTAATTCTGTTTTTGCATATGATATGGCACCCCCCCAAACTACGATATAAAAAAATACAAGACTTTTTATCAGATGGTAACAGACATCAGTGATCAAGAAAGTCATGATACTATTAATGCACTCTATATAATCTATATAATTAATAATAAAGTAAAATGAATAATATTGGACAGATAAAAACAGCAACCCCAGTGGTGCCCTGCAGTGATAATTAGGGGTGGGTGATATGGCACGATATTTCAGGGTATAGTATCGTTTTTTGCGTTTGATACGATATGGCACAGCCCTAGTGGTGGAAATAACAGGTGTAACAGACAGCTAGTTTAAAAAAAATCAACTGTTTCAACTAAAACGGTAAAACAAGGTAAGTGCTTTTTTTTTACTATGGCTACTTCTGTTTTTTTTTTTCTCCTGCTCTCTTCTGCTTGTATATATTTTTCATCTTACAATGCTTTTTTCTCTATCTCTATAAGAACATATTTCATCATACAGTATATACGACTGTTGTAAATGTTTGTAAGACTTTGATGGATAATCATTTTTTTTCCCTCTGTGGTGTGTTTGTAGAGCACATTCCTCTGAGGCTGAGGGGAGGAGTAGGAAGCTGTTCTGGATGGCTGCAGGTGTATCATAATAAAACATGGGGGTCTGTATGTGGTGATCTCTGGGACATCAGGGATGCTCAGGTGATCTGCAGGCAGCTGGGTTGTGGGCCGGCGCTGAGTGCTAATAGAAGAGCTGCTGATGGTTCTGGTGGAGGAACTATCTGGATGAACAGAGTGAAGTGTAGAGGGAATGAGATTCACCTGTGGGACTGTCCTCATTCCCTGAAGAACCACACTGACTGCTCCCACAGTGCTGGAGTCACTTGTGGAGGTCAGAGGAACAGACACAACTGAATATATTTGCCTCCTAACTGTTACAGAAACTTTACACATGCTTGAGAAAAATACTTACATCACATTGTTATTTTATGCTCACTCACTAGGCTTCCTGTATCATACTTTGCCTTTAAATAATAAAAGAGGACAGATGGGACATTTTGTCTTGCAAGGTCAGGGACCACTTTTCTCCATTGTAAACAGGCTTGATAGCAACTTCGGTAACTATTGTTGATCATAATGTTGGTCACACACATTTGGTTTCCATCATTTAATAATTGTAATGTTTTTGGGAAGGATAGAAAGTAACAATAGTGAGAGTCTGTATGTGCTTTGCACCAGTCTGTCTAGATCATTCTGTGTTTATAGACATTTCATATGTCATCTTCCATAATATTCATCACAAAATTATTCACATCCAATAAAAGGACTGTGTTCATGTATAAATTGTCTATACATTTTGTATATTTGTTTTTTAGATTCTCAACCACAGACAAGAAGAATCATACTTCCACAAACTCCTCCACCAGCTGTTCCCTCCATCTATCCAGTGTCTCTCCTGGTTCTGGGATCTGTGCTCTTCCTGGCCGTAGTGCTTCTGGTTGTGCTGTTTTATCAGAACAGAGTGCTCAGGAGAGGTAGGGGGATTCAGAGATCATCTACAATCCACTTTCTGTACTTTCTCTAATCATCATTAGTACTTCAGTCTGTCATCGGTCTTCTCTTCTACTGAACTGACTCCATGTTTCTCTCTGTCTCTCTCACAGTGATCTCTAAGAGGAGGAAGACTTCAGCTGAGCCTGTCTATGAGGAGATTGACACCAGGCTCATCCCTAAAAGAATTACTGTCTCAACTGAAAGTAAGAGTAAAATGTTTTTTTCTTCTCTCAAAGCAGAAATGTCTGGTCTTTACAGAAATAATGTAGCAGTTAATCAAATACTTGTCAGATAACTCTCTTTTCATATTGTTTATTTTAGTGTTTAAATATTTAGTGTTTTTTTTGTAGATTTTCTTCCTTTGTTAATAAATTACACCAATTTATCTATCTTTTCTTCCCACTGAATAATGTTCTGAATAATGTATCTTCTCATTCAATAAAATGTATTTATAAAAGCTATTGGATAAAAAAACTTTTAACGATAATTTTAGTTTTCTTTGCTTTTTATTGTTCTATGTATTGCTCTTTTATTGCAACTTTAATATTCACTATCATAGGGCACTACCAGTATTTTCAGTTTCCAGTAGAGGGCAGTGTTAGACTTTTAGACCCTGTGGATGTTTAGTTTCTGTAACAGTAATGCAATATGATTGACAGGGATTATTTTATTGTTTGTGCATGGAGTTTCTGTAGGTTCACATGTGCTGTAGGTACCAAATGTGTAGCACCTCAAACTATCAAAATATGTTACTGTGCCTGTTTACTTTTTTGAGACCAGAAAGTTATTTCTGTGGCGAGAGGTCATGAGATCTTGGGGAAAAGGGAAAAGAAAGAAGAAAAAAAGGAAGAAATAGGGAGACACTTAAATCAGGCCCTCAAACCCACATTTACATTTTTTGTAACAAATAAATAGAAAACACAGACACAAGCAATAACAATAAAAAAAAACACTTATTTAGAAAGCAATTTACAAAGCTTTGATCTGCTCTCCCTCTCCTCTCCTCCTCTTTACATCCTGGAAGCCTCCTTCTGCTGATCTTCCTCTTTCGGGTGGGGATGGAGACGGTGGAGAGGCAAGTGCTGCTGCTTGAGCTCCAGGACACTGAAGATGCTGGGTCTTCGGGGACTGGGCCTGAATTTACAGAAGAGAAAGATCTGTAGATTTACTTTCACATAGTTACTGTAGTCCTGTAATAGTTTATCCAAATAAGAAGATCTACAGTTCTCCATAGTTCATACATTTGTCTCATTAACATACACTGTTTTTAGCTTGTATGGGATCCTGGGCAAACCCCTGATTCAGCACTTCTCTCATACCATTTTATACACTGCCTGTATTTGTAATTAATGTACTAAACTAGAAATGTCAAAAAAGTAACCAAATAAATAACTTTACTGCAGGATACACACTATCATGATGAAATAATAGAATTAGTAAAACAACTATTTTTTTTAAACAAGCAAGCCTGGATGAAAATGTTCAGAACAGAGAATTAAGAATGACAAGTATTTAAAATTAAGTACAGATACAGTCCATCATTCATTCTGACAGGTGACTTTAATTTAGTTTTAGTCTTTTGTTTGTCACACTTTAGTCATTTAGTCAACAAAACATTTAAGCCTAGTCTAGTCAAATAAAAAGTATGTATTACATTTATGGTTTTACTGTTTTAGATGTGTATTATTTATTGCTAATATTTATTAAAACACCAGCTTTTAAGTTTTGTTTCATTTAAATTAAGCACAAGCTATTTAAAACAAGGTGTATGTATGGACATATTGACAATTTAAAGAACAACTCCCAGGTTCAGATGATGCAAAAATGAAAGACAACCAAAACTGAGATAAAATGGCAATACAGCTAATTGACATTCTTAAAACTACATTTCATTTTAACAGTTTCTCAACTAGAATCTCTCCTTTACTCACAGCTAAATTGGTGTACTCTCATTATATATATGTATATGATATATATGTGTGTGTGTGTGTGTGTGTGTATATAATAAAATAGCATTTTAAAATCTAAGAACTTGCTGACAAATATGATTCATCTTTATTCTGAAGTGCTCAGAATAGCAGAGGACTGACAGCTTAGGTACCATACTAATGCATACATAACTACATAGGTAGTTAGTTATCTATATTGTAATAAGTTGTTCACAGTCATTACATTGCAAAAAACTAAATCTTAGCAAGTTAAATTATCTAAATTTAAGGCAATAAATCTTATTTTCTTCTCTGATAAGACTTTTTGTCTTACTAAGCATTGTGTAAGTGTTAGATTCAAGATTCAAGATTCAAGATTTTTATTGTCACATCACAGAGTACAGGTGTACATGTGAGTGAAAAACTTGGGTGCAGATTCCCACCAATGCGTAAAGAATAATATTTACAAGAGAGTAATAAAATAATATAAAATATATAAAAATAGGACATACAGATAACTTACAGTATAAACACTATTTACAATACACTTAATTACAATAAACATGATAACTTACACTATAGACAAATATTGCACAGAACAGATATGCACAGATGTAGATATGGATAGTGTGGAAGTAGTCAGTATGTCACAGTATAGCTATGAGTAAGTGCAGGTAAGGAATGAGTTGAGTGGGGAGTGCAGGGGGCAGAATGCTGTATAATATGGAAAAGTCTGATAGATGCAGTGTAAAGTAAAGTGCAGGGTGCAGAGTTTGTATGGGTGTCAGTGGGGTGGGTTGGGCAGAACACCGTTCTACTGGCTATTCCACAGCCTGGTTGCTTGGGGGAAGAAGCTGTCTCGGAACCGGCTGGTTCTGGTCTTCAAGCTTCTGAGCCTCCTTCCACTCGGCAGCTGTGAGAACAGGGAATGGCTTGGATGGAACGGGTCCTTCATGATCTTTTTGGATTTCCTCAGGCAGCGGTTGGTGTATAAATCCAAAAGGTTTGGGAGCTCAACCCCAGTGATGTACTGCGCTGTGCGCACAACCCTCTGCAGGGATTTCCGCTCCAGAGCAGTACAGTTCCCATACCAGGTGGTGATGCTGCCCGTCAGAATGCTTTCCACAGTGCAGGTGTAAAGTCCTGAGGATGCTGGGGTTCAGACCAAACCTCCTCAGCCGTCTGAGGAAGTACAGGCGTTGTTGTGCCTTCTTCACCACCCGTGTGGTGTGTTCTGTCCATGTCAGATCCTCGCTGATGTGAACACCCAGAAACTTGAAGCTGCTGACCCTCTCCACCGCAGTCCCGTTGATGGAGATCAACGAGTATGCTTTCTCCTGCTTCCTGAAGTCCACGATCAGCTCCTTGGTCTTGCTGACGTTTAGAGAGAGGTTATTCTCCTGGCACCAGTTTTCCAGGATGTTAACCTCCTCTCTGTAGGCCGATTCGTCGTTGTTTGAGATCAGGCCAACAATTGTTGTGTCGTCAGCAAATTTGATGATGACATTGGAGCTGTGTCTGGCTGTGCAGTCGTGGGTGTACAGGGAGTACAGGAGCGGGCTGAGCACACAGCCCTGGGGCGCTCCGATGTTGAGGGTCAGTGAGGAGGATGTGATGTTGCCCATCCTCACCACCTGCTGTCGGTCTGACAGGAAGTTCAGGATCCAGCTGCACAGTGTACTGTTCAGACCCAGATCCCGGAGCTTGATGTCGAGCCTCGAGGGAACGATGGTGTTGAATGCTGAACTGTAGTCCACAAACAGCATTCTCACATACGTGTCCTTCTTGTCCAGGTGAGAGAGGGCAGTGTGCAGGGTCAGGGCGATCGCATCGTCAGTGGATCTGTTCTGCCTGTATGCAAACTGCAGTGGGTCCAGGGTGGCAGGCAGTGAGGAACGGATGATATCCCTAACCAGCCTCTCAAAGCATTTGCTTATGATGGAGGTTAGGGCAACAGGTCGCCAGTCATTCAGACAGGTGGTGTGGGCAGTCTTTGGAACTGGCACAATGGTGGCCAGTTTAAAGCAAGCTGGCACAACAGAGAGAGAGAGTGATGTATTATAAATGTCCGTGTAGACTGCTGCCAGTTCTCTATAGCAGGCTTTAAGCACTCTCCCGGGAATGCCATCCGGACCAGCTGACTTGCGTGGATTTATCCGCTGAAAAGCTCTGCGCACGTCAGCTTCAGAGACGGAGGGTGGGATGGGATCAGCGGTGGGCGGGGCGCACTCTGGGAGCGCAGCGGTGGGCGGGGCACACTCTGGGAGCGCAGCGGTGGGCGGGGCGCACTCTGGGAGCGCAGCGTGATCTGCCTCGAATCGAGTGTAGAAGCGGTTCAGCTCCTCTGGCAGCTCAGCGTTGGTGCTGGTCAGAGTGTGAGAGCTTCTCTTGTAGTCAGTGATAATGTTCAGACCCTGCCACAAGCTCTGGGTGTTGGCTGTGTTGAACTGTGCTTCCACTTTCTCTCTGTACCCACGTTTGGCCGCTTTTATGGTCCTACGGAGAGCGTAGCTGGCTCGTTTGTACTCCTCCGTATTTCCAGATCTGAAAGCGGCGCTGCGTGCGCTGAGAGCGGAACGGACGTCACCGTTCAGCCAGGGCTTCTGATTGGGGATAGACGCGCACTGATCTGAGGGGCACTACGTCATCCACGCACTTGCGAATGAAGGCGGTGACTGTGTCTGCGTACTCGTCGATGCTGCTTGACGAATCACGGAACATCTCCCAGTCCACGTGATCAAAACAGTCCTGAAGCATAGCTTCCGATTGGTCAGACCAGCGGCGTACCTCCTTGGTGGTGGGCGGTTCTCGTTTCAGCCTCTGCCTGTAGGTGGGCAGAAGCAGGATGGAGGAGTGATCTGATTTGCCGAACGGGGGTCGGGGGAGGGCTTTGTAGGCTCCTCGGATGTTAGAGTAGCAGTGATCAAGCGTCTGGGTTTTCCGCGTGAAGCATGTAATGTGCTGAAACAGTGCTGGACAAAAAGTTTTAAAGTTTGTCCGGTTAAAGTCCCCTGCAACAATGAGTGCAGCCTCCGGGCGCGCGGTCATCTGCTTGTTGATGGGCTCGTGTAGCTTCCCGAGTTCGAATTCCGCGTCCGCACGCGGGTGTATGTACACTGCCGCTAAACACAGTCCTGTAATCTCACGAGGTAGCCACACCGGCCGGCAGGAGATGATCAGATATTCCAGCTCCGGCGAGCAGAAAGACTCGATGAAATGTACATTCCTCCGATCACACCAAGCATTGTTGATCAGGAAACATACACCACCTCCCTTACTTTTCCCAGAGAGCTCTTTGGATCTGTCGGCGCGGTGCAGAGAGAACCCCGCGGGTTCTATGGCGTGGTCGGGTATGTCCGCGGATAGCCAGGTCTCTGTGAGGCAGATCACGCTGCAGTCACGCATCTCCCGCTGGAAAGCGATCCGTGCGTGGAGCTCGCACAGCTTGTTGTCCAAGGACTGTACATTAGCCAGCAACAAGGTGGGAAGAGGCGGACGGTGAGCGCGGCGTCTCAGCCTGACGAGCACACCGGCTCGCTTGCCTCTTTTCCGGCGTCTGCGTCGCGTGCGTGGCCGGGCGACCCAGGTGAATGGAGCCTCTCCGATGTTAGGGAACAAAGGATCAGCGTTGTGGAACTCAAAGTCCGGTTTGCGGTGAGTGATCGACGATCTGATTCCCAGGAGTGTTTGTCGGTCATATGTGACGATGCCAGTAACATTCAGTGCAAAAAGAGTAACAAGCAAACACAAAAACAAAGAAAAACTGCTAAAATAAGTGGGAGCTCGCAACACGGCAGCCATGCTCGGCGCCATCTTGATGACGTATTTTGCTTATTTTAGGGATAATTATCTTAATCATTCTTACTTAGAATTTGTAATTTGAACTCAAAATAAGCACAATTAAGCAGCAATCAAGTTATTCTGATTCTTGTGTCCATAAACAGTGACTTTTTTGCTTGATTTAGGTGTTACTTCACTCATTTTGAGACTTTGCCATTGCTTTTTTGTAAGAAATCTTACTAAGAAAATTTTGCTTACCCGATTGGCAGATTTGTTTTGCTTAATACATATATTTGTCTTAATTTGCATATATTTTATGTCTAGTTTTTTTTTTTTGCAGTGTAGTGTAAACTGCACTGTGAAGTTTTAAATTAAGGGATGAAATTAGTCCCCCTGTGTTAAAAAAAAGCTTCTTTTACCCGGTGAAAATAGTCACACTTCCATTACATTATGCTAACATTACTTTGTTTTAAAGCAACTGACCTATAAAGATAGTGAGCCAAATTTAGGTCGAGCCAAGTTTATGAAACTACACACTTTTACTGCAGTACAGATTTACACTCTCTACTAAATAATCCATCTCAAAAGCAGAAAAAACGTACTTTATACTGGGAGGCTATATCGTTAAATATAGGGAGTATAGGGAATGTTTTCTTCTGATTTTGAGCTGGACTTTTTAGCAGGGTCAACATTACTGGCTTTCAGGAGCCTAATCTTTAAATTCTTAACAATTAGCTATATTGTAGCGAAGCTGCTTTTATATTCTGTTCACTGTGAATTCACTGTTCTGTTCTGTGCTGGGCTTGTGATTGGGGTAGGGGGAGGGGCAGAGCAGGAAAGCGCGTGTGTGTGTGTGAAGGGAGAGAGAGAGAGAGAGAGAGAGAGAGAGAAGAGCTGCCCGTGAGTGTGTGCTGAGAGTGAGAGCTAGAGTTAACCAGTTAGCACTAGCCTTTTGTTATTTTTCGTAGTGATGGGCATAACAGCTCTTTTAGATGAACTGAACCATTAGAATAAGTTCACTAAAAAGATGGGAGACGGAAAGGTCTCCCGTTTTTTTTTACAAGTGTTGTAAAAATATATATAAATAACAAATATTGAAATATGTAACTAAATGTTGGGTTTATTATACGATATCGTATAATAAACCCAACATTTAGTTACATATTTCAATTGTTATTTATATATATTTTACAACACTTGTAAAAAAAACGGGAGACTTTTCTTATTATGTTATTTATTTGTAATGTGATTTATATATATAAATCACATTACAAATAACATAATACAAAAAATAAGTATGAACTTCTGCAACATAGATATTACATTAAGAGCAAAATTAACATAAAAAAAATACATTCAGAAGAAAGTATCAACTTCAATGTGCAATCAAATTGAAAATAAATAGCGTAACTGTAGTGCAAAACAAAAGGTCAAGAAACTAAAATAAATACATATAAATAAAACAAAGACACATCCATACGCTCACTGTTGTGGGTGCAGAACAAATTAAATCCAAACAGGATCATCATGATAAAGGTGGCCTTATGCCCTTTACTTCAGAAACTTTGTCTATTGGTTATGAATATGCTTGTTATACAACTATTATTACTAATAGTAATAATATTATAAAAAAATAACCACGATAACAATATTGTTGAATTACTGAGAGACTGACTGAGTGACGCGGTGAGTGACGCAACTTCCGGTCTGCGTACCTGCTTGCTGTTTGTTTAGCTCCTCTCTGTTTTAGCTATTTGTTTACGTTTTCTACTACTTATTAACTTTTAACCGTCTTATAACCTTCCTAAACTTATAAAATCCCTCAGGTAGCCATTATTTTTGTGTTATTTATCGATTTTTGCCGTTTTTTTTGTGTGTTTTGTGCTTACTTCGAGGTAATGGCGTGTGCGGAGGATCGTGCTCTCCTGACACTCAGCGAGGAGCTCGTCCGTCTGGATCAGCAGATCCACCGCCTGCTCGAGAGGCAGTCGGAGCTCCACAGGCAGAGGACGAGGCTGGAGGAATCCCGCGACGCCGCCTTCGCGGCCGTCTCCAACCCGGTGATGCCGGCGCGGCGGACCCCGGCGGTCGTTTGCTTCACCCCCGCTCCGGGAGGGGCCTGGGAGCGGCAGCGCGGCCGAGGAAAGCGGGTTTCCCCCCTACCTTCTCAGCCGGATTTTGCCTCCGCAAACCGGTTTGAGGTCCTCAGCTCGTCGCCGTCGCCTCCTTCACCTCCCCCAGCCCCGAGGAAAACAGATAAGGGCAGTACCCTCATTGTCGGAGATTCCATTGTTAGGCATTTAAAGGTGTCTAACGCTAAGAGTAATGCTGCAGTGTCGTGTTTTCCAGGAGCTCGGGTCCTGGACGTCGCCCGGCGGCTTCCTACGGTGGTTCGGCATCGCGGGGACCCCGGCACCGTCATCCTGCATGTGGGTACCAACGACACGTCCGCCCGGCGCAGTGAGGTCCTGAAGGAGCACTTTCGCACTCTTCTGGACACCGCTCGCAGACTGACCCGCGCCCGCCTCCTCATCTCTGGTCCGATGCCCACCTACCGCCGCGGGAGCCAGCCGTTCAGCCGCCTCTACGCTCTCCACTGCTGGCTGCGGGACTGGTGCTCTGCTAGTGGAGTTGGCTACGTGGACAACTGGGAGAGTTTTCGGGAACGTCCAGCCCTCTTCCACCGAGACGGGCTTCACCCCAGCCGCCTGGGATCCACCGTCCTCTCTGGTAACATTGAGGCGGTGCTACGCCGGGACTGACTGGCCCTAACCAGTCATACCGGCCAGGTTAGTGGTCTAAGTAATGGGCAGTTTAGTAATATACATTGTTCTAATGAGTTATCTTGCCACTTTCCTGTGCATAAGGCTGTGAGTTTTAATTATGTGCCTTTTTCAGATACAAGTGCATTTTTACCTGGTAGGATTGAGACTGTGTCTGTCCCCCGTGTCGCTCGAAACCGAAAAACTCAGAAAATCTGTTTTAATAATCTTATTAAAATTAAAACAACAGCATCCGTCTCTCAGAGTACCAGCAGCGTCCGTATGAAACTAGGGCTATTAAATATAAGATCGCTAGCACCAAAATCAGTTATTGTTAATGATATTATTACTGATAATCACCTTAATGCACTATGTCTGTGTGAAACCTGGATTAAACCTGATGAATATATCGCTTTAAATGAGTCTACCCCCCCAGGTTTTAGCTATTTCAGTTACCCACGCATGCGTGGCGGTGGTGTTGCCACAATCTATGACTCAATGTTAGGTATATCTCAAAACTCACAATTGGATGCTAAGTCGTTTGAAGTTCTTAGTCTTAAAGTAGCAGGCCCGTCTCCTGCTTCCAAAACGCAGCATTCGTTTCTGCTTATAACACTGTATCGTCCTCCTGGACCATACTCAAATTTTATTAGTGAATTTGCTGACTTTCTAGCAGCAGTAATTCTTCTTTCTGATAAGATCATAATTGTTGGAGACTTTAATATCCACTTTGAAAAGGACCAGGATCCACTGAAAATTGCATTTAAATCAGTTTTAGATGCTCTAGGCTTTAAACAAAATGTAATTGGCCCCACTCATGTAGTCATACATTAGACTTAGTTTTGACACTGGGTATTGAGGCTGAGAATATAGTTACTCTTTCTCAACATGACTCAATATCCGATCATTATCTAATTATGTTTGAAATAGTTTTTAATCAAAATATCCTCCTCCCGCCCCGCTATATCAGCAAGCGTAAAATAACAACCGCAATTGCTAATGAATTTGTAAATAAACTCCCCGACTTAACCATCTCCCTTCCGTCCTATGAGCATGATCTCGAGCACAAAACAGAAAATCTACAAACTGTGCTCCGCTCTAACCTTGACCGCGTAGCGCCGACAAAAATAAAACAAATCAGGGATAAAAAGCTAGCACCGTGGTATAATGACCACACACGTACATTAAAACAAACCGCTCGTAACTTTGAACGTAAATGGCGACACACAAAACTAGAATGTTTCCGGCTAGCATGGCAGCATAGTCTCACAGACTACAAAAAAGCCCTAATTAAAACAAAATCCCAGTATATTTCATCGCTTATTGAGAAAAATAGAGACAATCCTAGATTCCTTTTCACTACTGTGGCTAAACTCACCGGCAGTCAAAAACAAACTAGCTCCGTTATCCCTGTCGACATTAATAGTAATGATTTCATGAAGTTCTTTGATGATAAAATTAATAGCATTAGACAAAAAATTCAGTAGAGTGTTTCAGCCCGGTTACAGAAAAAGATTTACTTAGTGTAATTAACTCATCAAAATCAACATCATGTATATTAGATCCAGTACCCACACAATTATTGAAACAGGCACTGCCAAAGGTGGGAAAATCATTACTAGAAATAGTAAATTCATCCCTTAGCATGGGCTACGTACCCAATTCTCTTAAATTGGCGGTCATTAAGCCCATTATCAAAAAGCCAAATCTGGACCCCCGCGAGCTTGCTAATTATAGACCAATTTCTAATCTTTCCTTTATAGCCAAAATCCTAGAAAAATTTGTGTTTAACCAGCTGCGCTTGTATCTACAAAGTAATAGTATGCATGAGGTTTTTCAATCTGGATTTAGACAAAACCATAGTACTGAAACAACTCTACTTAGAGTAACTAATGATTTACTTTCAGCTCTTGATAGGGGCAGTAATGCCATCCTTGTACTGCTAGATGTAAGTGCTGCCTTTGACACCATAGATCACGCTATTCTACTTGATAGGTTAGAAAATCTTATAGGAATTAAAGGATCAGCCCTCACCTGGTTCAGATCTTATCTGAGAGATTGATTCCAGTGTGTTTACTTAAATAACGAATGCTCTTATCAGTCTAGAGTAAAATATGGTGTCCCTCAAGGATCAACCCTGACTCCATTACTCTTTACTCTTTATATGCTACCACTGGGTAAAATTATCCGTAGGCATGGTATTAACTTTCACTGCTATGCTGATGACACGCAACTTTACATATCTGCTAAACCCAACGAGGAGCTCTGTACAAATCAAATAACAGACTGTATTAAAGACATTAAAAATTGGATGACACACAACTTTCTCTTACTTAATTCTGATAAAACTGAGGTCCTTCTATTAGGTCCTAATATTGATAAAAACATAAATGTTAATACTGTAGACATAGACGGTCACTTAATTATACCTGGTAAAACTGTGAGAAACCTTGGGGTCATCTTTGACCCAATTCTTTCGTTTGATGCTCACATATGTAGCATAGTCAAAATTGCATTCTTCCACTTAAGAAATATAGCTAAAATCCGCAGTATACTCTCTCTGGAAGATGCTGAGAAGCTGGTACATGCATTCATAACCTCCAGGCTGGACTACTGCAACGCGTTGTTGGCTGGAAGTCCACATAAATTACTCCATAAACTCCAGCTAGTTCAGAATGCAGCCGCAAGAGTGCTTACCAGAGCTAGAAAGTTCGATCACATTACACCTATTCTTTCATCCCTACATTGGCTACCTGTTAGATTTCGTATAGATTATAAAATACTTCTCCTGACGTATAAATCCCTTAATGGTCTGGCCCCGCATTATCTACAGGAACTCCTTACTCCTTACAATCCGCCGCGTTCACTCCGCTCCCAAGACGCTGGCCTGTTATTAGTCCCGCGCATTAGAAAAAACTATGCAGGAGGAAGAGCGTTCTTTTATAAAGCTCCCCAACTTTGGAATAGCCTCCCTATTAATATACGGGACTCAGACACACTCTCAATCTTTAAATCTAGACTCAAAACATTTCTATTTGCTCAAGCTTTTGAGTAATGTCTCATTACAATTTTCTTCCTCTTACAGCTTATCCAGCAAATATAAACCCTGTCCTAATCATCTGCTTTCTCTTTCTCTCCCCATGTCCTGAGCTGCTGCTACCAGTGCCCATCCCACTCCAGCAGAGTTTTATAAAACCATTCTAACCCCTTTCTCTTCCCTCCCCTCTCTGTTCTCTATCTCTATCTTTCTCACATGTGCTGAGACGCCTGGCCGGCCGGTCTTCCTGGATGTGTCCGTCTGTGGTTCCAGCTTTCAGGAATCAGCCCTGTCCTTCTATTCATCAGAGTTATTACACAACCCTTCTAACTCCTGCTTTTTTTTTCTCTTCCTTTCCTTTCTGTTTTCTCTATCTATCTCTTTTACATGTATGGAGATGCCCTGTTCCTGATGTTCCCAGCCTGGCTCTCCACTGCCCGCTGTGTTGTTCTCCGGCTCTGCAACCCTGCACTGATTACCATTAACACACTCAGTATCTGTTTCTGTATTAGCCATAGCTCTATAGTTTGTGCCCATCACATTCTTATATTCATAAATTAGTACCTGTTATATTAGCCATAGTTCACATTAATTCTCTGTACTGTTTTGTTCTGTTATTTGTTTGTTGTTTGTTTGTACTGAGCGGGTCAACCCGAGTAGGATGGGTTCCTCGGACTGAGTCTTGGTTCCTTCCAAGGTTTCTTCCTCTTAAAGGGAGTTTTTCCTTGCCACTGTGTCACCATAAAATTGGCATCTCTGTGGTGCTGCTCATAAGAGGCGTGGACCTGTTTTTCCTGTAAAGCGGCTTTGTGACAACCTTTGTTGTAAAAAGCGCTATATAAATAAAATTGAATTGAATTGAATTGAATATACGTTATTATTACTATTACCAGGCCTCAACCTTGTTTTTCTTTCTCGAGAGCGCCAGCCCTGATAACAGTTCAGTGAGTGAAGGAATCACTGAGCATTGAGCAAGTTTCCTCGCAATTAGAGTCTCCGCCACCAGATTCGCCGGTGATTCAGTGATTCACAGACCACACAGCAGTTCCCCTGCCGGCCTGTGGGGTCGCTGCTGAGCTTAACTACTGAACTGAGAAATTAACGAATCAGCTGGGGAAGTGATTGGATTCAGTTCGTTCACTCAAATGATTCATGAACGACACAACACTAATTTTTCGGCGTGGTTGCGGCCTACAGCAACCTGTGTTCTAAGTTGAGTCAATAAAGCGACTTAAACTGCCTACTCGGTCCTTCTTTCAGAGTCCAGGCGGACGCTACAATATATTTAAAACCCCTTCAGTCCAGTAACAGCTGTGTTTATTTGTTTTTTAAAGTCACTGGTTAGCACTGGTTGATCTCAGTTCATAATATTGCAGCAAATATCCAGCACAACAAACCCAGCTTTAAACCCAAACCATCGCTGTATAAACAGAGACAGAGGAGAAGTTTTCTTTCAGAAACAGCGAGGGTTACCTGCGTGTTTACTAATCCGTTACTCGTTCGTGCTGGCGTTAAGATCATTTGCATGTTAGGTGGATTTACAGGGCTAACGTGTATTTATCTTATTAATCTTTAGTGATAGCAGGTAAAATCTTGGCAATGAAAGCTATATGAGTCTCGTGGCTCGAGTTTATGGGGCGTTTGGGGACAGTAGAACCAAAACAGCTTAGCTATGTAAGTTAGTTTGCTAACTTACGGAGCTACTTCATGACGCAGATTAGTCCATTCATCATTAAATTATCATACAGTGCAAAGAACAAATGCTGTGTTCAGATGATGTGGTAAACTATTCATCTACATGTTGTTCTTTCTTAGCTATTCATGTGATTTTCTCTATCATTAACAGGGTGGTGAGCTTCCTGAGGGCTTTGAGGATAGTTATCCTGGTGCGTGTCTTTCGTCTGGCCTCTCAGAAGAAAGATCTGGAGAAGGTCACTAGAAGAAAGGTGAGGATCTAAATGGATGCTGGCCATCATTCTTTTATTTTAATTAAATTATATCAGTTATTCATATAATGAAATGTTAAACTTAATTACAGTTTGATTATTCCATCATGATTCAGAGAGAATTAAATAAAAAAAATTAAACATTTTGATGTATTTAGAAATAGGTTGGAAAATTATTAAAATCCATCAAAACCTTTTAAAATACACCCAAGTTACTGTTTGTATGCTGATTTGTGGCATTTGTGAATCTTGCAGGTATCTGAGAACAAAAGGCGGTAACAAAAAGGATGGATTTGATTTGGATCTCACCTATGTCACAGGTTGGGATGCTTTACCTAATTATGTAATCTTATTTGAATCTAGATTTTCTGCTTATGGTTTGGGATCCAATAGTTAATAATGTTTGTTGCCATGTCTTTTCCCTCACCTGGAAAGCAGGCACTCTACAGAAATCCCATAAAAGTAAGCTTAACAATTAAGAAAATAAAATAAAACTGAAAAGTCTGTAGAAGGCAATTATTTTAGCTGAATTATTGATTTAAACAGATTTTTATGTAACAATGTTACAATTTGCTGTATTTAGGAAGCTGCCATATTTCTGGACACAAAGCATCCCGATCATTACAGAGTTTACAATCTCTGCAGTAAGTTAGATCATATAATATTATATTATATTGCTGGAGACACTCAATAAATGAGTGGTGCTGAGCATAGCTTTGGTCTTGTTTCAGGTCAAAAAGGCTACGATCCACTGTTCTTCCATTACAGAGTGCAACGAGTGATGATTGACGACCATAACGTACCGTCATTAGAGTAAGTAATGAGCAGCACTTTACTCAAATGCTTCTTCTGCCGTTAACGTTGTGTTCCATTTAGCTTTTATGTTGGATGTTGGAGCTGGGAATAACTTCACACCTGAGTCGACAACGTTCTGTTAAAATAACTGTACAAAATATGTCGAAAAAATGTCTTACCCTATAAGTGAAACTTGCACCTGTACATAACTAGCTATTTTTGAGGTGTGTATGAAGCACTGTGGAACAGGGTCATGAAAAACCTGGAAAAGTCAAGGAACTTGAAAATAGTCATTTTCAGGCCTGGATAAGTTTTGGAAAAAAACAAAAAAAAAAAAAAACAAAGTCAAATTTACTCTTTGTGATCTTTGTGTTTCCATTTATCGACTCTGTTTATCGACTCTGTTTATCGACTGAGAAAAGCTATTTAAAAAATAATTTGATAACTTGATTGGAGTTTCAGATGGAATATAACTGTAAATTCACAGAGAAAAATCTAGGTGTTTAGGCTGTAATTAAGCTCTTGCTCTCTTCCACTCTTTGGGAAGCATATTGGTTATATATGCAAGTAAATTACCAGTAATGGTGACAAGAAGGCAACATTTAAACAGATGCATTTAAAAGCTGTTAAAAAATAAAGAATCTACACAATATAGACACAACCTAAACATATTCCCTGACAGCCAGATATATGCCAAATTAGTTTATTTAAAAATTGATTCTGTTCAAAGTTTTAAACAGAAGATTCTATATCATGTTTGATGAAAGTGTGAAATACTGTTTACAGGTTAAACATTAGAAATGTTTACCAAATGTTTATGGGCCTGAGCTGATTAATACATCAGTGCAGAGTGAAGTAATTTAGCCCTACATTATGGAGCGCTCAGAATTTGACACATTTTATTATTGAAGATTGTGTCTTAGCATTGCTTAAATAAATGTTTTTTTTAATTATTTAAATATATTTAATGTAAATATAGGCCTACTATAATCAGTTTTGATATACATTCTTGTCTACTCTGATGTTTTAAACACGCTATGGTCATTAAAATGTGCTGTGAAAGCATAGAAAAGGCACAGAAAATAATTTAAATTTATAGGTTAACACTATTTGTAATCTACATGTGTATACATATTTTACCCTTGTTTTCTTTTTTTCCAGAGGGAATTATAAAATAAGCTAAAGACTTTCATGTTTACTACAACTTAATTATTAATCATGTACCAGTGTTTTATAGCAAATGTAACCAAAAAATGTCCCACATTATATGTCCCAGGTTATAATTTTTTGCATTGTCAGCGATACCAGACGCACATTCACACACACAATGGAAACATGAACAGCTAGACGTGCTAATGAAACGTAAAATACTACTGCTTTTACTACTGTTGATGTTTGGTGCAGCCATCTTGCGTTCTGAACTTGTGGGTTTATTCCAGTTGAAATGTTCTACTTAGAACTTGGAAATTTCCAGTTCTGAATTCCTACTTCAGATGGAATGCAGTATAAGGATTCACATTAGAGCTCGACCCAACCTGCCCCATACACTGTCATTTTGAGCCAAAGCCCGAATTAAACCTGACATTTTTTGAGTAAGTAGAGCATTAAAACTGAGCTTTTAAAAAACATTTTCGTTCTGTTTAGAATGAGTGAAGAATGAATAAGACCTATTATTTAAGAAAAATATTATTAATTATTAGGAACAGATCTCCAAAAGATTATAACATGAACAATGCAAACAATGATCCAAAGGCCTAAACATTAGGCTACAACAATGTCTGAATGACTTTCCTCTAATCTAGTATAATATAACATGGTTTAAGAAAAGAAAATAAATTCTTTTATAATTTTATTTATATATTTTTTCCCATTTTCTCCCCAATTTACACAGCCAACCCACTCGTTAGGACTCCCCCTATCACTAGTAATGCCCCAACACACCAGGAGGATGAAGACTAGCACACTCTTTCTCCGATACATGTGAAGTCAGCCACCGCTTCTTTTCGAGCTGCTGCTGATGCAGCATTGCCAAGCAGCCAGCACATTTGGAGGAAAGCGCAGCGGCAGGTGAAGTGCGTAATATGGACAGTGTGCGCTTTGCACTTGTGCAACTTTTTTTTAAAAACAGTTTGATTTGTTTCTGCTATATTTTGATTCATAGCTTTATATAAAATGAAAATAACTTATAACTATATTATTTTCTTTAGCCCGAGGAACCTGAGGAAAGTGGTGGGAAATCTCGAGCCAGGTCAGACCTTGGGTTGGGTTTGGGCAGAGAACCTAAGCTCTTATTCACATATTGAACTTTGTGTTATTGTGTTCTCAGTGACATGTTGAACTACACTGCCAGTTTGAGGGAATGTCATTGCCATCCACTGCAAAGGAGGCAAAGGTGATGCTGAAGTTTTCACTGATTTAAAGACATCATCAATGTTTTCTATATGTATTTGATTTGATTTTTAGGTTAACCCATCACCATAGTTGTTCAGCTGAATGTTTAAAGCCATATCCAAACTGGATTCACTTATTCATTTTAGCTGAGCAGGGTTTTTTTTCACGGGTACGATGGTGTGTACATGGTTGATTGACAGCGTTTAGTTTGAGAGTGCGCAGGTACTGTATTTCTCCTGAGGTGAGGTGAATGTGTATGTATATATTCAGTGTGTCAGAACTGCTCCTTTAGTTTCTGCTGTGCTCAGTTGAAGACGGAGACCATGTAGTTAAACATACAGCTCTGGGGAAAAAAATGGTTTTCATGCATCTTGGCATGTTCTCCTCCACCAGTCTTACACACTGCTTTTGGATAAGTTTATGCCATTCCTGGTGCAAAAATTCAAGCAGTTCAGTTTGGTTTGATGGCTTGAGATTATCCATCTTCCTCTTGATTATATTCCAGAGGTTTTCAATGAGATTTTTAAGTGGTTTCTTTTTTTCCCAGAGCTGTATGTCTGCACTCTCCTACAAAAGTATTGAAACACTGAGGCCAATTGATTTTTTTTTTCTTCTGCTCTAGTGAAAACATTTTGGTGTAACAAAAATATAATTTAAAGATGAATATTGAAGACAAATTGGTAAGTTCGGACAAAAGCTGAATTGTTGACCTTTTGTCTCCTATTCATATTTTAATGTCAAACCCAATTTGTTTTCAGTCTAAAGCAGAAATAAAGAAATGAGACTGACTTATCAAGTACTTTTGGGGGGCAGTGTATGTTTAGGGGCTGTTTCCTGTGTAGTTCCAATTAAAATCTGCAGTCAGTATGCTCCTTTCAGAGTGACTGCACTGTTATGTGTATTGGTTATGTAATTTAATGCTCCTGGGCATTGCTGTGTTTGTTGTGCAGGTGTGGGAAAGGGCAATGGCAGTGATCTGAAGGTGCGGATCATAGTGAAAAGAGAGCAGGTGTTCCAGTGTGTCTGTGCCACGCAGACGAACTGTAGGGTAAGCTAACTTTTAAAGGTTTTCTACAGTATAAAACTGTATTTACTTCCTCATAGTCAAATGACAAGAGTAGTTTCAGTACAAAAAAGTGAAAAACTGTGAACCTTAAACACAGTGGTTTCCTAATTAAAACCAGAGCTATATGGCATATCCAGAACAGACATGTGAAGTGGGCTAATCCCACAACCCCTAAATGATTTAGTAGTTTAGGGTGATTTCACACCTACTTTTTTTATTTGTCAAAATAAACTGTTCATATTTACGTGTAGTGCTGTTTGTTTGGACATGGATGAGTACAGTAATCACAACTGCAATGAGACTGCTGAGAACTGTTGGTCTGAACTCTGAATTGGTTGGTTTGTGATGAGAACATGATCTGACCTTGATCCAACCCATCTGTCAAGCATACTCAGTTTTAAGATGTGGAGTCAGTCAAATGAACACATGCCACCTCTGCTGTTGTTCCATGTTAAACTGCACAGAAATCTGTTTACTTTCTTGCTCCCAGCCAAGACAGCTCTGACCAACAACCAAAGAGATTACAAAGATTGTTGTGACTCATTTTGGTGAGCTTGAATTTTATCCTCTGTTAAAACAACAAACCATGAGGGAAATGCTCCAAGAGAATCAATTAATTACCTGACTTGGACCAGAGCAAACAAACTATAGTGTGAAAAAACAGCCTTACATACACTATTAAAAGATTTTGTACATACATACACTAGTGAAAGCGTTTGTGAATCGGTATCATCTTAACCCCAAATCATATTTTAAATATGTACTAAAGAACAACTTTTAAATATTCAATAAGCTCATAATATTGAACCTTTAAAGACAGTAGCAGCCCACTAAAACATAAATCACATTGTAATTGTTGGGAAAGGTCTTTCAGATGTTTGTCTTATGTTCCTTTGTGTTTATTTTACTGTTCGCTCATATACTGTGTTCTCATATTTTACCAGCTGTTCCCAGATACTGAAAACAATGCCGTGGTGATCAGCTTTCAGGAAGGGCCAGTGGTTTGTGGTGATGTTAAGGTCATGTTTGAATCCAGGGCTGTAAGTTCCCAATCTATTGTAACGTAAGAATGATTTTATGGACATCGTTTTTTCCAGTTGTTTGGCAAAATGTTTTTTCTCTATTGTTCTCTATGCCCAGGGTCTTCCAAAGGGGTATGAGGACTATCCTTTCTATTTCTGGTTCAACACTTCATTTGTAGAGAACAACAGGTGAGGTTTTTGCTGTCCATTGTCCTCAGAGGCAGACACTGGCTTTGTTTACCTACCAGACCACTCTGGTTTTAGATTTTATATATAAAAATGCCAGGCCACTTAATTCATTAATTAGAATATTTTGATATTTTGTCCCCTCTCAGTTTAGTAAACATTACTGCTTTCAATGTAAAAGGAAAAATCATATGGACTGCTGCTTGAATGCAATCTATAATGCTTTGGTCCCAAAACAGGCTCTATCTGTCAAGGGAGGAACTGGACAACCCACGTAAGTCCAAAACCTGGGACATCTACAAGGAGGACTTTGGTGTGACCGTGTCTTTCAGTGACCCTGCACTTATGTAGCAGACGACACTTGCTTGTGTATCTCAACTAAAACCCTTAAGCCCTGCACAAGGTCTAAATCTTTGCTCTAATGTCGGTTTTCACACACTTATAAAAGGTGAGTGATGTTTAGGGATTGGATTCGGGCATATTGTGCCCCTAAAGCTATAGCTATATAACCTCCATCCCCCACCTTCACTGTAAGAGCTTTTTACTGAGCCGTGCATACATCACAATATTATGCATTTGTTTGTCAAATGTTTTTTTGTCTTTAAATGAAGACAAATGTTTGTGTCAGTTTAGCATATTATGCTTCCAAAATGTAAATCTTACTCTTTAAGCTTGAGTGTACATCAAATAAAGCAATCGAGGCTGCCACTGTGAAATGGTCAATGGTTATGTGTGCAGAAACATTTTTTTGTAGTACACATGTATTGAAATAAATACGAATGTCTCTGTAACACTTGTCTGTCTCTTTTTTGAATTAACAACTGATCTGGGTTGCTGAATTTCTGCAATTGTTTTTAAGGATAGATCTGAGTGACTTGTTTTTTTAGAAGTAAAAAGTCTGGTCTTACAGGTGGGCATGCAACTCTAAACTCTTTAGAATCAGCAGTTTTAGAGGTGACCTTTTTCAGAAGCGCTGTCAGTGCCATTCTCATATAAAAGGCTTAAAATCAAATCTCAAATGTGCAGCTTTTATAATAGTAAATAAAATAATGTACTATGTAATTGTGTAGAACAAAAACTGTACAAACACAAAATTTAATTCTAGAATTGATATACACTATCTGCTGCTGTCAGTACAAATGGATGGCTGGATCAAAAATCAGAGGGAAAATATTAAACTGGGGATTCACAAAAATGCTTTTTCTTAAGTGCTTAAGTTTATACTTAACTTAAGAGGTCTGTTTTGGTTATTTTTCTTAATGTTTATTTTGTACCAAAAAAATGGAATAATAATATATATACCTTTTATGATACACTCACATTTCAGTGCTTGGTTTGACTCTGTTTTTTTATTTTCCTAATGTTTTCTTAAGCCGTCACATCAGTGTATCAGCACTGGCATTCAGAGCCCCTTATTCACCATCGTACTCCATTGGACATTTCAGGGACAACAGCCTTTTTTGCCCAATTATAAACACTCTTCTTGTAAAAGTTATCCAGACATAGGTAAAAAAAAAAACAACAACAGTTGAACTATAAAGTATTGAAAGACTAGGATACTAAAAGCCAGTAATGTTAGCCCTGCTTTATTTGTCTCACTATCTTTATATATCAGTTGCTTTAAACATTATAATGTTAAGCATAATTTTATTTATAAATTTAAATAGAACAAAACATAAATGTTGTTTTAATAAACGTTAGCAATAAATAATCTCAAAATAACACATCTAAAATACAGCAGACTAATAGTTTAAACCATTAAACCCAGCCTTTCATTGAGCTGAGAGAAAATTAAGTGTGCTGTTCAATTTCCAACGTTAAGAAATGGGTTAGACAAGCTATACTAATGCACCATCCATCATCTCAGCAGCAGTTCAGCTGTGACTTTTGGAAGAAACCAAAGTCAATAGAAAAGAGCGGGGGGGGGGGGGGGGGGGGATGTCTGAGATTTAATATAACAATATTATTTTAATATAACTGTGCATAGTTAATTATTATACTTACTCTGAATTACATAAGAGTGCTAGTAAAATATAAAATAAAATAAATAAATATATATATATATATAAACATTTCGGGCACCGTAGCCCCCACACCTAGTTTTGAATGGTCGTGTCTCCCCTGATTCAGTCAGTAAGAACAAGACGGTCGCCCTTTTCTTCGGGATCTTCAGGGAGTTTGCAGGAGGTGTAATTTAGGGGGAACAATCATTAATGTTGGGTTAAATAATCTAGTGTTTTTTCACTCTGGTGCTGAAGGTCCGCTGCGCTGCTCTTTACTGTTTCCCCTTTACTCTGTTTTCATTAAAAGCCCCTCAGTCTTAAAACAGCGGCAGTAAAACAGGAGTAGCAGCAGTAGTGATGACCCTGCCGGTGTAGAGTGGACCAGCGCGAAGGGAGCTCTTTCAGTCCCGGTGAGTAATTTAGCTAGCTGGCTCTCGGTGAAGCGCGGTCTTATTATAATACCTAACTACAGCGTGGTGAGACTATTTAAACTGAAGCGTGTTAATGGCGAATAACGCTGTAAGATAGCTAAGGCTAGCGAGCTACGGTGGAGCTGGCTAAGCTAATTAGCTTAGCCAGCTCCACCGTAGCTCGCTAGCCTTAGCTTCAGTTAGCCCGATTACCTGCAGCAGCTGCCCGTTCAGAAAAAAAAAACCACAACCAGCGCTGTTTAAGAGCTGCTTTACGAGCTTCTCTCCCAGCATAGGGTGTGTTTTTCTCAATCAGCAGCTGCTTTTAAACCACGCTGTAGTTTAGTATTAAGATCGCGCTTCACCGAGAGTTGAAACAGCCAGTTAAATTACCTAACAGGGCTGAAAGAGCTCCTCTGTTCTCCGGTCTAAATAAACCCAAACACCTTTGGTTTATTTAGATTTAAGTTAGCAGTTTGTTCTCTCTAGACAAAAAACGAAAATAAGAATAAAAAATAAAAAAAAAAATGAAAAATAAAAAACAATAAAATAAGGGGGGCGCAGTCTGCGCATGCGCCAGATTTTGCGGCCCGCGCGTGCGCAGTAGACCGCAAAAAATCGGTCCACTGCGCATGCGCGCCCGCAAAATCTGGCGCATGCGCAGTGGACCGATTTTTTTGCGGTCTTCTGCGCATGCGCGGCCGCAAAACCTGGCGCATGCGCAGAAGACCGCAAAAAATCGGTCCACTGCGCATGCGCGCCCGCAAAATCTGGCGCATGCGCAGTGGACCGATTTTTTTTGCGGTATTCTGCGCATGCGCCAGATTTTGCGGCCGCGCATGCGCAGAAGACCGCAAAAAATCGGTCCACTGCGCATGCGCGCCCGTAAAATCTGGCGCATGCGCAGATGACCGCAAAAATTCGGTCCACTGCGCATGCGCCAGATTTTGCGGCCGCGCATGCGCAGAAGACCGCAAAAAATCGGTCCACTGCGCATGCGCCAGATTTTGCGGCCGCGCATGCGCGACCGCAAAATCTGGCGCATGCGCAGTGGACCGATTTTTTGCGGTCTTCTGCGCATGCGCCAGATTTTGCGGGCGCGCATGCGCAGTGGACCGCAAAAAAATCGGTCTACTGCGCACGCGCGGCCCCAAAATCTGGCGCATGCGCAGACTGCGCCCCCCTTATTTTATTGTTTTTTATTTTTCATTTTTTTTTTTTTTTTTTTTTTCTTATTTTCGTTTTTTGTCTAGAGAGAACAAACTGCTAACTTAAATCTAAATAAACCAAAGGTGTTTGGGTTTATTTAGACCGGAGAACCGATAGGAGCTCTTTCAGCCCTGTTAGGTAATTTAACTGGCTGTTTCCACTCTCGGTGAAGCGCGATCTTATTACTAAACTACAGCGTGGTTTAAAAGCAGCTGCTGATTGAGAAAAACACACCCTATGCTGGGAGAGAAGCTCGTAAAGCAGCTCTTACACAGCGCTGGTTGTGTTTTTTTTTTTTCTGAACGGGCAGCTGCTGCAGGTAATCGGGCTAACTGAAGCTAAGGCTAGCGAGCTACGGTGGAGCTGGCTAAGCTAATTAGCTTAGCCAGCTCCACCGTAGCTCGCTAGCCTTAGCTATCTTACAGCGTTATTCGCCATTAACACGCTTCAGTTTAAATAGTCTCACCACGCTGTAGTTAGGTATTATAATAAGACCGCGCTTCACCGAGAGCCAGCTAGCTAAATTACTCACCGGGACTGAAAGAGCTCCCTTCGCGCTGGTCCACTCTACACCGGCAGGGTCATCACTACTGCTGCTACTCCTGTTTTACTGCCGCTGTTTTAAGACTGAGGGGCTTTTAATGAAAACAGAGTAAAGGGGAAACAGTAAAGAGCAGCGCAGCGGACCTTCAGCACCAGAGTGAAAAAACACTAGATTATTTAACCCAACATTAATGATTGTTCCCCCTAAATTACACCTCCTGCAAACTCCCTGAAGATCCCGAAGAAAAGGGCGACCGTCTTGTTCTTACTGACTGAATCAGGGGAGACACGACCATTCAAAACTAGGTGTGGGGGCTACGGTGCCCGAAATGTTTATATATATATATATATTTATTTATTTTATTTTATATTTTACTAGCACTCTTATGTAATTCAGAGTAAGTATAATAATTAACTATGCACAGTTATATTAAAATAATATTGTTATATTAAATCTCAGACATCCCCCCCCCCCCCCCCGCTCTTTTCTATTGACTTTGGTTTCTTCCAAAAGTCACAGCTGAACTGCTGCTGAGATGATGGATGGTGCATTAGTATAGCTTGTCTAACCCATTTCTTAACGTTGGAAATTGAACAGCACACTTAATTTTCTCTCAGCTCAATGAAAGGCTGGGTTTAATGGTTTAAACTATTAGTCTGCTGTATTTTAGATGTGTTATTTTGAGATTATTTATTGCTAACGTTTATTAAAACAACATTTATGTTTTGTTCTATTTAAATTTATAAATAAAATTATGCTTAACATTATAATGTTTAAAGCAACTGATATATAAAGATAGTGAGACAAATAAAGCAGGGCTAACATTACTGGCTTTTAGTATCCTAGTCTTTCAATACTTTATAGTTCAACTGTTGTTGTTTTTTTTTTTACCTATGTCTGGATAACTTTTACAAGAAGAGTGTTTATAATTGGGCAAAAAAGGCTGTTGTCCCTGAAATGTCCAATGGAGTACGATGGTGAATAAGGGGCTCTGAATGCCAGTGCTGATACACTGATGTGACGGCTTAAGAAAACATTAGGAAAATAAAAAAACAGAGTCAAACCAAGCACTGAAATGTGAGTGTATCATAAAAGGTATATATATTATTATTCCATTTTTTTGGTACAAAATAAACATTAAGAAAAATAACCAAAACAGACCTCTTAAGTTAAGTATAAACTTAAGCACTTAAGAAAAAGCATTTTTGTGAATCCCCAGTTTAATATTTTCCCTCTGATTTTTGATCCAGCCATCCATTTGTACTGACAGCAGCAGATAGTGTATATCAATTCTAGAATTAAATTTTGTGTTTGTACAGTTTTTGTTCTACACAATTACATAGTACATTATTTTATTTACTATTATAAAAGCTGCACATTTGAGATTTGATTTTAAGCCTTTTATATGAGAATGGCACTGACAGCGCTTCTGAAAAAGGTCACCTCTAAAACTGCTGATTCTAAAGAGTTTAGAGTTGCATGCCCACCTGTAAGACCAGACTTTTTACTTCTAAAAAAACAAGTCACTCAGATCTATCCTTAAAAACAATTGCAGAAATTCAGCAACCCAGATCAGTTGTTAATTCAAAAAAGAGACAGACAAGTGTTACAGAGACATTCGTATTTATTTCAATACATGTGTACTACAAAAAAATGTTTCTGCACACATAACCATTGACCATTTCACAGTGGCAGCCTCGATTGCTTTATTTGATGTACACTCAAGCTTAAAGAGTAAGATTTACATTTTGGAAGCATAATATGCTAAACTGACACAAACATTTGTCTTCATTTAAAGACAAAAAAACATTTGACAAACAAATGCATAATATTGTGATGTATGCACGGCTCAGTAAAAAGCTCTTACAGTGAAGGTGGGGGATGGAGGTTATATAGCTATAGCTTTAGGGGCACAATATGCCCGAATCCAATCCCTAAACATCACTCACCTTTTATAAGTGTGTGAAAACCGACATTAGAGCAAAGATTTAGACCTTGTGCAGGGCTTAAGGGTTTTAGTTGAGATACACAAGCAAGTGTCGTCTGCTACATAAGTGCAGGGTCACTGAAAGACACGGTCACACCAAAGTCCTCCTTGTAGATGTCCCAGGTTTTGGACTTACGTGGGTTGTCCAGTTCCTCCCTTGACAGATAGAGCCTGTTTTGGGACCAAAGCATTATAGATTGCATTCAAGCAGCAGTCCATATGATTTTTCCTTTTACATTGAAAGCAGTAATGTTTACTAAACTGAGAGGGGACAAAATATCAAAATATTCTAATTAATGAATTAAGTGGCCTGGCATTTTTATATATAAAATCTAAAACCAGAGTGGTCTGGTAGGTAAACAAAGCCAGTGTCTGCCTCTGAGGACAATGGACAGCAAAAACCTCACCTGTTGTTCTCTACAAATGAAGTGTTGAACCAGAAATAGAAAGGATAGTCCTCATACCCCTTTGGAAGACCCTGGGCATAGAGAACAATAGAGAAAAAACATTTTGCCAAACAACTGGAAAAAACGATGTCCATAAAATCATTCTTACGTTACAATAGATTGGGAACTTACAGCCCTGGATTCAAACATGACCTTAACATCACCACAAACCACTGGCCCTTCCTGAAAGCTGATCACCACGGCATTGTTTTCAGTATCTGGGAACAGCTGGTAAAATATGAGAACACAGTATATGAGCGAACAGTAAAATAAACACAAAGGAACATAAGACAAACATCTGAAAGACCTTTCCCAACAATTACAATGTGATTTATGTTTTAGTGGGCTGCTACTGTCTTTAAAGGTTCAATATTATGAGCTTATTGAATATTTAAAAGTTGTTCTTTAGTACATATTTAAAATATGATTTGGGGTTAAGATGATACCGATTCACAAACGCTTTCACTAGTGTATGTATGTACAAAATCTTTTAATAGTGTATGTAAGGCTGTTTTTTCACACTATAGTTTGTTTGCTCTGGTCCAAGTCAGGTAATTAATTGATTCTCTTGGAGCATTTCCCTCATGGTTTGTTGTTTTAACAGAGGATAAAATTCAAGCTCACCAAAATGAGTCACAACAATCTTTGTAATCTCTTTGGTTGTTGGTCAGAGCTGTCTTGGCTGGGAGCAAGAAAGTAAACAGATTTCTGTGCAGTTTAACATGGAACAACAGCAGAGGTGGCATGTGTTCATTTGACTGACTCCACATCTTAAAACTGAGTATGCTTGACAGATGGGTTGGATCAAGGTCAGATCATGTTCTCATCACAAACCAACCAATTCAGAGTTCAGACCAACAGTTCTCAGCAGTCTCATTGCAGTTGTGATTACTGTACTCATCCATGTCCAAACAAACAGCACTACACGTAAATATGAACAGTTTATTTTGACAAATAAAAAAAGTAGGTGTGAAATCACCCTAAACTACTAAATCATTTAGGGGTTGTGGGATTAGCCCACTTCACATGTCTGTTCTGGATATGCCATATAGCTCTGGTTTTAATTAGGAAACCACTGTGTTTAAGGTTCACAGTTTTTCACTTTTTTGTACTGAAACTACTCTTGTCATTTGACTATGAGGAAGTAAATACAGTTTTATACTGTAGAAAACCTTTAAAAGTTAGCTTACCCTACAGTTCGTCTGCGTGGCACAGACACACTGGAACACCTGCTCTCTTTTCACTATGATCCGCACCTTCAGATCACTGCCATTGCCCTTTCCCACACCTGCACAACAAACACAGCAATGCCCAGGAGCATTAAATTACATAACCAATACACATAACAGTGCAGTCACTCTGAAAGGAGCAGACTGACTGCAGATTTTAATTGGAACTACACAGGAAACAGCCCCTAAACATACACTGCCCCCCAAAAGTACTTGATAAGTCAGTCTCATTTCTTTATTTCTGCTTTAGACTGAAAACAAATTGGGTTTGACATTAAAATATGAATAGGAGACAAAAGGTCAACAATTCAGCTTTTGTCCGAACTTACCAATTTGTCTTCAATATTCATCTTTAAATTATATTTTTGTTACACCAAAATGTTTTCACTAGAGCAGAAGAAAAAAAAAAATCAATTGGCCTCAGTGTTTCAATACTTTTGTAGGAGAGTGCAGACATACAGCTCTGGGAAAAAAAGAAACCACTTAAAAATCTCATTGAAAACCTCTGGAATATAATCAAGAGGAAGATGGATAATCTCAAGCCATCAAACCAAACTGAACTGCTTGAATTTTTGCACCAGGAATGGCATAAACTTATCCAAAAGCAGTGTGTAAGACTGGTGGAGGAGAACATGCCAAGATGCATGAAAACCATTTTTTTCCCCAGAGCTGTATGTTTAACTACATGGTCTCCGTCTTCAACTGAGCACAGCAGAAACTAAAGGAGCAGTTCTGACACACTGAATATATACATACACATTCACCTCACCTCAGGAGAAATACAGTACCTGCGCACTCTCAAACTAAACGCTGTCAATCAACCATGTACACACCATCGTACCCGTGAAAAAAAACCCTGCTCAGCTAAAATGAATAAGTGAATCCAGTTTGGATATGGCTTTAAACATTCAGCTGAACAACTATGGTGATGGGTTAACCTAAAAATCAAATCAAATACATATAGAAAACATTGATGATGTCTTTAAATCAGTGAAAACTTCAGCATCACCTTTGCCTCCTTTGCAGTGGATGGCAATGACATTCCCTCAAACTGGCAGTGTAGTTCAACATGTCACTGAGAACACAATAACACAAAGTTCAATATGTGAATAAGAGCTTAGGTTCTCTGCCCAAACCCAACCCAAGGTCTGACCTGGCTCGAGATTTCCCACCACTTTCCTCAGGTTCCTCGGGCTAAAGAAAATAATATAGTTATAAGTTATTTTCATTTTATATAAAGCTATGAATCAAAATATAGCAGAAACAAATCAAACTGTTTTTAAAAAAAAGTTGCACAAGTGCAAAGTGCACACTGTCCATATTACGCACTTCACCTGCCGCTGCGCTTTCCTCCAAATGTGCTGGCTGCTTGGCAATGCTGCATCAGCAGCAGCTCGAAAAGAAGCGGTGGCTGACTTCACATGTATCGGAGAAAGAGTGTGCTAGTCTTCATCCTCCTGGTGTGTTGGGGCATTACTAGTGATAGGGGGAGTCCTAACGAGTGGGTTGGCTGTGTAAATTGGGGAGAAAATGGGAAAAAATATATAAATAAAATTATAAAAGAATTTATTTTCTTTTCTTAAACCATGTTATATTATACTAGATTAGAGGAAAGTCATTCAGACATTGTTGTAGCCTAATGTTTAGGCCTTTGGATCATTGTTTGCATTGTTCATGTTATAATCTTTTGGAGATCTGTTCCTAATAATTAATAATATTTTTCTTAAATAATAGGTCTTATTCATTCTTCACTCATTCTAAACAGAACGAAAATGTTTTTTAAAAGCTCAGTTTTAATGCTCTACTTACTCAAAAAAGGTCAGGTTTAATTCGGGCTTTGGCTCAAAATGACAGTGTATGGGGCAGGTTGGGTCGAGCTCTAATGTGAATCCTTATACTGCATTCCATCTGAAGTAGGAATTCAGAACTGGAAATTTCCAAGTTCTAAGTAGAACATTTCAACTGGAATAAACCCACAAGTTCAGAACGCAAGATGGCTGCACCAAACATCAACAGTAGTAAAAGCAGTAGTATTTTACGTTTCATTAGCACGTCTAGCTGTTCATGTTTCCATTGTGTGTGTGAATGTGCGTCTGGTATCGCTGACAATGCAAAAAATTATAACCTGGGACATATAATGTGGGACATTTTTTGGTTACATTTGCTATAAAACACTGGTACATGATTAATAATTAAGTTGTAGTAAACATGAAAGTCTTTAGCTTATTTTATAATTCCCTCTGGAAAAAAAGAAAACAAGGGTAAAATATGTATACACATGTAGATTACAAATAGTGTTAACCTATAAATTTAAATTATTTTCTGTGCCTTTTCTATGCTTTCGCAGCACATTTTAATGACCATAGCGTGTTTAAAACATCAGAGTAGACAAGAATGTATATCAAAACTGATTATAGTAGGCCTATATTTACATTAAATATATTTAAATAATTAAAAAAAACATTTATTTAAGCAATGCTAAGACACAATCTTCAATAATAAAATGTGTCAAATTCTGAGCGCTCCATAATGTAGGGCTAAATTACTTCACTCTGCACTGATGTATTAATCAGCTCAGGCCCATAAACATTTGGTAAACATTTCTAATGTTTAACCTGTAAACAGTATTTCACACTTTCATCAAACATGATATAGAATCTTCTGTTTAAAACTTTGAACAGAATCAATTTTTAAATAAACTAATTTGGCATATATCTGGCTGTCAGGGAATATGTTTAGGTTGTGTCTATATTGTGTAGATTCTTTATTTTTTAACAGCTTTTAAATGCATCTGTTTAAATGTTGCCTTCTTGTCACCATTACTGGTAATTTACTTGCATATATAACCAATATGCTTCCCAAAGAGTGGAAGAGAGCAAGAGCTTAATTACAGCCTAAACACCTAGATTTTTCTCTGTGAATTTACAGTTATATTCCATCTGAAACTCCAATCAAGTTATCAAATTATTTTTTAAATAGCTTTTCTCAGTCGATAAACAGAGTCGATAAACAGAGTCGATAAATGGAAACACAAAGATCACAAAGAGTAAATTTGACTTTGTTTTTTTTTTTTTTTTGTTTTTTTCCAAAACTTATCCAGGCCTGAAAATGACTATTTTCAAGTTCCTTGACTTTTCCAGGTTTTTCATGACCCTGTTCCACAGTGCTTCATACACACCTCAAAAATAGCTAGTTATGTACAGGTGCAAGTTTCACTTATAGGGTAAGACATTTTTTCGACATATTTTGTACAGTTATTTTAACAGAACGTTGTCGACTCAGGTGTGAAGTTATTCCCAGCTCCAACATCCAACATAAAAGCTAAATGGAACACAACGTTAACGGCAGAAGAAGCATTTGAGTAAAGTGCTGCTCATTACTTACTCTAATGACGGTACGTTATGGTCGTCAATCATCACTCGTTGCACTCTGTAATGGAAGAACAGTGGATCGTAGCCTTTTTGACCTGAAACAAGACCAAAGCTATGCTCAGCACCACTCATTTATTGAGTGTCTCCAGCAATATAATATAATATTATATGATCTAACTTACTGCAGAGATTGTAAACTCTGTAATGATCGGGATGCTTTGTGTCCAGAAATATGGCAGCTTCCTAAATACAGCAAATTGTAACATTGTTACATAAAAATCTGTTTAAATCAATAATTCAGCTAAAATAATTGCCTTCTACAGACTTTTCAGTTTTATTTTATTTTCTTAATTGTTAAGCTTACTTTTATGGGATTTCTGTAGAGTGCCTGCTTTCCAGGTGAGGGAAAAGACATGGCAACAAACATTATTAACTATTGGATCCCAAACCATAAGCAGAAAATCTAGATTCAAATAAGATTACATAATTAGGTAAAGCATCCCAACCTGTGACATAGGTGAGATCCAAATCAAATCCATCCTTTTTGTTACCGCCTTTTGTTCTCAGATACCTGCAAGATTCACAAATGCCACAAATCAGCATACAAACAGTAACTTGGGTGTATTTTAAAAGGTTTTGATGGATTTTAATAATTTTCCAACCTATTTCTAAATACATCAAAATGTTTAATTTTTTTTATTTAATTCTCTCTGAATCATGATGAAATAATCAAACTGTAATTAAGTTTAACATTTCATTATATGAATAATTGATATAATTTAATTAAAATAAAAGAATGATGGCCAGCATCCATTTAGATCCTCACCTTTCTTCTAGTGACCTTCTCCAGATCTTTCTTCTGAGAGGCCAGACGAAAGACACGCACCAGGATAACTATCCTCAAAGCCCTCAGGAAGCTCACCACCCTGTTAATGATAGAGAAAATCACATGAATAGCTAAGAAAGAACAACATGTAGATGAATAGTTTACCACATCATCTGAACACAGCATTTGTTCTTTGCACTGTATGATAATTTAATGATGAATGGACTAATCTGCGTCATGAAGTAGCTCCGTAAGTTAGCAAACTAACTTACATAGCTAAGCTGTTTTGGTTCTACTGTCCCCAAACGCCCCATAAACTCGAGCCACGAGACTCATATAGCTTTCATTGCCAAGATTTTACCTGCTATCACTAAAGATTAATAAGATAAATACACGTTAGCCCTGTAAATCCACCTAACATGCAAATGATCTTAACGCCAGCACGAACGAGTAACGGATTAGTAAACACGCAGGTAACCCTCGTTGTTTCTGAAAGAAAACTTCTCCTCTGTCTCTGTTTATACAGCGATGGTTTGGGTTTAAAGCTGGGTTTGTTGTGCTGGATATTTGCTGCAATATTATGAACTGAGATCAACCAGTGCTAACCAGTGACTTTAAAAAACAAATAAACACAGCTGTTACTGGACTGAAGGGGTTTTAAATATATTGTAGCGTCCGCCTGGACTCTGAAAGAAGGACCGAGTAGGCAGTTTAAGTCGCTTTATTGACTCAACTTAGAACACAGGTTGCTGTAGGCCGCAACCACGCCGAAAAATTAGTGTTGTGTCGTTCATGAATCATTTGAGTGAACGAACTGAATCCAATCACTTCCCCAGCTGATTCGTTAATTTCTCAGTTCAGTAGTTAAGCTCAGCAGCGACCCCACAGGCCGGCAGGGGAACTGCTGTGTGGTCTGTGAATCACTGAATCACCGGCGAATCTGGTGGCGGAGACTCTAATTGCGAGGAAACTTGCTCAATGCTCAGTGATTCCTTCACTCACTGAACTGTTATCAGGGCTGGTGCTCTCGTTCACTCAGTGATTCGGTCACTCATTGAACTGTTATCAGGGCTGGCGCTCTCGAGAAAGAAAAACAAGGTTGAGGCCTGGTAATAGTAATAATAACGTATATTCAATTCAATTCAATTCAATTTTATTTATATAGCGCTTTTTACAACAAAGGTTGTCACAAAGCCGCTTTACAGGAAAAACAGGTCCACGCCTCTTATGAGCAGCACCACAGAGATGCCAATTTTATGGTGACACAGTGGCAAGGAAAAACTCCCTTTAAGAGGAAGAAACCTTGGAAGGAACCAAGACTCAGTCCGAGGAACCCATCCTACTCGGGTTGACCCGCTCAGTACAAACAAACAACAAACAAATAACAGAACAAAACAGTACAGAGAATTAATGTGAACTATGGCTAATATAACAGGTACTAATTTATGAATATAAGAATGTGATGGGCACAAACTATAGAGCTATGGCTAATACAGAAACAGATACTGAGTGTGTTAATGGTAATCAGTGCAGGGTTGCAGAGCCGGACAACAACACAGCGGGCAGTGGAGAGCCAGGCTGGGAACATCAGGAACAGGGCATCTCCATACATGTAAAAGAGATAGATAGAGAAAACAGAAAGGAAAGGAAGAGAAAAAAAAAGCAGGAGTTAGAAGGGTTGTGTAATAACTCTGATGAATAGAAGGACAGGGCTGATTCCTGAAAGCTGGAACCACAGACGGACACATCCAGGAAGACCGGCCGGCCAGGCGTCTCAGCACATGTGAGAAAGATAGAGATAGAGAACAGAGAGGGGAGGGAAGAAAAAGGGGTTAGAATGGTTTTATAAAACTCTGCTGGAGTGGGATGGGCACTGGTAGCAGCAGCTCAGGACATGGGGAGAGAAAGAGAAAGCAGATGATTAGGACAGGGTTTATATTTGCTGGATAAGCTGTAAGAGGAAGAAAATTGTAATGAGACATTACTCAAAAGCTTGAGCAAATAGAAATGTTTTGAGTCTAGATTTAAAGATTGAGAGTGTGTCTGAGTCCCGTATATTAATAGGGAGGCTATTCCAAAGTTGGGGAGCTTTATAAAAGAACGCTCTTCCTCCTGCATAGTTTTTTCTAATGCGCGGGACTAATAACAGGCCAGCGTCTTGGGAGCGGAGTGAACGCGGCGGATTGTAAGGAGTAAGGAGTTCCTGTAGATAATGCGGGGCCAGACCATTAAGGGATTTATACGTCAGGAGAAGTATTTTATAATCTATACGAAATCTAACAGGTAGCCAATGTAGGGATGAAAGAATAGGTGTAATGTGATCGAACTTTCTAGCTCTGGTAAGCACTCTTGCGGCTGCATTCTGAACTAGCTGGAGTTTATGGAGTAATTTATGTGGACTTCCAGCCAACAACGCGTTGCAGTAGTCCAGCCTGGAGGTTATGAATGCATGTACCAGCTTCTCAGCATCTTCCAGAGAGAGTATACTGCGGATTTTAGCTATATTTCTTAAGTGGAAGAATGCAATTTTTTCTATGCTACATATGTGAGCATCAAACGAAAGAATTGGGTCAAAGATGACCCCAAGGTTTCTCACAGTTTTACCAGGTATAATTAAATGACCGTCTATGTCTACAGTATTAACATTTATGTTTTTATCAATATTAGGACCTAATAGAAGGACCTCAGTTTTATCAGAATTAAGTAAGAGAAAGTTGTGTGTCATCCAATTTTTAATGTCTTTAATACAGTCTGTTATTTGATTTGTACAGAGCTCCTCGTTGGGTTTAGCAGATATGTAAAGTTGCGTGTCATCAGCATAGCAGTGAAAGTTAATACCATGCCTACGGATAATTTTACCCAGTGGTAGCATATAAAGAGTAAAGAGTAATGGAGTCAGGATTGATCCTTGAGGGACACCATATTTTACTCTAGACTGATAAGAGCATTCGTTATTTAAGTAAACACACTGGAATCGATCTCTCAGATAAGATCTGAACCAGGTGAGGGCTGATCCTTTAATTCCTATAAGATTTTCTAACCTATCAAGTAGAATAGCGTGATCTATGGTGTCAAAGGCAGCACTTACATCTAGCAGTACAAGGATGGCATTACTGCCCCTATCAAGAGCTGAAAGTAAATCATTAGTTACTCTAAGTAGAGTTGTTTCAGTACTATGGTTTTGTCTAAATCCAGATTGAAAAACCTCATGCATACTATTACTTTGTAGATACAAGCGCAGCTGGTTAAACACAAATTTTTCTAGGATTTTGGCTATAAAGGAAAGATTAGAAATTGGTCTATAATTAGCAAGCTCGCGGGGGTCCAGATTTGGCTTTTTGATAATGGGCTTAATGACCGCCAATTTAAGAGAATTGGGTACGTAGCCCATGCTAAGGGATGAATTTACTATTTCTAGTAATGATTTTCCCACCTTTGGCAGTGCCTGTTTCAATAATTGTGTGGGTACTGGATCTAATATACATGATGTTGATTTTGATGAGTTAATTACACTAAGTAAATCTTTTTCTGTAACCGGGCTGAAACACTCTAGGTGTGTCTCAGAGCTGGAGCAGCATTCATCGATATCTATAAGTAAATTTTGGGGGTGATACTGAATTTTTTGTCTAATGCTATTAATTTTATCATCAAAGAACTTCATGAAATCATTACTATTAATGTCGACAGGGATAACGGAGCTAGTTTGTTTTTGACTGCCGGTGAGTTTAGCCACAGTAGTGAAAAGGAATCTAGGATTGTCTCTATTTTTCTCAATAAGCGATGAAATATACTGGGATTTTGTTTTAATTAGGGCTTTTTTGTAGTCTTTGAGACTATGCTGCCATGCTAGCCGGAAACATTCTAGTTTTGTGTGTCGCCATTTACGTTCAAAGTTACGAGCGGTTTGTTTTAATGTACGTGTGTGGTCATTATACCACGGTGCTAGCTTTTTATCCCTGATTTGTTTTATTTTTGTCGGCGCTACGCGGTCAAGGTTAGAGCGGAGCACAGTTTGTAGATTTTCTGTTTTGTGCTCGAGATCATGCTCATAGGACGGAAGGGAGATGGTTAAGTCGGGGAGTTTATTTACAAATTCATTAGCAATTGCGGTTGTTATTTTACGCTTGCTGATATAGCGGGGCGGGAGGAGGATATTTTGATTAAAAACTATTTCAAACATAATTAGATAATGATCGGATATTGAGTCATGTTGAGAAAGAGTAACTATATTCTCAGCCTCAATACCCAGTGTCAAAACTAAGTCTAATGTATGACTACATGAGTGGGGCCAATTACATTTTGTTTAAAGCCTAGAGCATCTAAAACTGATTTAAATGCAATTTTCAGTGGATCCTGGTCCTTTTCAAAGTGGATATTAAAGTCTCCAACAATTATGATCTTATCAGAAAGAAGAATTACTGCTGCTAGAAAGTCAGCAAATTCACTAATAAAATTTGAGTATGGTCCAGGAGGACGATACAGTGTTATAAGCAGAAACGAATGCTGCGTTTTGGAAGCAGGAGACGGGCCTGCTACTTTAAGACTAAGAACTTCAAACGACTTAGCATCCAATTGTGAGTTTTGAGATATACCTAACATTGAGTCATAGATTGTGGCAACACCACCGCCACGCATGCGTGGGTAACTGAAATAGCTAAAACCTGGGGGGGTAGACTCATTTAAAGCGATATATTCATCAGGTTTAATCCAGGTTTCACACAGACATAGTGCATTAAGGTGATTATCAGTAATAATATCATTAACAATAACTGATTTTGGTGCTAGCGATCTTATATTTAATAGCCCTAGTTTCATACGGACGCTGCTGGTACTCTGAGAGACGGATGCTGTTGTTTTAATTTTAATAAGATTATTAAAACAGATTTTCTGAGTTTTTCGGTTTCGAGCGACACGGGGGACAGACACAGTCTCAATCCTACCAGGTAAAAATGCACTTGTATCTGAAAAAGGCACATAATTAAAACTCACAGCCTTATGCACAGGAAAGTGGCAAGATAACTCATTAGAACAATGTATATTACTAAACTGCCCATTACTTAGACCACTAACCTGGCCGGTATGACTGGTTAGGGCCAGTCAGTCCCGGCGTAGCACCGCCTCAATGTTACCAGAGAGGACGGTGGATCCCAGGCGGCTGGGGTGAAGCCCGTCTCGGTGGAAGAGGGCTGGACGTTCCCGAAAACTCTCCCAGTTGTCCACGTAGCCAACTCCACTAGCAGAGCACCAGTCCCGCAGCCAGCAGTGGAGAGCGTAGAGGCGGCTGAACGGCTGGCTCCCGCGGCGGTAGGTGGGCATCGGACCAGAGATGAGGAGGCGGGCGCGGGTCAGTCTGCGAGCGGTGTCCAGAAGAGTGCGAAAGTGCTCCTTCAGGACCTCACTGCGCCGGGCGGACGTGTCGTTGGTACCCACATGCAGGATGACGGTGCCGGGGTCCCCGCGATGCCGAACCACCGTAGGAAGCCGCCGGGCGACGTCCAGGACCCGAGCTCCTGGAAAACACGACACTGCAGCATTACTCTTAGCGTTAGACACCTTTAAATGCCTAACAATGGAATCTCCGACAATGAGGGTACTGCCCTTATCTGTTTTCCTCGGGGCTGGGGGAGGTGAAGGAGGCGACGGCGACGAGCTGAGGACCTCAAACCGGTTTGCGGAGGCAAAATCCGGCTGAGAAGGTAGGGGGGAAACCCGCTTTCCTCGGCCGCGCTGCCGCTCCCAGGCCCCTCCCGGAGCGGGGGTGAAGCAAACGACCGCCGGGGTCCGCCGCGCCGGCATCACCGGGTTGGAGACGGCCGCTAAGGCGGCGTCGCGGGATTCCTCCAGCCTCGTCCTCTGCCTGTGGAGCTCCGACTGCCTCTCGAGCAGGCGGTGGATCTGCTGATCCAGACGGACGAGCTCCTCGCTGAGTGTCAGGAGAGCACGATCCTCCGCACACGCCATTACCTCGAAGTAAGCACAAAACACACAAAAAAAACGGCAAAAATCGATAAATAACACAAAAATAATGGCTACCTGAGGGATTTTATAAGTTTAGGAAGGTTATAAGACGGTTAAAGGTTAATAAGTAGTAGAAAACGTAAACAAATAGCTAAAACAGAGAGGAGCTAAACAAACAGCAAGCAGGTACGCAGACCGGAAGTTGCGTCACTCACCGCGTCACTCAGTCAGTCTCTCAGTAATTCAACAATATTGTTATCGTGGTTATTTTTTTATAATATTATTACTATTAGTAATAATAGTTGTATAACAAGCATATTCATAACCAATAGACAAAGTTTCTGAAGTAAAGGGCATAAGGCCACCTTTATCATGATGATCCTGTTTGGATTTAATTTGTTCTGCACCCACAACAGTGAGCGTATGGATGTGTCTTTGTTTTATTTATATGTATTTATTTTAGTTTCTTGACCTTTTGTTTTGCACTACAGTTACGCTATTTATTTTCAATTTGATTGCACATTGAAGTTGATACTTTCTTCTGAATGTATTTTTTTTTATGTTAATTTTGCTCTTAATGTAATATCTATGTTGCAGAAGTTCATACTTATTTTTTGTATTATGTTATTTGTAATGTGATTTATATATATAAATCACATTACAAATAACATAAGAAAAGTCTCCCGTTTTTTTTTACAAGTGTTGTAAAATATATATAAATAACAAATATTGAAATATGTAACTAAATGTTGGGTTTATTATACGATATCGTATAATAAACCCAACATTTAGTTACATATTTCAATATTTGTTATTTATATATATTTTCTGAAATATATTACACTCACGGGCAGCTCTTCTCTCCCTCTCTCTCTCTCTCTCTCTCTCTCTCTCCCTTCACACACACACACGCGCTTTCCTGCTCTGCCCCTCCCCCTACCCCAATCACAAGCCCAGCACAGAACAGAACAGAACAGTGAATTCACAGTGAACAGAATATAAAAGCAGCTTCGCTACAATATAGCTAATTGTTAAGAATTTAAAGATTAGGCTCCTGAAAGCCAGTAATGTTGACCCTGCTAAAAAGTCCAGCTCAAAATCAGAAGAAAACATTCCCTATACTCCCTATATTTAACGATATAGCCTCCCAGTATAAAGTACGTTTTTTCTGCTTTTGAGATGGATTATTTAGTAGAGAGTGTAAATCTGTACTGCAGTAAAAGTGTGTAGTTTCATAAACTTGGCTCGACCTAAATTTGGCTCACTATCTTTATAGGTCAGTTGCTTTAAAACAAAGTAATGTTAGCATAATGTAATGGAAGTGTGACTATTTTCACCGGGTAAAAGAAGCTTTTTTTTAACACAGGGGGACTAATTTCATCCCTTAATTTAAAACTTCACAGTGCAGTTTACACTACACTGCAAAAAAAAAAACTAGACATAAAATCTATGCAAATTAAGACAAATATATGTATTAAGCAAAACAAATCTGCCAATCGGGTAAGCAAAATTTTCTTAGTAAGATTTCTTACAAAAAAGCAATGGCAAAGTCTCAAAATGAGTGAAGTAACACCTAAATCAAGCAAAAAAGTCACTGTTTATGGACACAAGAATCAGAATAACTTGATTGCTGCTTAATTGTGCTTATTTTGAGTTCAAATTACAAATTCTAAGTAAGAATGATTAAGATAATTATCCCTAAAATAAGCAAAATAATCTAACACTTACACAATGCTTAGTAAGACAAAAAGTCTTATCAGAGAAGAAATTTTTTGCAATGTAATGACTGTGAACAACTTATTACAATATAGATAACTAACTACCTATGTAGTTATGTATGCATTAGTATGGTACCTAAGCTGTCAGTCCTCTGCTATTCTGAGCACTTCAGAATAAAGATGAATCATATTTGTCAGCAAGTTCTTAGATTTTAAAATGCTATTTTATTATATACACACACACACACACACACACATATATATCATATACATATATATAATGAGAGTACACCAATTTAGCTGTGAGTAAAGGAGAGATTCTAGTTGAGAAACTGTTAAAATGAAATGTAGTTTTAAGAATGTCAATTAGCTGTATTGCCATTTTATCTCAGTTTTGGTTGTCTTTCATTTTTGCATCATCTGAACCTGGGAGTTGTTCTTTAAATTGTCAATATGTCCATACATACACCTTGTTTTAAATAGCTTGTGCTTAATTTAAATGAAACAAAACTTAAAAGCTGGTGTTTTAATAAATATTAGCAATAAATAATACACATCTAAAACAGTAAAACCATAAATGTAATACATACTTTTTATTTGACTAGACTAGGCTTAAATGTTTTGTTGACTAAATGACTAAAGTGTGACAAACAAAAGACTAAAACTAAATTAAAGTCACCTGTCAGAATGAATGATGGACTGTATCTGTACTTAATTTTAAATACTTGTCATTCTTAATTCTCTGTTCTGAACATTTTCATCCAGGCTTGCTTGTTTAAAAAAAATAGTTGTTTTACTAATTCTATTATTTCATCATGATAGTGTGTATCCTGCAGTAAAGTTATTTATTTGGTTACTTTTTTGACATTTCTAGTTTAGTACATTAATTACAAATACAGGCAGTGTATAAAATGGTATGAGAGAAGTGCTGAATCAGGGGTTTGCCCAGGATCCCATACAAGCTAAAAACAGTGTATGTTAATGAGACAAATGTATGAACTATGGAGAACTGTAGATCTTCTTATTTGGATAAACTATTACAGGACTACAGTAACTATGTGAAAGTAAATCTACAGATCTTTCTCTTCTGTAAATTCAGGCCCAGTCCCCGAAGACCCAGCATCTTCAGTGTCCTGGAGCTCAAGCAGCAGCACTTGCCTCTCCACCGTCTCCATCCCCACCCGAAAGAGGAAGATCAGCAGAAGGAGGCTTCCAGGATGTAAAGAGGAGGAGAGGAGAGGGAGAGCAGATCAAAGCTTTGTAAATTGCTTTCTAAATAAGTGTTTTTTTTATTGTTATTGCTTGTGTCTGTGTTTTCTATTTATTTGTTACAAAAAATGTAAATGTGGGTTTGAGGGCCTGATTTAAGTGTCTCCCTATTTCTTCCTTTTTTTCTTCTTTCTTTTCCCTTTTCCCCAAGATCTCATGACCTCTCGCCACAGAAATAACTTTCTGGTCTCAAAAAAGTAAACAGGCACAGTAACATATTTTGATAGTTTGAGGTGCTACACATTTGGTACCTACAGCACATGTGAACCTACAGAAACTCCATGCACAAACAATAAAATAATCCCTGTCAATCATCTTGCATTACTGTTACAGAAACTAAACATCCACAGGGTCTAAAAGTCTAACACTGCCCTCTACTGGAAACTGAAAATACTGGTAGTGCCCTATGATAGTGAATATTAAAGTTGCAATAAAAGAGCAATACATAGAACAATAAAAAGCAAAGAAAACTAAAATTATTGTTAAAAGTTTTTTTATCCAATAGCTTTTATAAATACATTTTATTGAATGAGAAGATACATTATTCAGAACATTATTCAGTGGGAAGAAAAGATAGATAAATTGGTGTAATTTATTAACAAAGGAAGAAAATCTACAAAAAAAACACTAAATATTTAAACACTAAAATATAACAATATGAAAAGAGAGTTATCTGACAAGTATTTGATTAACTGCTACATTATTTCTGTAAAGACCAGACATGTCTGCTTTGAGAGAAAAAAAAAACATTTTACTCTTACTTTCAGTTGAGACAGTAATTCTTTTAGGGATGAGCCTGGTGTCAATCTCCTCATAGACAGGCTCAGCTGAAGTCTTCCTCCTCTTAGAGATCACTGTGAGAGAGACAGAGAGAAACATGGAGTCAGTTCAGTAGAAGAGAAGACCGATGACAGACTGAAGTACTAATGATGATTAGAGAAAGTACAGAAAGTGGATTGTAGATGATCTCTGAATCCCCCTACCTCTCCTGAGCACTCTGTTCTGATAAAACAGCACAACCAGAAGCACTAAGGCCAGGAAGAGCACAGATCCCAGAACCAGGAGAGACACTGGATAGATGGAGGGAACAGCTGGTGGAGGAGTTTGTGGAAGTATGATTCTTCTTGTCTGTGGTTGAGAATCTAAAAAACAAATATACAAAATGTATAGACAATTTATACATGAACACAGTCCTTTTATTGGATGTGAATAATTTTGTGATGAATATTATGGAAGATGACATATGAAATGTCTATAAACACAGAATGATCTAGACAGACTAGTGCAAAGCACATACAGACTCTCACTATTGTTACTTTCTATCCTTCCCAAAAACATTACAATTATTAAATGATGGAAACCAAATGTGTGTGACCAACATTATGATCAACAATAGTTACCGAAGTTGCTATCAAGCCTGTTTACAATGGAGAAAAGTGGTCCCTGACCTTGCAAGACAAAATGTCCCATCTGTCCTCTTTTATTATTTAAAGGCAAAGTATGATACAGGAAGCCTAGTGAGTGAGCATAAAATAACAATGTGATGTAAGTATTTTTCTCAAGCATGTGTAAAGTTTCTGTAACAGTTAGGAGGCAAATATATTCAATTGTGTCTGTTCCTCTGACCTCCACAAGTGACTCCAGCACTGTGGGAGCAGTCAGTGTGGTTCTTCAGGGAATGAGGACAGTCCCACAGGTGAATCTCATTCCCTCTACACTTCACTCTGTTCATCCAGATAGTTCCTCCACCAGAACCATCAACAGCTCTTCTATTAGCACTCAGCGCCGGCCCACAACCCAGCTGCCTGCAGATCACCTGAGCATCCCTGATGTCCCACAGATCACCACATACAGACCCCCATGTTTTATTATGATACACCTGCAGCCATCCAGAACAGCTTCCTACTCCTCCCCTCAGCCTCAGAGGAATGTGCTCTACAAACACACCACAGAGGGAAAAAAATGATTATCCATCAAAGTCTTACAAACATTTACAACAGTCGTATATACTGTATGATGAAATATGTTCTTATAGAGATAGAGAAAAAAGCATTGTAAGATGAAAAATATATACAAGCAGAAGAGAGCAGGAGAAAAAAAAAACAGAAGTAGCCATAGTAAAAAAAAAAAAGCACTTACCTTGTTTTACTGTTTTAGTTGAAACAGTTGATTTTTTTAAACTAGCTGTCTGTTACACCTGTTATTTCCACCACTAGGGCTGTGCCATATCGTATCAAACGCAAAAAACGATACTATACCCTGAAATATCGTGCCATATCACCCACCCCTAATTATCACTGCAGGGCACCACTGGGGTTGCTGTTTTTATCTGTCCAATATTATTCATTTTACTTTATTATTAATTATATAGATTATATAGAGTGCATTAATAGTATCATGACTTTCTTGATCACTGATGTCTGTTACCATCTGATAAAAAGTCTTGTATTTTTTTATATCGTAGTTTGGGGGGGTGCCATATCATATGCAAAAACAGAATTTAATTTTTATTTTGTTTCAGTAGTGTATTTTTAAAATAATATCTTTAATTCAGTGTTTTGTCATATCACCAAGAGTACTGTTATCGCGATAAATGCCATGAAACATCGTGATATTGTTTTAGGGCCATATTATCCACCCCCATCCACCACACCTGTCCTGTCTACACCTGAATTCCTCAGACTTACATAGACACTCTGATGGACTCCATTACCCAGAATCCCTCTCTAAACCTTTGTTAAAAATATCACTGTAGAAGTGTTATCTAAAATATGTTAAAGTGCAAAAAAATATGCAAACTACAAATAAAACAGTGCGAGCAAAGACAAGAATTGCTTATTAGTGAAAGCATGCTGGCAGAACATGCAGTCAAAAAGAAAGAAAATGTAGTTTATCAAAGACATGATCATTTTGATAATGATAAGTTTTCTTACTTGAGCACGGTCTCTCATGAGGAGATGAATCACACAGCCAATTTGTCAAATCTAGTGTATTTCCATTCTCTGTGGTAGGACAAAAAATCAAATATTATGAAATTCCAATTACAAACTACATTAGTTCTAGCATTCTTTAAAGTCTTTAACACCTCATCATATCTGCCTACCTGAGCAGGTAATGCAAGCAACCTCATTGCGATTATCACACCTGTTCTCCCCCCAGGAAGAAGATGGACAGTGCCACAGAGTGGAGTCATGTTTCCTACATTTTACATTATCCAGCCAGTTAGGAGCTGATTCCACTCTTGCTTTAGACCAAGACTCACTGCCAGTTCTTCCACAGTTCAGCTCTCGACAGATCAATTTTGCCGTTTCATCAGTCATCCCATTTACACACACATTCCCCCAGGTTCCATTATAGTACACCTCCAGATTCCCCTCACAGCCCTCAGTCAGTCTGATCTCTTTATACTCTGGCGGGAGAAAGATAGCTAGCTAGTTATGCACATTGATTTAAACGTGCAAAAGTTTCTTCTTTATTTATTCAAAATGTACCTCCAGTTGTACATAGATAGGGCATTGGTACTTGATTACAAGATCATTACAAACTGAGCAATTCAAGATACGAAGTACCTGAGCACACGACTCCTACATCATCCTTGTGTCCACATTCATCCTCTCCACACAGCTGATATCTGCAGTTCCACAGAGACGCCTCGTTCCCCTCACACTCCACCTCATTAAGCCAAATGGGTCCAGTTCCAGATCCAAACCGGGCTGGTACCGGTACTGGAGCACTGAGGGCCACTCCACACTGCAGCTGTCTGCAGACCACCTGCGCATCCTCAATATCCCACAATTCATCACTCACTGTCCCCCATGATCCACTGTGGAAAACCTCCAGCCTTCCTGCACAGTCTCCCCCAGAACCAACCAGCCTGATGGAGCTGTGGACTGTGTTAGATGTACCTAAAATTTACACAAATACAAAAGATGTTTTTTTAAAACTCCTTTCACAAGATATGTGTTGTGTATATGTACTCATATTTGCCAAATAATTATTCTCAAATGTTCAAAAATATGGATAATAGAGGCACTTTTGCATGTTATCATACATACAAATAAAATTATACATATATTAACTGTGCAATGCTTACCAGAGCAGGTGATGTAGAGCTGTACTGTGGAGCTGCAGTTAACTGCTTGTGAGCTGCTGCAGTTCCTCAGATGAGCTTCACTCCCAGAGCAGTTGAAACCCGTCACACACATGTAGCTGTGTTCAGGACTGGATGAAGAGGAGCTGGAGATGTTGAGTACAGAACCATAGCCCAGCTGTCTGCAGACCACAGAGGCCTCAGACTCACTCCAGGAGTCCAGCAGAACTCTCCTCCAGTCCTGCCTGAAGAACACCTCCACTTCCCCCTCACACTCCATCCCTCCAGACAACCGCACTCCTCCCTCATGAGACGCCAGAGAAGAACCTGAAGAGAAAAAAATATATTACTTGGCTTAAAATGAGGGAGTAATAAACTTTCAGTTATTTATTATACTGCAACTGTAAGATCTCACCACTACAGATAACTCCAGCATACTGTTCATGAGAGCATGCAGTTCGACTCCATGATGAAATGGGACATTTTAACAGGTGTGTTTCGTTTCCCTGACAATCAAACACATCAGCCCAGATCCGGCCACTCCCCTCCCCAAACCAGTCTGACCCCAACACAGCCACAGCACTCCCACACTTCAGCTGAGCACAGAGGACACTGGCAGCTCTCATATCCCAGCTTACATCACACACTGTACCCCACTCACTGAGGTACTGGAGCTCCACTCGACCAGAACAGGAATCTGAGCCGTTCATCAGCCGAGCCTGAGTGTGACCTGAATTAACAGAGGAAAAATAGTAGGCAACAATAATACAATACAATAATAATAAAAAAAATACAGTAATTACAAACTAATTGCTCACAGTTTAGTACTAATCTAAATCTTTTACAAACATACTTCATCATACCAGAGCATCTTAGTCCCACATCCTTGTTGTGAGAGCAGTTGGGAAGGAGATGTCTGGCAGAGGTACATATGAGATTCGTTTCCTCTACACTGAAGCTCCTCTGACCACATCTGACCCTCTGCTCTACCAAAAGCAGCTGCTCCCAGAACCTCCACAGGAGAACCACAGCCCAGCTCTCGACACACAACCTCTGCATCCTGCTGGTTAAAGTCAGCATCACACACTGGAAGCCAAGAATTCCGATGAAGCTTCTATACTCTCCCAGAGCATGCGTGAGGACCACCAACAAGTCTTCGCTTGTCACCTACAGTATAGTATTTGTGTACATTGATCATCAAAAAACACTGCACCCAGAAGAAAGCATCAGATTACAAGGCTAGTCAGAAGAAAGATGTGCTATGCCATGGCTAAACACATTGACAGGTCAATCCACTAATCCACTAAAAAGTGCTGGATACTGTTGGACCCACGATCAGCACTCTACCACATCGCAAAATCACATTAGTGAAAGCACATTAGGAATGCCACACATCTGACATGTTGCATTACACACTGTATGTGTAGTTCCTTAAATATTACTCATCTTAGTCTAAATGAAATAATTTATTATTCCTCACACTGCCTGTAAATCAATGGTAGACATTAAAAAAAAAAAACATACTTGTAGTTTTAGATAAAAAAAATAAGACTTTGTAAGTTTCTTTTAAAATGGTCACCAAAAACAATTCAACATAGTCAAAGTCTAAACATTTTTTCATATGTATAAAACTTTTGCTTTTTGACTTCTCTGCAGCACTCCTTGTAAAATTAAAAAGTCTGGTTAGCCCTCAAGGACATAAATGACAAATCAAATTAAAGGTTTCTTAATGTTTTAATGTCTTAATATCTTTTTTCATAATATTGTGCAATACAGAAATCAATCAAACTGGTGGATTTGTGTCTCCGTCACCAGTCTGTTATCTGAATTTGGTGGATGTGTGTTTTTGTCAGTGTTTTGTGTGAAATTGACAAAAGGAAGTGAAATACCTACCAGAACATGCCAGTCCCACATCATTATCATGGGAGCAGTTGTGTTTGAGTGAAGATGATTTTGGACAGAAGTGAATCTGTGATTCGCTGCCTCTACACTGAAGCTCCTCTGACCACACCGGACCCTCCACTCTACCAAAAGCAGCTGCTCCCAGAACCTCCACAGGAGAACCACAGCCCAGCTCTCGACACACAACCTCTGCACCCTGCTGGTTAAAGTCAGAATCACACACTGTGACCCAGCTCTCTCCATGAAGAACCTCCACTCTCCCAGAGCAGTGAGAACCTCCAACCAGCCTGACTCCTAGGTATGATCAAAATATAATAAACATTATGCAGTGGGTTAAAAGGTTTTTTGATTACAGAAGTTCATACTAAGTTTTTAGTGTAACTCACTTGAACAGATGACTCCAGCATCTTTAGGATGATTACAGTTATGTTTACCCCATCCTGCTGATTTACAGTTCTTTAGTATGGATTCTGATTCTCTACACTCCACATTATCCATCCAGATTGGTCCTGATCCTGATCCAAAGTAAGCACCACTAAGTGCATCTGTAGCCTCTCCACAGCCCAGCTCTCTACACACCACTGCAGCATCTATCATATCCCAGTTACCATCACACACTGTTCCCCACTGTCCTTTATGAAGAACCTCCACTCTCCCAGCACAGCGACTCAAACCATCCACCAACCTCACACTTTCTAAAGAGCAGAAAGAGAAAGATTGAATGCACAACTCAAACATCATTTTGCATCTTTTAAAATCTGGTAAAACTTCATTTTAATGCTATTCACATGTGCTATATTCCAGCATGCACAAATATGGACTATATCAATAAAAGAATTAAGAAGAATATGTTTCATGAAGTACATTATACACTGACCACTAAGAAAAGAACATCTTTTCATCAAGACTCTAAAAAGAAAAAATAAATAAAATATGTAGCTCTCACCAGAACACACCAGTCCCACATCATTATCATGGGAGCAGTTGTGTTTGAGTGAAGATGATTTTGGACAGAAGTGAATCTGAGATTCAGTTCTTCTACACTGAAGCTTCTCTGACCACACCTGACCCTCCCCTCTACCAAAAGCAGCTGCTCCCAGAACCTCCACAGGAGAACCACAGCCCAGCTCTCGACACACAACCTCTGCATCCTGCTGGTCAAAGTCAGCATCACACACTGTGACCCAGCTCTCTCCATGAAGAACCTCCACTCTCCCAGAGCAGCGAGATCTGCCCACCAATCTGACCCCTAAATTAGTTTATAAGAGAAAGAGAACATGTACATTAACATTAACACACAGCATTAAGTACTTGGAAACCTTAAGAAGTTCCACAGGGTTCTACTGTAGGACCGATGAAACTAATATTAGTGAAGAACTGATGACAGTGAAAAACTGCAGTGTGGGCTTACACATGGAGTCAATTAACAGTTTAAGCACTAAACACAAACAATCGTACTAATTAACTGCTTAAAATATATAAAGATAAAAACTCTGGCCATGTACCACTGAACTAAGGTGTAACTGTAATTAACTAAAAAATATTAACGCCTGTTTCTTTGTGAATGGGACTTCTGCATGGAAATCCATTATTTTCTACCAGAAAGGAAAGATTACAAAAATGTATTTCTCCATCATGCCTACAGCAATAGTCTTTCTATAATTAAGTATTGTCTTATAGTGAAAATCACTTTTCATCTCCATATAATAATTTGCTTTTTTAATAATTTGACTTAGTATATCAAGTTATTACCTACATTTAAGTACTAGTAAGACCCGGTAAGTATTTTGTATGTGCTAGTTCATACAGAGAAATCACACTGTAAGTTATGGGAACTTAAGCTCTAAAACACAGGCTGTATTATAAGTGTTAACTAGGTTTATTACAGCTTATAGTTTTCTTCTATACAGTAATTTGCCACATTATTTTTTAAACGCAAAACCAGGTCTGAGATTGAGCAAACAGTGACTGATCTAGTGGTCTTAACCAAATAAAAGTGGGTTAATATAGGTGAAAGTAGGTCATGATTATGGCAGATTAGGAAGAAATGCTATAATAAATAAATTGTGCACAACTGATATACATTCCAACGACAAGTATTTTAAGATTTAGGAGAGCTCACCTGAACAGATGACTCCAGCAAGTCGATTACAAATTTGTTCCACCCATCCAGCTGATCTACAGTGCTTCACTGAAGACTCTGATCCACTACAGTTCACATCATCCATCCAGGCTGATCTTGGTCCAAACTGAACATTTTTAAATACAGCCTCCCCACAGCCCAGCTCTCTACACACCACTGCAGCATCTCTTATATCCCAGTTTTTACCACACACTGATCTCCATGTTCTGTTATAAAAAACCTCCACTCTCCCAGCACAGCGATGGCCACCATCCACCAACCTCACACTGTCTGTACAACAGAGAGAGAAAGAGAGAGGAAAAGATGTAGAAATCTGAAAAATCAGACTGAATCTCAAAATTAATACATAAGCCATTTAGCTCATACCAGCACACACCAGTCCCACATCATTATCATGGGAGCAGTTGTGTTTGAGTGAAGATGATTTTGGACAGAAGTGAATCTGTGATTCTCTGCCTCTACACTGAAGCTCCTCTAAACACACCTGACCCTCCCCTCTACCAAAAGCAGCTGCTCCCAGAACCTCCACAGGAGAACCACAGCCCAGCTCTCGACACACAACCTCTGCACCCTGCTGGTCAAAGTCAGCATCACACACTGTGACCCAGCTCTCTCCATGAAGAACCTCCACTCTCCCAGAGCAGTGAGATCTGCCCACCAGTCTGACTTCTACAATGTGTTTATAAGAGCAAAGAGAACATGTACGTTAATATTAACACACAGCATTGGGAGGGCTGGGAGGTTAATTTGAATAGAAGGGAATTAAATTATATGGGGCAGTGATTTTTATATTTTGCACTTTTCATTAACTGAAATACAAGGATTTTAAAAATATATATATATTATTTCTTAGTTGCTAATTCTAAACCAAAGCATTCAAAACCACCTCTGTAATAATCCATTTATTAAGTGTATGAAAGTGAATTTAGGTTCAGGCTTAAACTTTTCATGTTACAAAGAAGTTTTTTTACAGGGGTGTATATAAAACAACTAACAGTTGTTTAATTAATTCAGTACATTCCAACACAGGCCTCATCACATTTGTTGACATCTCTGTGTAATATGTTTTATTTTTTTGCATCTTACCTGCACAAACAGCACCAGCGTCTTCATCATGATTACATCTCTGTCTACCCCAATCATACGACCTACAGTTCTTCAGTGAAGACTCTGATCCAGCACAGTTAGCATATTCCACCCAGATCGGTCCTGATCCTGATCCAAAGCGAGCTCTCCGTGGTGCATCTATGGCTTCCCCACAGCCCAGCTCTCTACACACCACTGCAGCATCTCTCATATCCCAGTAATCATCACAAACTGTTCCCCAATGTCCTCTATGAAGAACTTCCACTCTCCCAGCACAGCGGCTCCCACCATCCACCAACCTCACACTGTCTGTGTGGAGAAAAAAAAAAACACACTGATAATCAGAGAATAATTACACTTATACTCAAATAATAATACTCAAACAAGGCTGAAATACATTTAAACCAAATCATGGACATCAAAAGCTCCCATTTAGAGATCATAAGAAATCAGTCACTAATTTGTACTTCTATAGCAATACTAAAATGGGCTGACTGGATGATAGCAAAGTGTAAATCACATGAATGTAAGATCAAAAAGTAAATATATACTTTTCAATTAAATGCCACTTTATGCAACATCATTCAGCATGTCTGGTTTGGTGGGGGATCAGTGATGGTCTGGGGAGGCCTGTAGATGCCCAGGCCTCTACAGGTTAGACAACAGTACCCTGCCTGCTCTTAGGTATTGAGATGAAATCCTTGAACCCATTGTAAGACCCTACGCTGGCGCAGTGAGTCCGTGGTTTCTCACGGTGCATGACAATCCCCGGCCCGATGTGGAGAAAGTAGTTAAGTTCTTCGAGGATAAAGGAATTTATACCATTCACTGCCTTTCCAACAACATCCTAACAGAAAAAGAGGCCAGTATACATACAGTCCACAAAGTTAGTTTAAATATGCTGTATATATTATATATATATATGCTCAACTCAGCAGCAGAACAAGCTTTACCTCTACTCAGCCAGATAAGACTCAAGAACCTGAGAGACAGAGAGACAGAGAGAGAGAGAGAGAGAGAGAGAGAGAGAGATTCCCCACAGCCGCCAATCACACTCACTATGACCTTATTAGAAAGAGGAGAGGAAATTATCAAACATTTTCAGTGACAAATCAGAAGAAGCTTTTTTTTTCATTTCGCCATATTTTTAAAAAGCGTCAGCACTAATTAACACAGCTCCACCTCCTTGTGTCTGTGTGTGTGTCTATGGGCAAAGGAAGGTACAAAGTCAGCTACCTTCTGGAGACAAACTTCAGAGAGAGTAAACACACAAAATACAGCATTAAAGCTGCACCTGCAGACAGCAGATCCAAACACATAACATCCACCATGAAGATAAGTCACAGTTTCTTTTAACTACACATACAAACAACTTTTTTGTGTTTCTCATGCTGTTACAGAGTATATAAAACTAGTTTTAATCCTGATTACAGAAACTCTGATTAAGTGTGGGAATATTGTGGGTTCCCTGTGAACTACAGCAAGGCTGGTGAGCGATGGACCAAACAAAGGCGGTTTGTCTGCCCTGTGAGGCGGGTGTAGGGTATGTTTGTGGAAATGCATCTAAGGATGCACCTACTACTCTACTGATCACAGCAGTTCCAATTACAAAATAAAAGTCCTGTTCTCTGGAGTATGCACTCGTGAGCCGAACTTACCAAGTTTGTTCTGACAAAGTACAAGAGTCCAAACTTGCTTAATCTATAATGAGAAACGGGCCGACTGTGGCGCTGCCAGGAACTTGTGAGCCCATGGGACCACAAGGGTGGTTGAGAAAACCTTTATTCTCTCTGTAATGATTAATTTATTTATCTAAAACAGTATGAAATGCATTAATTAACTGAAACATGTTGCTAAGTGTGCTTTTAAAAATGAAAAAAAAAAAGAAGACACATTCTTTATAGGTGTGAAAAAAATCACACTTTATTATCATAATATAGAAAACCATAATAATGTATGCTGCACAGACATATATAGATATATTTTTGATTAAGGTGAAAAGCAAATATAATTTGCATGTTTACCATGTGTCCACAATAAATCGTACGTATTAAAATATCCAAACCTTTTGTAATGTGTGGGCTCTCTTCAGCAGGTATGATATCATCATAGACCTCGCCATAGTTTTCTGTAAAAATTAAAAAATGCATTGCAGCACAGCAGCATCAGGATGATGGCAGCAAGACACTGTTACTCAAAGACTCAAACTTTTAAAATACTAAGGGGTTTTCAATGTATTGGTACTGTCGCCCTCTGCGATCAGAACTGGTTGACAAATCAAAGTGTGTCCCTTTAAAAAAAAAACAAAAAAAAAACTCCCACACACCAAAGGATATTAACTCACCTCAACATGCCTTTTGCAATCCTGTAGTTACCCCTGGGCAATCCTAAAATCACTATTACAAACTGTACAGTAGGCAAGACATTGTTTTTAACTTGTGCCAGACATGGATATAGTGGAGTAGTCAAAGATAAATTGAATTTAGCATTAGCATTACCCGCTAACCACGCTCACTATTTTCCCGTTCAGGGGTGAGTCTTATCGGCCTGAAGCCTGATGCTAACTGCTAAAACACTTCAGAACCCTACACATATTGCATGGAACTTTTTTCTATAAAACAAAAAATATATATATGTTTTTTCTTCTGCATTAAAAATTCTAACACACATTCAGTATATGTCAACTTACCTGAGAGAAGCTCCTCATCTACGTCCTCATATCCTGAATGCTGATCTTCAGAGATAAAACTTCCTGTTAAAGGAGATCAGAACAGTCAGAATGCCAAAGTTCAATTATTTAATCAAAATCTACAGCAAAAAAATGTATTTGTAAGTCTGAAAATGAGATTAGGCTTTAAGCCCAATCCCATTTCACCCCATGGCCCTACCACTTACCCCAACCATTCTTTGAGTGTAAAGGGTGAAATCCTCCCCATAAGAATTGGGACAACACTTCATGCACAAGATACGTCATCAGAAGCACCAAGGTTCAGTAACCTAGCTAATTTTATGGCATTGTATGTCTTCAGAAAGGTTGGTGATTAAGGAACAATTGTTAATTTCTTAATTCCTGTTATGGGGAGCTTGGATTAGCTTTCATTTTGTTTAATTGTTCTGTTCCGCCTTAAATGATGCAGCCTCTGCTGTCTCTTGCACCATTTAAGGTGAAATGGGAAAGTTGGCTAACAAACCCCATCCCTTTCCTCTGCTTTTTAACAGCAGTACAGGCCTGAATTGATAGTAACAGATATGTAATTCTTCCTATTACAGTCAGTGGAGTAACACATATTTTGAACCTGTAAGATAAGCTAACAATGCTACAATTGATTTACTGCATGTAGTTTTTTCATTTATAGTCATTTAAACACTCAGAATTGCTATTTGATATCTGACCTTAGATCCACTTTACATACTGTGTGAAGACTGCCTTCAGTGAAACTCTCTACATATAATTTACCTCTTTTAGTATATCTGTTAGTGACACATTTATGGTTAATCTCTTCATAGACTGCCTCAAGCAGAGTCTTCCTCCTCGCCTTAGAAATCACTGTGAGAGAGAAAGAAAGAAACATGGAGTCAGTTCAGTAGAAGAGAAGACTGATGACAGATTGAAGGACTAATGATGATTATAGAAAGTACAGAAAGTGGATTTTAGATGATCTCTAAATCTCCCTACCTCTCCTGAGCACTCTGTTCTGATAAAACAGCACAACCAGAAGCACTAAGGCCAGGAAGAGCACAGATCCCAGAACCAGGAGAGACACTGGATAGATGTATGGAAAATTAGATGATGGATTTTTTGAAGGAGGGACTGTCTTTTTCTCTGTTAGCTGTGCTGGTACTGAAAACACAGAATAAAAACACTGTTGAACACTGCATAGTGTTGTTTAAACTTAAAAAAAAAATCACACAAAGGAACTAATTAAAAGAGTACCTGTGGTGTAAGTTGTAGTTGTTTCAGATGAAAAAGGTAATGTGACAAATATGTCTGAAAGAAATATCATAAAAATGGTCAAGAAAAAGAGGTTACAGAAGGAGAAAGAGACTAGAGCAGCATTATTTAAGAAATGGTATTTATTGTTTTTGTGTTTATTGTCTTTGAAACAAAAGAAGTATATGGCTGATATGGTAATATTGTAGGTATTGTCAAAAATATTGTTGCATTATTGTCTGCCAATGTTACTTAGTGTATTTATCAGTGTTGTGAGCCTAAATCAGCCATAATATAAATGCTATTCTCCCTTTTACAGGTCAGAGGAGCACAATAATAATAATATTGAACCTGACTGAAATACAGAGTACACTGCTTAACATAACCATAGTTATCTTAAGAGAAGTTAATACTAGATTAAAAAATGTTCTCGCACACCTGCACAGGTGACTCCAGCACTCTGGGAGCAGCCAGTGTGGATCTTCAGGGAATGAGGACAGTCCCACAGGTGAATCTCATTCCCTCTACACTTCACTCTGTTCATCCAGATAGTTCCTCCACCAGAACCATCAACAGCTCTTCTATTAGCACTCAGCGCCGGCCCACAACCCAGCTGCCTGCAGATCACCTGAGCATCCCTGATGTCCCACAGATCAGCACATATAGACCCCCACTCAGCATTATGATACACCTCCAACCTCCCAGAACAGATTTCCTCTCCTCCTCTCAACCTAATAGGCATGTAATCTACATCACACATGAACAGACACATGAATAATATTACATTTTTATAACAAAACTACAGCAAACTGCATTAGTGTTTTTATTTAATCAGTTTTCACTCAAATCAAAGATCAACTGATGAAAAGGGAAGTTTAGAATTATTTGACAAAACAAGTTAGAATGTAGGCACGAACAAATCTGATTAATATGTATACTTATTCAAGTAGTGAATGGAGTGGTAGTCAAATATTCGTACTTGAGCACTGACCCTGGTTTGGAAATAAGATGAATTTTTGAAGGTTTTCAAATGCAAGCTGTTTCTTCTCTCCTAGAAATGGAGACACATGCTATAAATACTACAAAAATCAAATCAATACTACTAAACTCATTACTAAAATAATGATCTCAGCAATAACAATTGAGAGTTTCAATTGAGCGGCAAACCCCCTCATTTCACACCAACGCACAGAATTAAAAGTCAGTCTGGTTGTGCTGATTTTCAAATAACACCAGGCATTCTAACAGGGCGCACAGGAAACTTCAAGCTGCACCAGACTGCTCTTTTTCTCTAACCCCACCGAACTATTCCAGCAATGACAAAAACAATTTTTCAGTGCGATTTTCGGACAGAACAGGCTCCTATTAGTAAATGTACACCATTATTGTAAGTCACTTTGGACAAAAGCATCTGCCAAATGTAATGTAATTCAATGTAAAATATCTTATTATTTCACTCACAAATGTAAATTTTTTCTGATACACTTTACACTTTTTATTAAAATGTGTTCCCAGCATGACCAGATGAGTGTAAAAAGCACAGCAAGGTGTAGCTTGTAGTCCCAAAAAATCTCAAGCAATCCTGCACACATACATTGCCATGAAGAAGTATTTGCCCCCTACAGATATACTGATATTTTTCTGATTATTAAAAAAAACTTTAACATCAGACAAAGATAACCCGAGTAAACATAAAAAAGGCTCATTTTAAATGATCAGGAATAAAGGAATTTAAAGAATTTCTTGATTCTACAGGTCTGGCAGTAATCAGGCCTGGTTGAGTTAAGTGAAACTGAATACTCATCTATCCAAAAAGTGTAATTAATCACATTTTATTTTTTAGGGGGTGTTTGGATATTTTTTTCCCTTAATAAATAAAATGATTATTTAAAAAATATTTTATATTTACTCAGGTTGTATACACTTACACAGGGAAAGAGGATGAGGCAAAGTGAGGGTGATCCGGTCACCACAACACTTTCTTTCAACACAACTTTCCATGAAAAACTGTTTTACTCATGCTCATCTACTACAAAGAAAAACAACATACCGGAGCAGGTAATGTGAGTCACCTCACTGCTTCTATCACAATTGTTCTGACTCCAGGATGAAGATGGACAGTGAAACAGAGTAGAGTCATGTTTCCTACATTTTACATCATCCAGCCAGTTAGGAGCTGATTCCACTCGTGCTTTGGTAGCTCTCTCAGTCTTAAATCTTCCACAGTTCAGCTCCCGACAGATCCATCCCATTGTTACACACATTCCCCCAGGTTCCATTATAGAACACCTCCAGATTCCCCTCACAGCCCTCAGTCAGTCTGATCTCTTTATACTCTGATGAGAGAAAATGCTTTATGTTAGACCCTGGAGTTTTCATGTAGTTTAAAACAAACTTAATGAATCTACACTATTAGTTAAAAGTTTTAGAACACCCCCATTTTTTGCCATTTAAGCTCTCCAGCCCAGTTAATAACCTGAAATGGTGCAAAATCCAGTGTGCTCAAATGGTACAAAAGTTAGCAGTGCCAGGGCCTTTAAACAGAAAAGGACCCCAAAAAAGTGTATATTGTTAAAAAAAAAAAAAAAAAAAACTGAATATATTTGTTTTAAAGAAAGCTTTGGAAATTGGCGCAAAAATAAGAATAAATTAAGTCTTAGTCTGTAGTAAAGTTAGAAGAGAATGTGTTACTGCACTCTACTGCTGACTTTGTAGTAAACTGCACTTTTATCATAATACCTAAAAAAGACACCAAAATACAGATCAATTTGAAACAATTTAGTTTGCCCTTTAGATACATTCTGACACATTCAAAAAAACAAGAAAAAAAAAGGTACAGGAAGAGGTCTGGCTGACCCACATGGCAACAACTTTAGATTGGTTTAACAAGTCTTATTTTAACAGTTTAACTAAGTCTCACTTTCAGCACTGAAGAGAAAATGTAGAGGTCTGACAGGTGAAGTGTTGTAAGAACACCAGCAATCAGCACACTGTACCTGAGCAGACGACTCCTACATCATCCTTGTGTCCACATTCATCCTCTCCACACAGCTGATATCTGCAGTTCCACAGAGACGCCTCGTTCCCCTCACACTCCACCTCATTCAGCCATATGGGTCCAGTTCCAGATCCAAACCGGGCTGGTACTGGTACTGGAGCACTGAGGGCGACTCCACACTGCAGCTGTCTGCAGACCACCTGCGCATCCTCAATATCCCACAATTCATCACTCACTGTCCCCCATGATCCACTGTGGAAAACCTCCAGCCTTCCAGCACAGTCTCCCCCAGAACCAACCAGCCTGATGAAGCTGTAGCCTAAAATTAAGAGAAACCAGTTCAAAGTATGATTTCTTAGTTCACCCGTAGTCACATGATGATTGGTTCATTTCAGATTCATAATAATTATAATAACCCTTACAATAAAACAAAATAAAACAATTTCCCCCTAACAACAGGCATTATTCACTACAACTCCAAATAATTTGAATTAAATGTACCAGAGCAGGTGATGTAGAGCTGTTCCGTGGAGCTGCAGTTAACTGCATGTGAGCTGCTGCAGTTCCTCAGATGAGCTACACTCCCAGAGCAGTTGAAACCCGTCACACACATGTAGCTGTGTTCAGGACTGGATGAAGAGGAGCTGGAGATGTTGAGTACAGAACCACAGCCCAGATGTCTGCAGACCACAGAGGCCTCAGACTCACTCCAGGAGTCCAGCAGAACTCTCCTCCAGTCCTGCCTGAAGAAAACCTCTACCTCGCCCTCACACTCCATCCCTCCAGTCAATCTCACTACACCCTCATGAGACGCCAGAGAAGAACCTGAAAGTACCACAAATATATTTTAGATTTTACAGGCTTAATAAGATTGTTTTTACAGCACTTGAAATAAATCAGATTTAGAAATTAAACACATTGTTTTTTTACAGGTACTGCTGCATTAGCTGAGCTATATATGGAGCAAAATTAGAAATTGATTTTCAGAATCAAAATTGTCTATGGAAATGTATATACATGTTCAAAACTGAGATACATTAGTAAATTAATTGAAGTGAAGTAAAAAAAAATATATATATAAGAACATTATAAGGGCACTTCCTTCTAAAATCACTTTACAGCCCATTGATAAGAATGTTTAAGATTCTTAAAAGCTCACCACTGCAGATGAGTCCAACATCCTGTTTATGAGAGCATGCAGTTCGACTCCATGATGAAATGGGACACTTTAACAGGTGTGTTTCGTTCCCCTGACAATCAAACACATCCGCCCAGATCCGGCCACTCCCCTCCCCAAACCAGTCTGACCCCAACACAGCCACAGCACTCCCACACTTCAGCTGAGCACAGAGGACACTGGAAGCTCTCATATCCCAGCTAACATCACACACTGTACCCCACTCACTGAGGTACTGGAGCTCCACTCGACCAGAACAGGAATCTGAGCCGTTCATCAGCCGAGCCTGAGTGTGACCTGAATTTACAACCAAGAGACTCGTAAAAGAGCAAGTTCTCTCCTATACTGTATATTATATAAAGAAATGTTAGACGATAATATCACATATTATACTGTACCAGAACATACAAGTCCCACATCATTACCATGATATCAGTTGTATTTGTGTGAAGAGGTTATTGGACAGAGAGTAATCTCAGATTCATCTCCTCTACACTGAAGCTCCTCTGACCACACCTGACCCTTCCCTTTACCAAAAGCAGCTGCTCCCAGAACCTCCACAGGAGAACCACAGCCCAGCTCTCGACACACAACCTCTTCATTAATGAATAAAAAAAATGAACACAAATAACAAAAATACTGCTCATTAATTACCCTACTTTGTGCCCTCTGACCTCCGACGCTAGATCCCAGTTCACAGATCATATCAAACCACATAATCTATCCAATTCATCCATGTTAATAATACAGATTAATTTAGCTAGGAAAACAGTTGGCATCGCCAAATAGCCATAGTGGCTAATCCGCCATTTTGAAAATCATAACAAAAGATTTATAGAAAAACAATATATATTTTTTTTTATTCTGACTTTTTTTGTTGGTCAAAATATAATTAAATATCTAAATTCTGTCCATATTTGATATCTTAATTCTGTCCATATTTGCATATTATTTTTAATCATTTTAAGCAGGGCTGGTATATTTTATTATTACACAGCAAAGCATTTAAGCTGTTATTGTAATAATAAATGTAAAAATGTTAACTATTTTAGAGTAGCCTAGAATATCTGGCATGTGTGACCTTCATTTATATTTTTTGTAATTTGCATACGAATAAAGGAGCATCAATTTATAACATTTTTTTTAAGATATGTACAGTATTTACAGCATCTTTACTGACTGATTTTTTTTAAGCGAAACAGCAGAGTGGTATAGAATACCATAGTCTGGCAATCTCAGTGTGTGATAATGTACACATCAGGAAGTTGTTCAGTTGAGCTGTACACATTTATATCAAAACGATAACACATCGACTAAAATTAATATATTGTGACATAAGTTTTGTCATATCGTCCAGCACTAAATTGTTAAGCTGGAAATGACACTGTTTCTAATTACAGTGTGTTGACTGGTTTTGTTTTGGCACATAAAGTGTTTGAGAAGTTGTCTGGAAGTGGAAAGGACTAATGCATTTTGTTTCATTCAGGTTATAATTTTGAAAACAAATGTTGTGCTCTAGCAAATCAGTACTGCAGACCCTTTTTTATTAAATTAAATTTTATCAAACAAAATGAAACTGACTAGACAATTTCTTGGGTTAATATTAGGGCTGGGCGATATGGAAAAAAATCTTATTACGATATAGTTTTTCATATCAGCCGATATCGATATGTATCACGATATAAATCAAATCACTTTCTGTTACACTTAAAGGTTTCTATTTTTACTCAGAAGTGACAGAATAAGGGAGTTATGGACAAAATCACTAGCAGGCTCAGAGCCTTGTGGACAGACACTAGGATGTTAACATCTTGCCAGGTGGGTACAGCTTTTAAATTAATTTTAAAAAGGGGACAAATATATAAACTAAAAAATATGTAAGACCCTTTACATTATATGTCTGTTTAATTTAAATTGCAATAACACTTTATTTATTTTTATAAAATTATATTTAATCAAAAGATCATTCCCCTCCCTGAATGCAGGCAACTACATAAAGCAAAATACAAGAGTATATCACAGTGTTCATTTTGACAGGTGATTTTGATACAGTCTTAGTCTTTTCACTAAAATGTATAATAGTTTTAGTTACATTTTAGTCTATCGGATATTATTAGTTTTAGTCAGATTTCAGTCTAGTTTAATTTTGGTCATATAAAAAGTATGTATTACATATGTTTTACTGTTTTTCTATTTTCTATTTGTTGTAATTTTAGATAATTTACTGCTTATGTTTTTTTTTAAATAAGAGCCTTTAGTTTTTTTTTCATTTAAATTAAGCTAACATTTAAATATTTAAAAAAAAAAGTGGCCTATAATGGAGGTGGGAGGAATAAAGTCAAGTTTCTGAAATGATCCACTTCTACTGCAGTACAGATTTATACTAACATTACTGGCTTTCAGTAGACTAGACTTACATTACTTAAGTGTATTTAAAACTCCAGTTCAGTAACAGCAATGTTTAGCTCAGTTCAAATACAGCTAGACAGATTATATAATCTTCTGTATTTAGTAAAATATCCAGCATAACAGACTCTCTATCTGTTAAAAACTATAAAACACAAAGACAGAGGAGAATGCTGCCCTCAGGGTTTTCTAACAGAAACAGTGAGAGTTAGGAAAAAAGATGGAAAGTGCTTCCTTTCTGTGTGTTTATATACTAACCCCTCACTCGTGCTGAAGTTAACCTTAATTTACACGAAACGTGGATTAACACGGCTAACGTGCGTTACCCATTAGTTTATTAGAATGTAAAAAGCAGTGAAAGCATCTTAGCTAATGATGACAGATTGCACAGATCCCTTTTACACCTAAACATCGCTAACTTTAAACTGGAGACAAGCTAATCTAACTAGCAGCAAACAGAGCAGCGTTTACCTGCCTTCAGAAATCTGAACAAGCTCACCTCTCTAAATATCTTGGAGACGCATGCCTCATATTTAAAAGGTGAGTTTTCCAGTGTAGCGCCGCTGAATAGTATAAATGAAGTTTATCCAGTAAATGGGAGAGAAGGAGCCGCTATGTGAGGAGTTCAGAGTGGAGGGGCTCGGGGGGTGGGGCGGAGGGGGATGGTGGAGAGGGGAGGGGAGGGGTTGTACTGGGCTGAGCAGCAGTTCAGCGTGCTGCGCCTTTTCACAACGCTACTTAAACGGGAAATAGAAAATTTAGTTTATCGAATTTCTCGCCCCGACTTATCGCGATATATAGTTTCCTCGATAACTATCGATATCGTTTTATCGCCCAGCACTAGTTAATATTTTCAGCAATTAAATAAAAGTCAAAGCAAATGTTAAAAAAAAAACATCGCTGCTTCTCACATTAGCTGTAACTGTCAGAATTTACTATGTAATAGAATATTTAATACGGAATAGGTATACAAAACAGTGACATTCCATCATATGATCTCTGATTTGATTTTGTCTATGATGTGTCGAAACATTCTCAGAAAGTTCACAAATGTAATACATGTAATACGTACGTATTACAGTTTTTGTCTAATTAAAACATACCTGAACAGGTAAGCTCAATATCCATATTATGATTACAGCTGTGTTCCCCACCCTAATGATCCACAGTGTTTCAGTGTAGACTCTGATCCAGTACACTTCACATGACTCATCCAGATCGGTGCAGATCCTGGAACAGCTGCATCAGTCCTAAACGGCTCTCCACAGCCCAACTCTTTACACATGACAAAACCCGCTATGAAATTTGCACCAGCACCACAAATTGTTCCCCACTGTCCTCTGTGAAAAACCTCTGCTCTTCCAGCACAGCGACTGCCACCATCCGCCAACCTCACACTGTCTGTGTAAGAGAAAATAAGAACAAGAAAAATTTACCGAATTATGAACTAGTAAGAGTAAAAATGGGAAACATTTTTTTGAAAAACACTTACCTGCACACACCAGTCCCACATCATTATCATGGGAGCAGTTGTGTTTGAGTGAAGATGATTTTGGACAGAAGTGAATCTGAGATTCAGTTCCTCTACACTGAAGCTTCTCTGACCACACCTGACCCTCCCCTCTACCAAAAGCAGCTGCTCCCAGAACCTCCACAAGAGAACCACAGCCCAGCTCTCGACACACAACCTCTGCATCCTGCTGGTTAAAGTCAGCATCACACACTGTGACCCAGCTCTCTCCATGAAGAACCTCCACTCTCCCAGAACAGTGAGAACCACCAACCACCCGGACTCCTAAAAATTGTGAACATAAAGCTGAATTTAAACATATGTGAGTCACTGCTTCAACATGAAGATGTCTTTCCATGTCATTGAATCTCTGACATTAACACAGCAAGAATGGTCAAAAGAGATATGGCATTTAACCTTCAGTGGAAAAGTTGACTAAATGAACGCTATCTGTTTCCTTACAAACAGTACTACTACGCTTAACTGGACCCTAAGCCTCTAAAATGGGTCCTTTCCCACCACTTACAAGACTTTGTTTTACATGTATGATATATTATGAACAGTTTCCTGTTCCTAGTTAACAGAAGGGAACATAAAATAATTTACTGATACAATTTACCTGAACAGATGACTCCAGCATCTTTAGAATGATCACAGTTATGTTTACCCCATCCTGCTGATTCACAGTTCCTCAGTGTAGACTCAGAGCCACTGCAGTGCACATTATCCATCCAGATTGGTCCTGATGCTGATCCAAAGTAAGACTCATGATATGTATCTACAGCTTCTCCACAGCCCAGCTCTCTACACACCACTGCAGCATCTCTCATATCCCAGTTATTACCACACACTGATCCCCACTGTCCTCTATAAAGAACCTCCACTCTCCCAGCACAGCGACTGTCACCATCTACCAACCTCACACTGCCTGTACAACAGTGAGTAAGACAGACCAAGACATTGAGAAAGAATGGAAAAAAACATGTATTTTCACCACTATTAATGATGTAAAGTAGAATTGTGGCTGAAAACTGAAATAATAGCAAGACATTTGCATTTTTGACAGAATTACAAAAAGTTTACATAAACATTGAGCTAATCTTAATTACATTAATCACAAACATGCAGCTCTTACCTGCACACACCAGTCCCACATCATTATCATGGGAGCAGTTGTGTTTGAGTAAAGATGATTTTGGACAGAAGTGAATCTGTGATTCGTTTCCTCTACACTGAAGCTCCTCTGACCACACCGGACCCTCCCCTCTACCAAAAGCAGCTGCTCCCAGAATCTCCACAGGAGAACCACAGCCCAGCTCCCGACACACAACCTCTGCATCCTGCTGGTTAAAGTCAGCATCACACACTGTGAACCAGCTCTCACCATGAAGAACCTCCACTCTTCCAGAGCAGCGAGAGCCATTAACCAGCAGGACTCCTAAAAATTACCATGAAAAAAAGAAAGCTTATTTATCAGTAATGATAAATGATTAAGCATGATGATGCTAAATATTGCACAATGAATGATTCATAAATGCATTGGAAAAAACTAAAGAGAGTATAAGGATTCAAAATAAGTTCAGTAAAGCTATGAATTACATTAAACAAATTAATATGGATCAGCAAAATTATGAAATCAGTAAAAAAAAAAATCAGTAAATTAATTGTTGGTTGAGAATTCCAGTGTACAGCACAGTTTGGTGATTGCTCAGTTTAAACATACCAATTTACCTTGGCAATCAACAAGGATTTAGGGTGGGTTAAAAAGAAAAATCATATGTGCTGTACACTTTGCCTACATGGCAGATAATGTACAGTCCCTGTTTACAGCGTTTTACCTGAACAGATAACTCCAGCATAGGACACCCCTAATCAAAATGTATATTATTGTGACTACAGAAGGAAATAAAAATGACCTAATGTTTAGAACACATAACATTGAAGTGGACACGTCTATTTAGCATTTTTAATATTTTTTCCCTTTACAGTTTCAAAATAACAAAAATAAAAAAGAAAGATACACATAGACTTTTAATTTGTTGGCAATCCTGTGAGCAGTTATTTTCCAGACACTATATGACCTCCACCAGTCTTGTTACCTGCTTAATGGACTGGAGGAACAGAACAGTAGACACATACTTAATTCACCATTCTTGCTTTTAAACTATGTGCTGCCAGTACAAGTATTCTAAGTCTGTTCCACTCCAACCCAGAATATTACATGTGATTCACATGGATACATGTTGCTGTAGCCATTTTGTATAATGTGTTACTGCAGCTCCAAAAATCCACAAATTATCTCCAAAACAACAGTCTCTTGTGTCTGTTAGACTAGAGAAACTCATTACATTTGTCCAAAGTCTATTGTGTTTATAATTAGTGCTATCCATCAGGACGTTTCTGCTGTTTTTAATGTTTTTAAACTCACACTGCAAGGTATTCTAGACAAACACAGATCCCCTACACTTTATTACAGCATTATCCACTAAAAAACAAATGCCAGAACAGTAATGCTGCACAAACATAACACCCTCACCCCAAACAAACAATATAATAAGTCACAAATATTTAATTTCACCAGGTCTTAATGGCAAACAGGTAATGGAGCACAGGGCTGAGCTACTGAGACAGAGGGCTGTCTAAGTAGGAATAGATGAAGTCACAGGCTCATTGTGCTGAATGCAGTTCTTACCTGCACACACCAGTCCCACATCATTATCATGGGAGCAGTTGTGTTTGAGTGAAGATGATTTTGGACAGAAGTGAGTCTGAGATTTGTTTCCTCTACACTGAAGCACCTCTGACCACACCTGACCCTCCCCTCTACCAAACGCAGCTGCTCCCAGAACCTTCACAGGAGAACCACAGCCCAGCTCTCGACACACAACCTCTGCATCCTGCTGGTTAAAGTCAGCATCACACACTGTGACCCAGCTCTCTCCATGAAGAACCTCCACTCTCCCAGAGCAGCGAGAACCTAAAACCAGCCTGGCTCCTAAAATATCACAAGAGCATAAACAATGAGATAACAACAGGATTTAATAAATGAAAGTCAGACAGCACAGACACACAATGTAACTATTCAATACAGTGCACATATTATATGAACATAGTGTAGCTTGCCTGAACAGATGACTCCAGAATTGTGGGTTTCATTGCAGTCATGTTTACCCCATACTGGTGATCTACAGTTCTTCAGTCTAGACTCTGATCCACTACAGTCCACATCATCCATCCAGATTGGTCCTGATCCTGATCCAAAATGAGATTTGCCCAGTGCATCTACAGCTTCTCCACAGCCCAGCTCTCTACACACCACTGCAGCATCACTCATATCCCAGTCATCACCACACACTGTTCCCCACTGCCCTCTATGAAGAACCTCCACTCTCCCAGCACAGCGACTGCCACCATCCACCAACCTCACACTGCCTGTACAACAGACAAGGAATAAAGAAAGAAAGAAGCGAATAAAAAAAAAAGAAATAATAATAGGTCTATGCTTCTTCAGCGTCGCAAGGTTATTTAACATAATTCTTAACAGATTTCGCTAATTCAAACAGCCCGAAAATGTTTTAAATAGCTCAATTTTAACGCTCTAATTACTAAAAAATGGCTCGGGTTCAGAATGACAGTTTATGGCTCAGGTCGGGTCTGGCTCGGGCAGAAAGTGCATGGATTTGGGCCGGGTCGGGCTGGATTTTTGGGCCTGATCTAAGCTCTACCGCTCCACACACTGCAGGCTTTTTGCAGCGGGGGAGCCATACACTTTTACAAAAACACAGTTAACTCTGGACTGGAAATATTCCGCTGTTTTAATCTTTCCAGACCTTGTCTCACCCCTAGGCTATTTTAATTAAGTTTTTCCAATAGCAAACTATTTAAAGTTGGCTTATTTAACGTTATATAATATTTACATTCTTCATGCTGATGCTAAGCTAATGGTGGGAATACGCATTCATTGAACTCTAGACGAGAAATATGTGCAGTTTTAATCTTGCAAGGTTTTTTTTTAATCGCTAGGCTTTTTTATTGAATTTTTCCAACAACAAACTATTTAAAATTGGCGTATTTACATAATATTTACATGTAAGTTACTTAACGTTACTTCTAATGCTAATATAATGCGGGGATACACTTTTAACACCTGACCAGAAATATGTGCAGTATTTTAACAAAACAATTTCAACAACAAGTTGGCTTATTTATATGAAATTTACATATAACGTTAACTTTATTCTTCACACGAACACTGAGCTAATGCTAAGCTAACAACACTAAGCTTACACCTGAGGAAAAATATTGTGCTGTTTTAATTTTCTCACACTTCGTCATGAAGCTATTTTATCTAGGTTTTTCCCACAAACAAAACTATTTCAAATTAGCTTATTCATAAGACAAGTTTCAAAAATCTGCTCATTTTCAAATGCAATTCATATTACATTTAAACTATGGCAATGTTTAGCTATCCTTAGACAACTAACGTTAGCTAACTACCTAGAAAGAGAGGCAAGGCCAGCACGTGCAGGTGGTGTAAGACACTACAAACACATACATGATCATAAAATAAAGGACCTGGTCGAACTTACCTTATATCTTAGTAGCACAACAAGTCCTGAGGTGAGCTGAGCTGAGCCTAAATGAGCTGTGCTTCCGCAGCAACTAAAAATGTGCTGCTTGGCGCGTTGTGGAGTTTGGGTTATGATTATAGACTGTATAAAAGTATGGTCTGGACGGTCCCCATTTACTCTCATTAAGGCGTTTTAAAGCCAAAATATGGCCGAAATGGAAGCTGCCATCTTGCCTGCGCTTGCAGAGGCAGCATACCTGTCAAGTTTTGGACTTAAAAATAAGGGATTTTTTCCGCCGCCCCAACAGCCCAAACGAGGGGGAAAAAAAAAAAAAAAATATATATATATATATATATATATATATATAATTTTTTTTAATAGATTTAAAATTGAAATTGAAGGGTGCACAAATTTACAAAAAGGACATGGATCAGATATATTCCATAAGTAAATAATAGTCCTAAGGGGCCTACACAATTAATAATCTTTCATTAATACTTCTTTCTATCGTTCAGTCCACTCCTGATCAGTTCAGTTAATTTCAGCCCTCTCCACATTTTCTCTCTCTCCAGCTCAACCATCTCTTCTACCCCCTCTAAATAATACATTACATTACATTATAATACATTACCACAATACTTGAGATTTAAACAAATTCTAACAGAGATTTTTCTCAAACCCTGAATATCTATCTAGCTAATTCTAAAGTTAAGCTAACTGAGTCACAAGCTGTATTTTATTAAACACACAGTGGGTTTAATTTATGTGTTGATTCAGAGAAGAGTCTTTTTAACCAGCTATCAGAAACAATCTCATCACAGTTTACATGGTTCATTACCTTTCTTTTAGATAAATCTCCGTATATCCAGATTAGTTTTAACGACAGCTGCTCCGACTAGCTGCCTGAACTCACAGCGAGGGGAGGGGCGGGGCTTCCCGCACACTAAACTGCGCTCCGCAAAACCAGCTAGCTGATTGGCTGTTTCTCCTGAAAGGCGGGACTTTCTACTTGAACCGGCACCACGATTGGTTAAGAGACACACAGCGGTCAGTGCATTGTCGCCTGTGGCCTATATATTTTTTTATTTAGTATAATACGGGAAATTTACGGGAAAATACTAATACGGGAGGACGGCGGGAAAGAGGAGTAAAATACGGTAGTTTCCCGGCCAAAACGGGAGACTTGACAGGTATGTAAAAATTCCGTCATCTTTCATTCAGTTGAATGGAAATAGGCTTTAGGGTTAAAAGCTGTACTGAAACCAGAGACGTTGTGGCTTCACTTTTCAACCCCTGTCGTGCTGTCTATACTTATATACAGTCTATGGTTGTGATCAGTGCGGTCTCAGCAAATCAGAGTGGTGTTGACTGGTTAAAATCAACCTAACAATTTTCCGCACAGATTGCATTTTCAAATAGAAAAATACATACATAAATACCTAAATTCGTTAATTAATTAAATAGATACAAAAATATAATCTACTAAATAATTAATAATAAATATTTATTAATAAATGACGCTTAATCAAATAGTCTATATTCATACTGATTAACAATATTTATAACAATGATGTTGATATATTATAAATAAAAAATGATATGTATTCTTTAATAATGTCAATTTCCTGCACCTGTCACCATAACGTCCAAAAAAAGTTACCTAGTCCGAAGATCAAATGTTTAACTGCATATTGTCCTCCAAGTTGTGGTCATAGTTAAACGTCCAAACAGTTGGGGTTGGATCTCTGCCTGCCAGGAGACGGGCGGCAGTGGTGGGTCTGCGTGTCGTCACCCGCCAGCCACTTTTTCATCGACCCGGCAGTGCCAGGCACGTACCCGGCAGTACTAAAAACTGACAGGGGGCTTCCTGACAGTACGCCGGCAGTTTTAAAAACTGTCAGGGGGCTTGCTGACAGTACGCCGGCAGTATTAAAAACTGTCAGGGAGCTTCCTGACAGTACGCCGGCACTACTAAAAACTGTCAGGGGGCTAGCTGACAGTAAGCCGGCAGTTTTAAAAACTGTCAGGTAGCTTCCTGACAGTACGCCGGCACTACTAAAAACTGTCAGGGGGCTTGCTGACAGTATGCCGGCAGTTTTAAAAACTGTCAGGTAGCTTCCTGACAGTATGCCGGCACTACTAAAAACTGTCAGGGGACTAGCTGACAGTACGCCGGCAGTATTAAAAACTGTCAGGGAGCTTCCTGACAGTACGCCGGCACTATTAATAACTGTCAGGGGACTAGCTGACAGTACGCCGGCAGTATTAAAAACTGTCAGGGAGCTTGCTGACAGTAAGCCGGCAGTTTCAAAAACTGTCAGGGAGCCTGCTGACAGTACGCCGGCAGTTTTAAAAACTGTCAGGTAGCTTCCTGAAAGTACGCCGGCACTACTAAAAACTGTCAGGGGGCTTGCTACGCCAGCCACTTTTTCATCGACCCGGCAGTGCCAGGCACGTACCCGGCAGTACTAAAAACTGACAGGGGGCTTCCTGACAGTACGCTGGCAGTTTTAAAAACTGTCAGGGAGCTTCCTGACAGTACAAAATTTTGGCCATTCATTAAAACTTGTTTTTTCCATGAAAAATGACTCAAATGAGTGGGAAAATGCATGGGCATGGTAAATTGGGACAAATTTTGCTCAGAAATGTGAAAAAAAAGCACTTTTCAATTTTTGACCCAAATAAAAAAAAAACGTAGACCCGCGGTATATCATTTTGGTGAAAATTTTGACCATTCATGAAACCTTGTTTTTTCCATGAAAAATGACTCAAATGAGTGGGAAAATGCATGGGCATGGTAAATTGGACCAAATTTTGCTCAGAAATGTGAAAAAAGCACTTTTCAATTTTTGACCCAAATCAGAAAAAAACATAGACCCGCGGTATGTCATTTTGGTGAAAATTTTGACCATTCATGAAACACTGTTTTTTCCATGAAAAATGACTCAATCGAGTGGGAAAATGCACGGGCATGGTAAATTGGGACAAATTTTGCTCAGAAATGTGACAAAAGGCACTTTTCAATTTTTGACCCAAATCAGTAAAAAACGTAGACCCGCGGTATGTCATTTTGGTGAAAATTTTGACCATTCATGAAACCTTGTTTTTTCCATGAAAAATGACTGAAATGAGTGGGGAAATGCATGGGCATGGTAAATTGGGACAAATTTTGCTCAGAAAATGTGTCAAAAGGCACTTTTCAATTTTTGACCCAAATCAGAAAAAACGTAGACCCGCGGTATGTCATTTTGGTGAAAATTTTGACCATTCATGAAACATTGTTTTTTCCATGAAAAATGACTTAAACGACTGGGAAAATGCACGGGCATGGTAAATTGGGACAAATTTTGCTCAGAAATGTGAAAAAAAAGCACTTTTCAATTTTTGACCCAAATCAGAAAAAAACGTAGACCCGCGGTATGTCATTTTGGTGAAAATTTTGACCATTCATGAAACCTTGTTTTTTCCATGAAAAATGACTCAAACGAGTGGGAAAATGCATGGGCATGGTAAATTGGACCAAATTTTGCTCAGAAATGTGAAAAAAGCACTTTTAAATTTTTGACACAAATCAGAAAAAAACGTAGACCCGCGGTATGTCATTTTGGTGAAAATTTTGACCATTCATGAAACCTTGTTTTTTCCATGAAAAATGACTCAAATGAGTGGGAAAATGCATGGGCATGGTAAATTGGACCAAATTTTGCTCAGAAATGTGACAAAAGGCACTTTTCAATTTTTGACCCAAATCAGAAAAAAACGTAGACCCGCGGTATGTCATTTTGGTGAAAATTTTGACCATTCATGAAACCTTGTTTTTTCCATGAAAAATGACTCAAATGAGTGGGAAAATGCATGGGCATGGTAAATTGGAACAAATTTTGCTCAGAAATGTGACAAAAAGCACTTTTAAATTTTTGACCCAAATCAGAAAAAACGTAGACCCCGCGGTATGTCATTTTGGTGAAAATTTTGACCATTCATAAAACCTTGTTTTTTTCCATGAAAAATGACTGAAATGAGTGGGAAAATGCATGGGCATGGAAAATTGGACCAAATTTTGCTCAGAAATGTGAAAAAAAGCACTTTTCAATTTTTTGACCCAAATCAGAAAAAGACCCGCGGTATGTCATTTTAGTGAAAATTTTGACCATTCATGAAACCTTGTTTTTTCCATGAAAAATGACTGAAATGAGTGGGAAATGCATGGGCATGGTAAATTGGGACAAATTTTGCTCAGAAAATGTGTCAAAAGGCACTTTTAAATTTTTGACCGAAATCAGAAAAAAACGTAGACCCGCGGTATGTCATTTTGGTGAAAATTTTGACCATTCATGAAACATTGTTTTTTCCATGAAAAATGACTTAAACAAGTGGGAAAATTTACGGGCATGGTAAATTGGGACAAATTTTGCTCAGAAATATGAAAAAAAAGCACTTTTCAATTTTTGACCCAAATCAGAAAAAAACGTAGACCCGCGGTATGTCATTTTGGTGAAAATTTTGACCATTCATGAAACCTTGTTTTTTCCATGAAAAATGACTTAAATGAGTGGGAAAATGCATGGGCATGGTAAATTGGACCAAATTTTGCTCAGAAATGTGAAAAAAGCACTTTTAAATTTTTGACACAAATCAGAAAAAAACGTAGACCCGCGGTATGTCATTTTGGTGAAAATTTTGACCATTCATGAAACCTTGTTTTTTCCATGAAAAATGACTCAAATGAGTGGGAAAATGCATTGGCATGGTAAATTGGACCAAATTTTGCTCAGAAATGTGAAAAAAGCACTTTTCAATTTTTGACCCAAATCAGAAAAAAACATAGACCCGCGCGGTATGTCATTTTGGTGAAAATTTTGACCATTCATGAAACCTTGATTTTTCCATGAAAAATGACTGAAATGAGTGGGGAAATGCATGGGCATGGTAAATTGGGACAAATTTTTCTCAGAAAATGTGTCAAAAGGCACTTTTCAATTTTTGACCCAAATCAGAAAAAAACGTAGACCCGCGGTATGTCATTTTGGTGAAAATTTTGACCATTCATGAAACCTTGTTTTTTCCATGAAAAATGACTCAAATGAGTGGGAAAATGCATGGGCATGGTAAATTTGGACAAATTTTGCTCAGAAATGTGACAAAAGGCACATTTCAATTTTTGACCCAAATCAGAAAAAAACGTAGACCCGCGGTATGTCATTTTGGTGAAAATTTTGACCATTCATGAAACCTTGTTTTTTCCATGAAAAATGACTCAAATGAGTGGGAAAATGCATGGGCATGGTAAATTGGACCAAATTTTGCTCAGAAATGTGAAAAAAGCACTTTTTAAATTTTTGACACAAATCAGAAAAAAACGTAGACCCGGTATGTCATTTTGTTGAAAATTTTGACCATTCGTGAAACGTTGTTTTTTCCATGAAAAATGACTCAAATGAGTGGGAAAATGCATTGGCATGGTAAATTGGGACAAATTTTGCTCAGAAATGTGAAAAAAGCACTTTTCAATTTTTGACCCAAATCAGAAAAAAACGTAGACCCGCGGTATGTCATTTTGGTGAAAATTTTGACCATTCATGAAACCTTGTTTTTTCCATGAAAAATGACTCAAACGAGTGGGAAAATACATGATCGTGGAAAATTGGACCAAATTTTGCTCAGAAATGTGAAAAAAGCACTTTTCAATTTTTGACCCAAATCAGAAAAAAACATAGACCCGCGCGGTATGTCATTTTGGTGAAAATTTTGACCATTCATGAAACCTTGTTTTTTCCATGAAAAATGACTCAAATGAGTGGGAAAATGCATGGGCATGGTAAATTGGGACGAATTTTGCTCAGAAATGTGACAAAAGGCACTTTTCAATTTTTGACCCAAATCAGAAAAAAACGTAGACCCGCGGTATGTCATTTTGGTGAACATTTTGACCATTCATGAAACCTTGTTTTTTCCATGAAAAATGACTCAAATGAGTGGGAAAATGCATGGGCATGGTAAATTGGACCAAATTTTGCTCAGAAATGTGACAAAAGGCACTTTTCAATTTTTGACCCAAATCAGAAAAAAACGTAGACCCGCGGTATGTCATTTTGGTGAACATTTTGACCATTCATGAAACCTTGTTTTTTCCATGAAAAATGACTCAAATGAGTGGGAAAATGCATGGGCATGGTAAATTGGAACAAATTTTGCTCAGAAATGTGAAAAAAGCACTTTTCAATTTTTGACCCAAATCAGAAAAAAACGTAGACCCGCGGTATGTCATTTTGGTGAAAATTTTGACCATTCATAAAGCCTTGTTTTTTTCCATGAAAAATGACTTAAACGACTGGGAAAATGCACGGGCATGGTAAATTGGGACGAATTTTGCTCAGAAATGTGAAAAAAAAGCACTTTTCAATTTTTGACCCAAATCAGAAAAAAACGTAGACCCGCGGTATGTCATTTTGGTGAAAATTTTGACCATTCATGAAACCTTGTTTTTTCCATGAAAAATGACTCAAACGAGTGGGAAAATGCATGGGCATGGTAAATTGGAACAAATTTTGCTCAGAAATGTGACAAAAAGCACTTTTAAATTTTTGACCCAAATCAGAAAAAACGTAGACCCCGCGGTATGTCATTTTGGTGAAAATTTTGACCATTCATGAAACCTTGTTTTTTCCATGAAAAATGACTCAAACGAGTGGGAAAATGCATGGGCATGGTAAATTGGAACAAATTTTGCTCAGAAATGTGACAAAAAGCACTTTTAAATTTTTGACCCAAATCAGAAAAAACGTAGACCCCGCGGTATGTCATTTTGGTGAAAATTTTGACCATTCATAAAACCTTGTTTTTTTCCATGAAAAATGACTGAAATGAGTGGGAAAATGCATGGGCATGGAAAATTGGACCAAATTTTGCTCAGAAATGTGAAAAAAAGCACTTTTAAATTTTTGACACAAATCAGAAAAAAACGTAGACCCGCGGTATGTCATTTTGGTGAAAATTTTGACCATTCATGAAACCTTGTTTTGTTCATGAAAAATGACTCAAATGAGTGGGAAAATGCATGGGCATGGAAAATTGGACCAAATTTTACTCAGAAATGTGAAAAAAAGCACTTTTCAATTTTTGACCCAAATCAGAAAAAAACGTAGACCCGCGGTATGTCATTTTGGTGAACATTTTGACCATTCATGAAACCTTGTTTTTTCCATGAAAAATGACTCAAATGAGTGGGAAAATGCATGGGCATGGAAAATTGGACCAAATTTTGCTCAGAAATGTGAAAAAAAAGCACTTTTCAATTTTTGACCCAAATCAGAAAAAAACGTAGACCCGCGCGGTATGTCATTTTGGTGAAAATTTTGACCATTCATGAAACCTTGTTTTTTCCATGAAAAACGACTCAAATGAGTGGGAAAATGCATGGGCATGGTAAATTGGGACAAATTTTGCTCAGAAATGTGACAAAAGGCACTTTTCAATTTTTGACCCAAATCAGTAAAAAACGTAGACCCGCGGTATGTCATTTTGGTGAACATTTTGACCATTCATGATAACTTGTTTTTTTTCATGAAAAATGACTCAAATGAGTGGGAAAATGCATGGGCATGGTAAATTGGACCAAATTTTGCTCAGAAATGTGAAAAAAGCACTTTTAAATTTTTGACCCAAATCAGAAAAAAACGTAGACCCGCGGTATGTCATTTTGGTGAAAATTTTGACCATTCATGAAACCTTGTTTTTTCCATGAAAAATGACTCAAATGAGTGGGAAAATGCATGGGCATGGTAAATTGGGACGAATTTTGCTCAGAAATGTGACAAAAGGCACTTTTCAATTTTTGACCCAAATCAGAAAAAAACGTAGACCCGCGGTATGTCATTTTGGTGAAAATTTTGACCATTCATGAAACCTTGTTTTTTCCATGAAAAATGACTCAAATGAGTGGGAAAATGCATGGGCATGGTAAATTGGACCAAATTTTGCTCAGAAATGTGACAAAAGGCACTTTTCAATTTTTGACCCAAATCAGAAAAAAACGTAGACCCGCGGTATGTCATTTTGGTGAACATTTTGACCATTCATGAAACCTTGTTTTTTCCATGAAAAATGACTCAAATGTGTGGGAAAATGCATGGGCATGGTAAATTGGAACAAATTTTGCTCAGAAATGTGAAAAAAGCACTTTTCAATTTTTGACCCAAATCAGAAAAAAACGTAGACCCCGCGGTATGTCATTTTGGTGAAAATTTTGACCATTCATAAAACCTTGTTTTTTTCCATGAAAAATGACTGAAATGAGTGGGAAAATGCATGGGCATGGAAAATTGGACCAAATTTTGCTCAGAAATGTGAAAAAAAGCACTTTTCAATTTTTTGACCCAAATCAGAAAAAGACCCGCGGTATGTCATTTTGGTGAAAATTTTGACCATTCATGAAACCTTGTTTTTTCCATGAAAAATGACTCAAATGAGTGGGAAAATGCATGGGCATGGAAAATTGGACCAAATTTTGCTCAGAAATGTGACAAAAAGCACTTTTCAATTTTTGACCCAAATCAGAAAAACACGTAGACCCGCGCGGTATGTCATTTTGGTGAAAATTTTGACCATTCATGAAACCTTGTTTTTTCCATGAAAAATGACTCAAATGAGTGGGAAAATGCATGGGCATGGAAAATTGGACCAAATTTTGCTCAGAAATGTGAAAAAAGGCACTTTTAAATTTTTGACACAAATCAGAAAAAAACGTAGACCCGCGGTATGTCATTTTGGTGAAAATTTTGACCATTCATAAAACCTTGTTTTTTCCATGAAAAATGACTGAAATGAGTGGGAAAATGCATGGGCATGGAAAATTGGACCAAATTTTGCTCAGAAATGTGAAAAAAGCACTTTTCAAGTTTTGACCCAAATCAGAAAAAAACGTAGACCCGCGGTATGTCATTTTGGTGAAAATTTTGACCATTCATGAAACATTGTTTTTTCCATGAAAAATGACTTAAACGACTGGGAAAATGCACGGGCATGGTAAATTGGGACAAATTTTGCTCAGAAATGTGAAAAAAAAGCACTTTTCAATTTTTGACCCAAATCAGAAAAAAACGTAGACCCGCGCGCGGTATGTCATTTTGGCGAAAATTTTGACCATTCGTGAAACCTTGTTTTTTCCATGAAAAATAACTCAAATGAGTGGGAAAATGCATGGGCATGGTAAATTGGACCAAATTTTGCTCAGAAATGTGAAAAAAGCACTTTTAAATTTTTAACACAAATCAGAAAAAAACGTAGACCCGCGGTATGTCATTTTGGCAAAAATTTTGACCATTCATGAAAACTTGTTTTTTTCATGAAAAATGACTCAAATGAGTGGGAAAATGCATGGGCATGGTAAATTGGACCAAATTTTGCTCAGAAATGTGAAAAAAGCAGTTTTCAATTTTTGACCCAAATCAGAAAAAAACGTAGACCCGCGGTATGTCATTTTGGTGAAAATTTTGACCATTCATGAAACCTTGTTTTTTCCATGAAAAATGACTCAAATGACTGGGAAAATGCATGGGCATGGTAAATTGGACCAAATTTTGCTCAGAAATGTGACAAAAGGCACTTTTCAATTTTTGACCCAAATCAGAAAAAAACGTAGACCCGCGGTATGTCATTTTGGTGAAAATTTTGACCATTCATGAAACCTTATTTTTTCCATGAAAAACGACTCAAATGAGTGGGAAAATGCATGGGCATGGAAAATTGGACCAAATTTTGATCAGAAATGTGAAAAAAGCACTTTTAAATTTTTGACACAAATCAGAAAAAAAACGTAGACCCGCGGTATGTCATTTTGGTGAAAATTTTGACCATTCATGAAACCTTGTTTTTTCCATGAAAAATGACTCAAATGAGTGGGAAAATGCATGGGCATGGTAAATTGGGACAAATTTTGCTCAGAAATGTGAAAAAAGCACTTTTCAATTTTTGACCCAAATCAGAAAAAAACGTAGACCCGCGGTATGTCATTTTGGTGAAAATTTTGACCATTCATGAAACCTTGTTTTTTCCATGAAAAATGACTCAAATGAGTGGGAAAATGCATGGGCATGGTAAATTGGACCAAATTTTGCTCAGAAATGTGAAAAAAGCACTTTTAAATTTTTGACCCAAATCAGAAAAAAACGTAGACCCGCGGTATGTCATTTTGGTGAAAATTTTGACCATTCATGAAACCTTGTTTTTTCCATGAAAAATGACTCAAACGAGTGGGAAAATACATGATCATGGAAAATTGGACCAAATTTTGCTCAGAAATGTGAAAAAAGCACTTTTCAATTTTTGACCCAAATCAGAAAAAAACATAGACCCGCGCGGTATGTCATTTTGGTGAAAATTTTGACCATTCATGAAACCTTGTTTTTTCCATGAAAAATGACTGAAATGAGTGGGGAAATGCATGGGCATGGTAAATTGGGACAAATTTTTCTCAGAAAATGTGTCAAAAGGCACTTTTCAATTTTTGACCCAAATCAGAAAAAAACGTAGACCCGCGGTATGTCATTTTGGCGAAAATTTTGACCATTCGTGAAACCTTGTTTTTTCCATGAAAAATGACTCAAATGAGTGGGAAAATGCATGGGCATGGTAAATTGGACCAAATTTTGCTCAGAAATGTGAAAAAAGCACTTTTCAATTTTTGACCCAAATCAGAAAAAAACGTAGACCCGCGGTATGTCATTTTGGTGAAAATTTTGACCATTCATGAAACCTTGTTTTTTCCATGAAAAATGACTCAAATGAGTGGGAAAATGCATGGGCATGGTAAATTGGGACGAATTTTGCTCAGAAATGTGACAAAAGGCACTTTTCAATTTTTGACCCAAATCAGAAAAAAACGTAGACCCGCGGTATGTCATTTTGGTGAACATTTTGACCATTCATGAAACCTTGTTTTTTCCATGAAAAATGACTCAAATGAGTGGGAAAATGCATGGGCATGGAAAATTGGACCAAATTTTGCTCAGAAATGTGAAAAAAGGCACTTTTCAATTTTTGACCCAAATCAGAAAAAAACGTAGACCCGCGGTATGTCATTTTGGTGAAAATTTTGACCATTCATGAAACATTGTTTTTTCCATGAAAAATGACTTAAACGACTGGGAAAATGCACGGGCATGGTAAATTGGGACAAATTTTGCTCAGAAATGTGAAAAAAAAGCACTTTTCAATTTTTGACCCAAATCAGAAAAAAACGTAGACCCGCGCGCGGTATGTCATTTTGGCGAAAATTTTGACCATTCGTGAAACCTTGTTTTTTCCATGAAAAATAACTCAAATGAGTGGGAAAATGCATGGGCATGGTAAATTGGACCAAATTTTGCTCAGAAATGTGAAAAAAGCACTTTTAAATTTTTAACACGAATCAGAAAAAAACGTAGACCCGCGGTATGTCATTTTGGCAAAAATTTTGACCATTCATGAAAACTTGTTTTTTTCATGAAAAATGACTCAAATGAGTGGGAAAATGCATGGGCATGGTAAATTGGACCAAATTTTGCTCAGAAATGTGAAAAAAGCAGTTTTCAATTTTTGACCCAAATCAGAAAAAAACGTAGACCCGCGGTATGTCATTTTGGTGAAAATTTTGACCATTCATGAAACCTTGTTTTTTCCATGAAAAATGACTCAAATGACTGGGAAAATGCATGGGCATGGTAAATTGGACCAAATTTTGCTCAGAAATGTGACAAAAGGCACTTTTCAATTTTTGACCCAAATCAGAAAAAAACGTAGACCCGCGGTATGTCATTTTGGTGAACATTTTGACCATTCATGAAACCTTGTTTTTTCCATGAAAAATGACTCAAATGAGTGGGAAAATGCATGGGCATGGTAAATTGGAACAAATTTTGCTCAGAAATGTGACAAAAAGCACTTTTAAATTTTTGACCCAAATCAGAAAAAAACGTAGACCCCGCGGTATGTCATTTTGGTGAAAATTTTTACCATTCATGAAACCTTGTTTTTTCCATGAAAAATGACTCAAATGAGTGGGAAAATGCATGGGCATGGTAAATTGGGACAAATTTTGCTCAGAAATGTGACAAAAGGCACTTTTCAATTTTTGACCCAAATCAGAAAAAAACGTAGACCCGCGGTATGTCATTTTGGTGAAAATTTTGACCATTCATGAAACCTTATTTTTTCCATGAAAAACGACTCAAATGAGTGGGAAAATGCATGGGCATGGAAAATTGGACCAAATTTTGATCAGAAATGTGAAAAAAGCACTTTTAAATTTTTGACACAAATCAGAAAAAAAACGTAGACCCGCGGTATGTCATTTTGGTGAAAATTTTGACCATTCATGAAACCTTGTTTTTTCCATGAAAAATGACTCAAATGAGTGGGAAAATGCATGGGCATGGTAAATTGGGACAAATTTTGCTCAGAAATGTGAAAAAAGCACTTTTCAATTTTTGACCCAAATCAGAAAAAAACGTAGACCCGCGGTATGTCATTTTGGTGAAAATTTTGACCATTCATGAAACCTTGTTTTTTCCATGAAAAATGACTCAAATGAGTGGGAAAATGCATGGGCATGGTAAATTTGGACAAATTTTGCTCAGAAATGTGAAAAAAGCACTTTTAAATTTTTGACACAAATCAGAAAAAAACGTAGACCCGCGGTATGTCATTTTGGTGAAAATTTTGACCATTCATGAAACCTTGTTTTTTCCATGAAAAATGACTCAAATGAGTGGGAAAATGCATGGGCATGGTAAATTGGACCAAATTTTGCTCAGAAATGTGAAAAAAGCACTTTTAAATTTTTGACACAAATCAGAAAAAAACGTAGACCCGCGGTATGTCATTTTGTTGAAAATTTTGACCATTCGTGAAACGTTGTTTTTTCCATGAAAAATGACTCAAATGAGTGGGAAAATGCATTGGCATGGTAAATTGGGACAAATTTTGCTCAGAAATGTGAAAAAAGCACTTTTCAATTTTTGACCCAAATCAGAAAAAAACGTAGACCCGCGGTATGTCATTTTGGTGAAAATTTTGACCATTCATGAAACCTTGTTTTTTCCATGAAAAATGACTCAAACGAGTGGGAAAATACATGATCATGGAAAATTGGACCAAATTTTGCTCAGAAATGTGAAAAAAGCACTTTTCAATTTTTGACCCAAATCAGAAAAAAACATAGACCCGCGCGGTATGTCATTTTGGTGAAAATTTTGACCATTCATGAAACCTTGTTTTTTCCATGAAAAATGACTGAAATGAGTGGGGAAATGCATGGGCATGGTAAATTGGGACAAATTTTCCTCAGAAAATGTGTCAAAAGGCACTTTTCAATTTTTGACCCAAATCAGAAAAAAACGTAGACCCGCGGTATGTCATTTTGGTGAAAATTTTGACCATTCATGAAACCTTGTTTTTTCCATGAAAAATGACTCAAATGAGTGGGAAAATGCATGGGCATGGTAAATTGGGACGAATTTTGCTCAGAAATGTGACAAAAGGCACTTTTCAATTTTTGACCCAAATCAGAAAAAAACGTAGACCCGCGGTATGTCATTTTGGTGAACATTTTGACCATTCATGAAACCTTGTTTTTTCCATGAAAAATGACTCAAATGAGTGGGAAAATGCATGGGCATGGGTAAATTGGACCAAATTTTGCTCAGAAATGTGACAAAAGGCACTTTTCAATTTTTGACCCAAATCAGAAAAAAACGTAGACCCGCGGTATGTCATTTTGGTGAACATTTTGACCATTCATGAAACCTTGTTTTTTCCATGAAAAATGACTCAAATGAGTGGGAAAATGCATGGGCATGGTAAATTGGAACAAATTTTGCTCAGAAATGTGAAAAAAGCACTTTTCAATTTTTGACCCAAATCAGAAAAAAACGTAGACCCCGCGGTATGTCATTTTGGTGAAAATTTTGACCATTCATAAAGCCTTGTTTTTTTCCATGAAAAATGACTTAAACGACTGGGAAAATGCACGGGCATGGTAAATTGGGACAAATTTTGCTCAGAAATGTGAAAAAAAAGCACTTTTCAATTTTTGACCCAAATCAGAAAAAAACGTAGACCCGCGGTATGTCATTTTGGTGAAAATTTTGACCATTCATGAAACCTTGTTTTTTCCATGAAAAATGACTCAAACGAGTGGGAAAATGCATGGGCATGGTAAATTGGAACAAATTTTGCTCAGAAATGTGACAAAAAGCACTTTTAAATTTTTGACCCAAATCAGAAAAAAACGTAGACCCGCGGTATGTCATTTTGGTGAAAATTTTGACCATTCATAAAACCTTGTTTTTTTCCATGAAAAATGACTGAAATGAGTGGGAAAATGCATGGGCATGGAAAATTGGACCAAATTTTGCTCAGAAATGTGAAAAAAAGCACTTTTCAATTTTTGACACAAATCAGAAAAAAACGTAGACCCGCGGTATGTCATTTTGGTGAAAATTTTGACCATTCATGAAACCTTGTTTTTTTCATGAAAAATGACTCAAATGAGTGGGAAAATGCATGGGCATGGAAAATGGGACCAAATTTTGCTCAGAAATGTGAAAAAAAAGCACTTTTCAATTTTTGACCCAAATCAGAAAAAAACGTAGACCCGCGCGGTATGTCATTTTGGTGAAAATTTTGACCATTCATGAAACCTTGTTTTTTCCATGAAAAATGACTCAAATGAGTGGGAAAATGCATGGGCATGGTAAATTGGGACAAATTTTGCTCAGAAATGTGACAAAAGGCACTTTTCAATTTTTGACCCAAATCAGTAAAAAACGTAGACCCGCGGTATGTCATTTTGGTGAACATTTTGACCATTCATGATAACTTGTTTTTTTTCATGAAAAATGACTCAAATGAGTGGGAAAATGCATGGGCATGGTAAATTGGACCAAATTTTGCTCAGAAATGTGAAAAAAGCACTTTTAAATTTTTGACCCAAATCAGAAAAAAACGTAGACCCGCGGTATGTCATTTTGGTGAAAATTTTGATCATTCATGAAACCTTGTTTTTTCCATGAAAAATGACTCAAATGAGTGGGAAAATGCATGGGCATGGTAAATTGGACCAAATTTTGCTCAGAAATGTGACAAAAGGCACTTTTCAATTTTTGACCCAAATCAGAAAAAAACGTAGACCCGCGGTATGTCATTTTGGTGAAAATTTTGACCATTCATGAAACCTTGTTTTTTCCATGAAAAATGACTCAAATGAGTGGGAAAATGCATGGGCATGGTAAATTTGGACAAATTTTGCTCAGAAATGTGAAAAAAGCACTTTTAAATTTTTGACACAAATCAGAAAAAAACGTAGACCCGCGGTATGTCATTTTGTTGAAAATTTTGACCATTCGTGAAACGTTTTTTCCATGAAAAATGACTCAAATGAGTGGGAAAATGCATTGGCATGGTAAATTGGGACAAATTTTGCTCAGAAATGTGAAAAAAGCACTTTTCAATTTTTGACCCAAATCAGAAAAAAACGTAGACCCGCGGTATGTCATTTTGGTGAAAATTTTGACCATTCATGAAACCTTGTTTTTTCCATGAAAAATGACTCAAACGAGTGGGAAAATACATGATCATGGAAAATTGGACCAAATTTTGCTCAGAAATGTGAAAAAAGCACTTTTCAATTTTTGACCCAAATCAGAAAAAAACATAGACCCGCGCGGTATGTCATTTTGGTGAACATTTTGACCATTCATGAAACCTTGTTTTTTCCATGAAAAATGACTCAAATGAGTGGGAAAATGCATGGGCATGGTAAATTGGACCAAATTTTGCTCAGAAATGTGACAAAAGGCACTTTTCAATTTTTGACCCAAATCAGAAAAAAACGTAGACCCGCGGTATGTCATTTTGGTGAACATTTTGACCATTCATGAAACCTTGTTTTTTCCATGAAAAATGACTCAAATGAGTGGGAAAATGCATGGGCATGGTAAATTGGAACAAATTTTGCTCAGAAATGTGAAAAAAGCACTTTTCAATTTTTGACCCAAATCAGAAAAAAACGTAGACCCCGCGGTATGTAATTTTGGTGAAAATTTTGACCATTCATAAAGCCTTGTTTTTTTCCATGAAAAATGACTTAAACGACTGGGAAAATGCACGGGCATGGTAAATTGGGACAAATTTTGCTCAGAAATGTGAAAAAAAAGCACTTTTCAATTTTTGACCCAAATCAGAAAAAAACGTAGACCCGCGGTATGTCATTTTGGTGAAAATTTTGACCATTCATGAAACCTTGTTTTTTCCATGAAAAATGACTCAAACGAGTGGGAAAATGCATGGGCATGGTAAATTGGAACAAATTTTGCTCAGAAATGTGACAAAAAGCACTTTTAAATTTTTGACCCAAATCAGAAAAAACGTAGACCCCGCGGTATGTCATTTTGGTGAAAATTTTGACCATTCATAAAACCTTGTTTTTTTCCATGAAAAATGACTGAAATGAGTGGGAAAATGCATGGGCATGGAAAATTGGACCAAATTTTGCTCAGAAATGTGAAAAAAAGCACTTTTCAATTTTTTGACCCAAATCAGAAAAAGACCCGCGGTATGTCATTTTGGTGAAAATTTTGACCATTCATGAAACCTTGTTTTTTCCATGAAAAATGACTGAAATGAGTGGGAAATGCATGGGCATGGTAAATTGGGACAAATTTTGCTCAGAAAATGTGTCAAAAGGCACTTTTAAATTTTTGACCGAAATCAGAAAAAAACGTAGACCCGCGGTATGTCATTTTGGTGAAAATTTTGACCATTCATGAAACATTGTTTTTTCCATGAAAAATGACTTAAACAAGTGGGAAAATTTACGGGCATGGTAAATTGGGACAAATTTTGCTCAGAAATGTGAAAAAAAAAGCACTTTTCAATTTTTGACCCAAATCAGAAAAAAACGTAGACCCGCGGTATGTCATTTTGGTGAAAATTTTGACCATTCATGAAACCTTGTTTTTTCCATGAAAAATGACTCAAATGAGTGGGAAAATGCATGGGCATGGTAAATTGGACCAAATTTTGCTCAGAAATGTGAAAAAAGCACTTTTAAATTTTGAACACGAATCATAAAAAAACGTAGACCCGCGGTATGTCATTTTGGTGAAAATTTTGGCCATTCATGAAACCTTATTTTTTCCATGAAAAACGACTCAAATGAGTGGGAAAATGCATGGGCATGGAAAATTGGACCAAATTTTGCTCAGAAATGTGAAAAAAGCACTTTTAAATTTTTGACACAAATCAGAAAAAAACGTAGACCCGCGGTATGTCATTTTGGTGAAAATTTTGACCATTCATGAAACCTTGTTTTTTTCATGAAAAATGACTCAAATGAGTGGGAAAATGCATGGGCATGGAAAATTGGACCAAATTTTACTCAGAAATGTGAAAAAAAGCACTTTTCAATTTTTGACCCAAATCAGAAAAAAACGTAGACCCGCGGTATGTCATTTTGGTGAACATTTTGACCATTCATGAAACATTGTTTTTTCCATGAAAAATGACTTAAACAAGTGGGAAAATTTACGGGCATGGTAAATTGGGACAAATTTTGCTCAGAAATGTGAAAAAAAGCACTTTTCAATTTTTGACCCAAATCAGAAAAAAACGTAGACCCGCGGTATGTCATTTTGGTGAAAATTTTGACCATTCATGAAACCTTGTTTTTTCCATGAAAAATGACTTAAACAAGTGGGAAAATGCATGGGCATGGTAAATTGGGACAAATTTTGCTCAGAAATGTGAAAAAAAAAGCACTTTTCAATTTTTGACCCAAATCAGAAAAAAACGTAGACCCGCGGTATGTCATTTTGGTGAAAATTTTGACCATTCATGAAACCTTGTTTTTTCCATGAAAAATGACTCAAATGAGTGGGAAAATGCATGGGCATGGTAAATTGGACCAAATTTTGCTCAGAAATGTGAAAAAAGCACTTTTAAATTTTGAACACGAATCATAAAAAAACGTAGACCCGCGGTATGTCATTTTGGTGAAAATTTTGGCCATTCATGAAACCTTATTTTTTCCATGAAAAACGACTCAAATGAGTGGGAAAATGCATGGGCATGGAAAATTGGACCAAATTTTGCTCAGAAATGTGAAAAAAGCACTTTTAAATTTTTGACACAAATCAGAAAAAAACGTAGACCCGCGGTATGTCATTTTGGTGAAAATTTTGACCATTCATGAAACCTTGTTTTTTTCATGAAAAATGACTCAAATGAGTGGGAAAATGCATGGGCATGGAAAATTGGACCAAATTTTACTCAGAAATGTGAAAAAAAGCACTTTTCAATTTTTGACCCAAATCAGAAAAAAACGTAGACCCGCGGTATGTCATTTTGGTGAACATTTTGACCATTCATGAAACCTTGTTTTTTCCATGAAAAATGACTCAAATGAGTGGGAAAATGCATGGGCATGGAAAATTGGACCAAATTTTGCTCAGAAATGTGAAAAAAAAGCACTTTTCAATTTTTGACCCAAATCAGAAAAAAACGTAGACCCGCGCGGTATGTCATTTTGGTGAAAAATTTGGCCATTCATGAAACCTTGTTTTTTCCATGAAAAATGACTCAAATGAGTGGGAAAATGCATGGGCATGGTAAATTGGACCAAATTTTGCTCAGAAATGTGAAAAAAGCACTTTTAAATTTTGAACACAAATCATAAAAAAACGTAGACCCGCGGTATGTCATTTTGGTGAAAATTTTGACCATTCATGAAACCTTGTTTTTTCCATGAAAAACGACTCAAATGAGTGGGAAAATGCATGGGCATGGTAAATTGGGACAAATTTTGCTCAGAAATGTGACAAAAGGCACTTTTCAATTTTTGACCCAAATCAGTAAAAAACGTAGACCCGCGGTATGTCATTTTGGTGAACATTTTGACCATTCATGATAACTTGTTTTTTTTCATGAAAAATGACTCAAATGAGTGGGAAAATGCATGGGCATGGTAAATTGGACCAAATTTTGCTCAGAAATGTGAAAAAAGCACTTTTAAATTTTTGACCCAAATCAGAAAAAAACGTAGACCCGCGGTATGTCATTTTGGTGAAAATTTTGACCATTCATGAAACCTTGTTTTTTCCATGAAAAATGACTCAAATGAGTGGGAAAATGCATGGGCATGGTAAATTGGGACGAATTTTGCTCAGAAATGTGACAAAAGGCACTTTTCAATTTTTGACCCAAATCAGAAAAAAACGTAGACCCGCGGTATGTCATTTTGGTGAAAATTTTGACCATTCATGAAACCTTGTTTTTTCCATGAAAAATGACTCAAATGAGTGGGAAAATGCATGGGCATGGTAAATTGGACCAAATTTTGCTCAGAAATGTGACAAAAGGCACTTTTCAATTTTTGACCCAAATCAGAAAAAAACGTAGACCCGCGGTATGTCATTTTGGTGAACATTTTGACCATTCATGAAACCTTGTTTTTTCCATGAAAAATGACTCAAATGAGTGGGAAAATGCATGGGCATGGTAAATTTGGACAAATTTTGCTCAGAAATGTGACAAAAGGCACTTTTCAATTTTTGACCCAAATCAGAAAAAAACGTAGACCCGCGGTATGTCATTTTGGTGAAAATTTTGACCATTCATGAAACATTGTTTTTTCCATGAAAAATGACTTAAACGACTGGGAAAATGCACGGGCATGGTAAATTGGGACAAATTTTGCTCAGAAATGTGAAAAAAAAGCACTTTTCAATTTTTGACCCAAATCAGAAAAAAACGTAGACCCGCGCGCGGTATGTCATTTTGGCGAAAATTTTGACCATTCTTGAAACCTTGTTTTTTCCATGAAAAATAACTCAAATGAGTGGGAAAATGCATGGGCATGGTAAATTGGACCAAATTTTGCTCAGAAATGTGAAAAAAGCACTTTTAAATTTTTAACACAAATCAGAAAAAAACGTAGACCCGCGGTATGTCATTTTGGCAAAAATTTTGACCATTCATGAAAACTTGTTTTTTTCATGAAAAATGACTCAAATGAGTGGGAAAATGCATGGGCATGGTAAATTGGAACAAATTTTGCTCAGAAATGTGAAAAAAGCACTTTTCAATTTTTGACCCAAATCAGAAAAAAACGTAGACCCGCGGTATGTCATTTTGGTGAAAATTTTGACCATTCATAAAGCCTTGTTTTTTTCCATGAAAAATGACTTAAACGACTGGGAAAATGCACGGGCATGGTAAATTGGGACGAATTTTGCTCAGAAATGTGAAAAAAAAGCACTTTTCAATTTTTGACCCAAATCAGAAAAAAACGTAGACCCGCGGTATGTCATTTTGGTGAAAATTTTGACCATTCATGAAACCTTGTTTTTTCCATGAAAAATGACTCAAACGAGTGGGAAAATGCATGGGCATGGTAAATTGGAACAAATTTTGCTCAGAAATGTGACAAAAAGCACTTTTAAATTTTTGACCCAAATCAGAAAAAACGTAGACCCCGCGGTATGTCATTTTGGTGAAAATTTTGACCATTCATGAAACCTTGTTTTTTCCATGAAAAATGACTCAAACGAGTGGGAAAATGCATGGGCATGGTAAATTGGAACAAATTTTGCTCAGAAATGTGACAAAAAGCACTTTTAAATTTTTGACCCAAATCAGAAAGAACGTAGACCCCGCGGTATGTCATTTTGGTGAAAATTTTGACCATTCATAAAACCTTGTTTTTTTCCATGAAAAATGACTGAAATGAGTGGGAAAATGCATGGGCATGGAAAATTGGACCAAATTTTGCTCAGAAATGTGAAAAAAAGCACTTTTAAATTTTTGACACAAATCAGAAAAAAAGTAGACCCGCGGTATGTCATTTTGGTGAAAATTTTGACCATTCATGAAACCTTGTTTTTTTCATGAAAAATGACTCAAATGAGTGGGAAAATGCATGGGCATGGAAAATTGGACCAAATTTTACTCAGAAATGTGAAAAAAAGCACTTTTCAATTTTTGACCCAAATCAGAAAAAAACGTAGACCCGCGGTATGTCATTTTGGTGAACATTTTGACCATTCATGAAACCTTGTTTTTTCCATGAAAAATGACTCAAATGAGTGGGAAAATGCATGGGCATGGAAAATTGGACCAAATTTTGCTCAGAAATGTGAAAAAAAAGCACTTTTCAATTTTTGACCCAAATCAGAAAAAAACGTAGACCCGCGCGGTATGTCATTTTGGTGAAAATTTTGACCATTCATGAAACCTTGTTTTTTCCATGAAAAACGACTCAAATGAGTGGGAAAATGCATGGGCATGGTAAATTGGGACAAATTTTGCTCAGAAATGTGACAAAAGGCACTTTTCAATTTTTGACCCAAATCAGTAAAAAACGTAGACCCGCGGTATGTCATTTTGGTGAACATTTTGACCATTCATGATAACTTGTTTTTTTTCATGAAAAATGACTCAAATGAGTGGGAAAATGCATGGGCATGGTAAATTGGACCAAATTTTGCTCAGAAATGTGAAAAAAGCACTTTTAAATTTTTGACCCAAATCAGAAAAAAACATAGACCCGCGGTATGTCATTTTGGTGAAAATTTTGACCATTCATGAAACCTTGTTTTTTCCATGAAAAATGACTCAAATGAGTGGGAAAATGCATGGGCATGGTAAATTGGGACGAATTTTGCTCAGAAATGTGACAAAAGGCACTTTTCAATTTTTGACCCAAATCAGAAAAAAACGTAGACCCGCGGTATGTCATTTTGGTGAAAATTTTGACCATTCATGAAACCTTGTTTTTTCCATGAAAAATGACTCAAATGAGTGGGAAAATGCATGGGCATGGTAAATTGGACCAAATTTTGCTCAGAAATGTGACAAAAGGCACTTTTCAATTTTTGACCCAAATCAGAAAAAAACGTAGACCCGCGGTATGTCATTTTGGTGAACATTTTGACCATTCATGAAACCTTGTTTTTTCCATGAAAAATGACTCAAATGTGTGGGAAAATGCATGGGCATGGTAAATTGGAACAAATTTTGCTCAGAAATGTGAAAAAAGCACTTTTCAATTTTTGACCCAAATCAGAAAAAAACGTAGACCCCGCGGTATGTCATTTTGGTGAAAATTTTGACCATTCATAAAACCTTGTTTTTTTCCATGAAAAATGACTGAAATGAGTGGGAAAATGCATGGGCATGGAAAATTGGACCAAATTTTGCTCAGAAATGTGAAAAAAAGCACTTTTCAATTTTTTGACCCAAATCAGAAAAAGACCCGCGGTATGTCATTTTGGTGAAAATTTTGACCATTCATGAAACCTTGTTTTTTCCATGAAAAATGACTCAAATGAGTGGGAAAATGCATGGGCATGGAAAATTGGACCAAATTTTGCTCAGAAATGTGAAAAAAGCACTTTTAAATTTTTGACCCAAATCAGAAAAAAACGTAGACCCGCGGTATGTCATTTTGGTGAACATTTTGACCATTCATGAAACCTTGTTTTTTCCATGAAAAATGACTCAAATGAGTGGGAAAAAGCATTGGCATGGTAAATTGGGACAAATTTTGCTCAGAAATGTGACAAAAAGCACTTTTCAATTTTTGACCCAAATCAGAAAAACACGTAGACCCGCGGTATGTCATTTTGGTGAAAATTTTGACCATTCATGAAACCTTGTTTTTTCCATGAAAAATGACTCAAATGAGTGGGAAAATGCATGGGCATGGAAAATTGGACCAAATTTTGCTCAGAAATGTGAAAAAAGGCACTTTTAAATTTTTGACCCAAATCAGAAAAAAACGTAGACCCGCGGTATGTCATTTTGGCGAAAATTTTGACCATTCGTGAAACCTTGTTTTTTCCATGAAAAATAACTCAAATGAGTGGGAAAATGCATGGGCATGGTAAATTGGACCAAATTTTGCTCAGAAATGTGAAAAAAGCACTTTTAAATTTTTAACACAAATCAGAAAAAAACGTAGACCCGCGGTATGTCATTTTGGCAAAAATTTTGACCATTCATGAAAACTTGTTTTTTTCATGAAAAATGACTCAAATGAGTGGGAAAATGCATGGGCATGGTAAATTGGACCAAATTTTGCTCAGAAATGTGAAAAAAGCAGTTTTCAATTTTTGACCCAAATCAGAAAAAAACGTAGACCCGCGGTATGTCATTTTGGTGAAAATTTTGACCATTCATGAAACCTTGTTTTTTCCATGAAAAATGACTCAAATGACTGGGAAAATGCATGGGCATGGTAAATTGGACCAAATTTTGCTCAGAAATGTGACAAAAGGCACTTTTCAATTTTTGACCCAAATCAGAAAAAAACGTAGACCCGCGGTATGTCATTTTGGTGAAAATTTTGACCATTCATGAAACCTTATTTTTTCCATGAAAAACGACTCAAATGAGTGGGAAAATGCATGGGCATGGAAAATTGGACCAAATTTTGATCAGAAATGTGAAAAAAGCACTTTTAAATTTTTGACACAAATCAGAAAAAAAACGTAGACCCGCGGTATGTCATTTTGGTGAAAATTTTGACCATTCATGAAACCTTGTTTTTTCCATGAAAAATGACTCAAATGAGTGGGAAAATGCATGGGCATGGTAAATTGGGACAAATTTTGCTCAGAAATGTGAAAAAAGCACTTTTCAATTTTTGACCCAAATCAGAAAAAAACGTAGACCCGCGGTATGTCATTTTGGTGAAAATTTTGACCATTCATGAAACCTTGTTTTTTCCATGAAAAATGACTCAAATGAGTGGGAAAAAGCATTGGCATGGTAAATTGGGACAAATTTTGCTCAGAAATGTGACAAAAAGCACTTTTCAATTTTTGACCCAAATCAGAAAAACACGTAGACCCGCGGTATGTCATTTTGGTGAAAATTTTGACCATTCATGAAACCTTGTTTTTTCCATGAAAAATGACTCAAATGAGTGGGAAAATGCATGGGCATGGAAAATTGGACCAAATTTTGCTCAGAAATGTGAAAAAAGGCACTTTTAAATTTTTGACCCAAATCAGAAAAAAACGGAGACCCGCGGTATGTCATTTTGGTGAAAATTTTGACCATTCATGAAACATTGTTTTTTCCATGAAAAATGACTTAAACGACTGGGAAAATGCACGGGCATGGTAAATTGGGACAAATTTTGCTCAGAAATGTGAAAAAAAAGCACTTTTCAATTTTTGACCCAAATCAGAAAAAAACGTAGACCCGCGCGCGGTATGTCATTTTGGCGAAAATTTTGACCATTCGTGAAACCTTGTTTTTTCCATGAAAAATAACTCAAATGAGTGGGAAAATGCATGGGCATGGTAAATTGGACCAAATTTTGCTCAGAAATGTGAAAAAAGCACTTTTAAATTTTTAACACAAATCAGAAAAAAACGTAGACCCGCGGTATGTCATTTTGGCAAAAATTTTGACCATTCATGAAAACTTGTTTTTTTCATGAAAAATGACTCAAATGAGTGGGAAAATGCATGGGCATGGTAAATTGGACCAAATTTTGCTCAGAAATGTGAAAAAAGCAGTTTTCAATTTTTGACCCAAATCAGAAAAAAACGTAGACCCGCGGTATGTCATTTTGGTGAAAATTTTGACCATTCATGAAACCTTGTTTTTTCCATGAAAAATGACTCAAATGACTGGGAAAATGCATGGGCATGGTAAATTGGACCAAATTTTGCTCAGAAATGTGACAAAAGGCACTTTTCAATTTTTGACCCAAATCAGAAAAAAACGTAGACCCGCGGTATGTCATTTTGGTGAAAATTTTGACCATTCATGAAACCTTATTTTTTCCATGAAAAACGACTCAAATGAGTGGGAAAATGCATGGGCATGGAAAATTGGACCAAATTTTGATCAGAAATGTGAAAAAAGCACTTTTAAATTTTTGACACAAATCAGAAAAAAAACGTAGACCCGCGGTATGTCATTTTGGTGAAAATTTTGACCATTCATGAAACCTTGTTTTTTCCATGAAAAATGACTCAAATGAGTGGGAAAATGCATGGGCATGGTAAATTGGGACAAATTTTGCTCAGAAATGTGAAAAAAGCACTTTTCAATTTTTGACCCAAATCAGAAAAAAACGTAGACCCGCGGTATGTCATTTTGGTGAAAATTTTGACCATTCATGAAACCTTGTTTTTTCCATGAAAAATGACTCAAATGAGTGGGAAAATGCATGGGCATGGTAAATTGGACCAAATTTTGCTCAGAAATGTGAAAAAAGCACTTTTAAATTTTTGACCCAAATCAGAAAAAAACGTAGACCCGCGGTATGTCATTTTGGTGAAAATTTTGACCATTCATGAAACCTTGTTTTTTCCATGAAAAATGACTCAAACGAGTGGGAAAATACATGATCATGGAAAATTGGACCAAATTTTGCTCAGAAATGTGAAAAAAGCACTTTTCAATTTTTGACCCAAATCAGAAAAAAACATAGACCCGCGCGGTATGTCATTTTGGTGAAAATTTTGACCATTCATGAAACCTTGTTTTTTCCATGAAAAATGACTGAAATGAGTGGGGAAATGCATGGGCATGGTAAATTGGGACAAATTTTTCTCAGAAAATGTGTCAAAAGGCACTTTTCAATTTTTGACCCAAATCAGAAAAAAACGTAGACCCGCGGTATGTCATTTTGGCGAAAATTTTGACCATTCGTGAAACCTTGTTTTTTCCATGAAAAATGACTCAAATGAGTGGGAAAATGCATGGGCATGGTAAATTGGACCAAATTTTGCTCAGAAATGTGAAAAAAGCACTTTTCAATTTTTGACCCAAATCAGAAAAAAACGTAGACCCGCGGTATGTCATTTTGGTGAAAATTTTGACCATTCATGAAACCTTGTTTTTTCCATGAAAAATGACTCAAATGAGTGGGAAAATGCATGGGCATGGTAAATTGGGACGAATTTTGCTCAGAAATGTGACAAAAGGCACTTTTCAATTTTTGACCCAAATCAGAAAAAAACGTAGACCCGCGGTATGTCATTTTGGTGAACATTTTGACCATTCATGAAACCTTGTTTTTTCCATGAAAAATGACTCAAATGAGTGGGAAAATGCATGGGCATGGTAAATTGGACCAAATTTTGCTCAGAAATGTGACAAAAGGCACTTTTCAATTTTTGACCCAAATCAGAAAAAAACGTAGACCCGCGGTATGTCATTTTGGTGAACATTTTGACCATTCATGAAACCTTGTTTTTTCCATGAAAAATGACTCAAATGAGTGGGAAAATGCATGGGCATGGAAAATTGGACCAAATTTTGCTCAGAAATGTGAAAAAAGGCACTTTTCAATTTTTGACCCAAATCAGAAAAAAACGTAGACCCGCGGTATGTCATTTTGGTGAAAATTTTGACCATTCATGAAACATTGTTTTTTCCATGAAAAATGACTTAAACGACTGGGAAAATGCACGGGCATGGTAAATTGGGACAAATTTTGCTCAGAAATGTGAAAAAAAAGCACTTTTCAATTTTTGACCCAAATCAGAAAAAAACGTAGACCCGCGCGCGGTATGTCATTTTGGCGAAAATTTTGACCATTCGTGAAACCTTGTTTTTTCCATGAAAAATAACTCAAATGAGTGGGAAAATGCATGGGCATGGTAAATTGGACCAAATTTTGCTCAGAAATGTGAAAAAAGCACTTTTAAATTTTTAACACAAATCAGAAAAAAACGTAGACCCGCGGTATGTCATTTTGGCAAAAATTTTGACCATTCATGAAAACTTGTTTTTTTCATGAAAAATGACTCAAATGAGTGGGAAAATGCATGGGCATGGTAAATTGGACCAAATTTTGCTCAGAAATGTGACAAAAAGCACTTTTAAATTTTTGACCCAAATCAGAAAAAAACGTAGACCCCGCGGTATGTCATTTTGGTGAAAATTTTTACCATTCATGAAACCTTGTTTTTTCCATGAAAAATGACTCAAATGAGTGGGAAAATGCATGGGCATGGTAAATTGGGACAAATTTTGCTCAGAAATGTGACAAAAGGCACTTTTCAATTTTTGACCCAAATCAGAAAAAAACGTAGACCCGCGGTATGTCATTTTGGTGAACATTTTGACCATTCATGAAACCTTATTTTTTCCATGAAAAACGACTCAAATGAGTGGGAAAATGCATGGGCATGGAAAATTGGACCAAATTTTGATCAGAAATGTGAAAAAAGCACTTTTAAATTTTTGACACAAATCAGAAAAAAAACGTAGACCCGCGGTATGTCATTTTGGTGAAAATTTTGACCATTCATGAAACCTTGTTTTTTCCATGAAAAATGACTCAAATGAGTGGGAAAATGCATGGGCATGGTAAATTGGGACAAATTTTGCTCAGAAATGTGAAAAAAGCACTTTTCAATTTTTGACCCAAATCAGAAAAAAACGTAGACCCGCGGTATGTCATTTTGGTGAAAATTTTGACCATTCATGAAACCTTGTTTTTTCCATGAAAAATGACTCAAATGAGTGGGAAAATGCATGGGCATGGTAAATTTGGACAAATTTTGCTCAGAAATGTGAAAAAAGCACTTTTAAATTTTTGACACAAATCAGAAAAAAACGTAGACCCGCGGTATGTCATTTTGGTGAAAATTTTGACCATTCATGAAACCTTGTTTTTTCCATGAAAAATGACTCAAATGAGTGGGAAAATGCATGGGCATGGTAAATTGGACCAAATTTTGCTCAGAAATGTGAAAAAAGCACTTTTAAATTTTTGACACAAATCAGAAAAAAACGTAGACCCGCGGTATGTCATTTTGTTGAAAATTTTGACCATTCGTGAAACGTTGTTTTTTCCATGAAAAATGACTCAAATGAGTGGGAAAATGCATTGGCATGGTAAATTGGGACAAATTTTGCTCAGAAATGTGAAAAAAGCACTTTTCAATTTTTGACCCAAATCAGAAAAAAACGTAGACCCGCGGTATGTCATTTTGGTGAAAATTTTGACCATTCATGAAACCTTGTTTTTTCCATGAAAAATGACTCAAACGAGTGGGAAAATACATGATCATGGAAAATTGGACCAAATTTTGCTCAGAAATGTGAAAAAAGCACTTTTCAATTTTTGACCCAAATCAGAAAAAAACATAGACCCGCGCGGTATGTCATTTTGGTGAAAATTTTGACCATTCATGAAACCTTGTTTTTTCCATGAAAAATGACTGAAATGAGTGGGGAAATGCATGGGCATGGTAAATTGGGACAAATTTTCCTCAGAAAATGTGTCAAAAGGCACTTTTCAATTTTTGACCCAAATCAGAAAAAAACGTAGACCCGCGGTATGTCATTTTGGTGAAAATTTTGACCATTCATGAAACCTTGTTTTTTCCATGAAAAATGACTCAAATGAGTGGGAAAATGCATGGGCATGGTAAATTGGGACGAATTTTGCTCAGAAATGTGACAAAAGGCACTTTTCAATTTTTGACCCAAATCAGAAAAAAACGTAGACCCGCGGTATGTCATTTTGGTGAACATTTTGACCATTCATGAAACCTTGTTTTTTCCATGAAAAATGACTCAAATGAGTGGGAAAATGCATGGGCATGGGTAAATTGGACCAAATTTTGCTCAGAAATGTGACAAAAGGCACTTTTCAATTTTTGACCCAAATCAGAAAAAAACGTAGACCCGCGGTATGTCATTTTGGTGAACATTTTGACCATTCATGAAACCTTGTTTTTTCCATGAAAAATGACTCAAATGAGTGGGAAAATGCATGGGCATGGTAAATTGGAACAAATTTTGCTCAGAAATGTGAAAAAAGCACTTTTCAATTTTTGACCCAAATCAGAAAAAAACGTATGTCATTTTGGTGAAAATTTTGACCATTCATAAAGCCTTGTTTTTTTCCATGAAAAATGACTTAAACGACTGGGAAAATGCACGGGCATGGTAAATTGGGACAAATTTTGCTCAGAAATGTGAAAAAAAAGCACTTTTCAATTTTTGACCCAAATCAGAAAAAAACGTAGACCCGCGGTATGTCATTTTGGTGAAAATTTTGACCATTCATGAAACCTTGTTTTTTCCATGAAAAATGACTCAAACGAGTGGGAAAATGCATGGGCATGGTAAATTGGAACAAATTTTGCTCAGAAATGTGACAAAAAGCACTTTTAAATTTTTGACCCAAATCAGAAAAAAACGTAGACCCGCGGTATGTCATTTTGGTGAAAATTTTGACCATTCATGAAACCTTGTTTTTTTCATGAAAAATGACTCAAATGAGTGGGAAAATGCATGGGCATGGAAAATTGGACCAAATTTTGCTCAGAAATGTGAAAAAAAAGCACTTTTCAATTTTTGACCCAAATCAGAAAAAAACGTAGACCCGCGCGGTATGTCATTTTGGTGAAAATTTTGACCATTCATGAAACCTTGTTTTTTCCATGAAAAATGACTCAAATGAGTGGGAAAATGCATGGGCATGGTAAATTGGGACAAATTTTGCTCAGAAATGTGACAAAAGGCACTTTTCAATTTTTGACCCAAATCAGTAAAAAACGTAGACCCGCGGTATGTCATTTTGGTGAACATTTTGACCATTCATGATAACTTGTTTTTTTTCATGAAAAATGACTCAAATGAGTGGGAAAATGCATGGGCATGGTAAATTGGACCAAATTTTGCTCAGAAATGTGAAAAAAGCACTTTTAAATTTTTGACCCAAATCAGAAAAAAACGTAGACCCGCGGTATGTCATTTTGGTGAAAATTTTGATCATTCATGAAACCTTGTTTTTTCCATGAAAAATGACTCAAATGAGTGGGAAAATGCATGGGCATGGTAAATTGGACCAAATTTTGCTCAGAAATGTGACAAAAGGCACTTTTCAATTTTTGACCCAAATCAGAAAAAAACGTAGACCCGCGGTATGTCATTTTGGTGAAAATTTTGACCATTCATGAAACCTTGTTTTTTCCATGAAAAATGACTCAAATGAGTGGGAAAATGCATGGGCATGGTAAATTTGGACAAATTTTGCTCAGAAATGTGAAAAAAGCACTTTTAAATTTTTGACACAAATCAGAAAAAAACGTAGACCCGCGGTATGTCATTTTGTTGAAAATTTTGACCATTCGTGAAACGTTGTTTTTTCCATGAAAAATGACTCAAATGAGTGGGAAAATGCATTGGCATGGTAAATTGGGACAAATTTTGCTCAGAAATGTGAAAAAAGCACTTTTCAATTTTTGACCCAAATCAGAAAAAAACGTAGACCCGCGGTATGTCATTTTGGTGAAAATTTTGACCATTCATGAAACCTTGTTTTTTCCATGAAAAATGACTCAAACGAGTGGGAAAATACATGATCATGGAAAATTGGACCAAATTTTGCTCAGAAATGTGAAAAAAGCACTTTTCAATTTTTGACCCAAATCAGAAAAAAACATAGACCCGCGCGGTATGTCATTTTGGTGAACATTTTGACCATTCATGAAACCTTGTTTTTTCCATGAAAAATGACTCAAATGAGTGGGAAAATGCATGGGCATGGTAAATTGGACCAAATTTTGCTCAGAAATGTGACAAAAGGCACTTTTCAATTTTTGACCCAAATCAGAAAAAAACGTAGACCCGCGGTATGTCATTTTGGTGAACATTTTGACCATTCATGAAACCTTGTTTTTTCCATGAAAAATGACTCAAATGAGTGGGAAAATGCATGGGCATGGTAAATTGGAACAAATTTTGCTCAGAAATGTGAAAAAAGCACTTTTCAATTTTTGACCCAAATCAGAAAAAAACGTAGACCCCACGGTATGTCATTTTGGTGAAAATTTTGACCATTCATAAAGCCTTGTTTTTTTCCATGAAAAATGACTTAAACGACTGGGAAAATGCACGGGCATGGTAAATTGGGACAAATTTTGCTCAGAAATGTGAAAAAAAAGCACTTTTCAATTTTTGACCCAAATCAGAAAAAAACGTAGACCCGCGGTATGTCATTTTGGTGAAAATTTTGACCATTCATGAAACCTTGTTTTTTCCATGAAAAATGACTCAAACGAGTGGGAAAATGCATGGGCATGGTAAATTGGAACAAATTTTGCTCAGAAATGTGACAAAAAGCACTTTTAAATTTTTGACCCAAATCAGAAAAAACGTAGACCCCGCGGTATGTCATTTTGGTGAAAATTTTGACCGTTCATAAAACCTTGTTTTTTTCCATGAAAAATGACTGAAATGAGTGGGAAAATGCATGGGCATGGAAAATTGGACCAAATTTTGCTCAGAAATGTGAAAAAAAGCACTTTTCAATTTTTTGACCCAAATCAGAAAAAGACCCGCGGTATGTCATTTTGGTGAAAATTTTGACCATTCATGAAACCTTGTTTTTTCCATGAAAAATGACTGAAATGAGTGGGAAAATGCATGGGCATGGTAAATTGGGACAAATTTTGCTCAGAAAATGTGTCAAAAGGCACTTTTAAATTTTTGACCGAAATCAGAAAAAAACGTAGACCCGCGGTATGTCATTTTGGTGAAAATTTTGACCATTCATGAAACATTGTTTTTTCCATGAAAAATGACTTAAACAAGTGGGAAAATTTACGGGCATGGTAAATTGGGACAAATTTTGCTCAGAAATGTGAAAAAAAAAGCACTTTTCAATTTTTGACCCAAATCAGAAAAAAACGTAGACCCGCGGTATGTCATTTTGGTGAAAATTTTGACCATTCATGAAACCTTGTTTTTTCCATGAAAAATGACTCAAATGAGTGGGAAAATGCATGGGCATGGTAAATTGGACCAAATTTTGCTCAGAAATGTGAAAAAAGCACTTTTAAATTTTGAACACGAATCATAAAAAAACGTAGACCCGCGGTATGTCATTTTGGTGAAAATTTTGGCCATTCATGAAACCTTATTTTTTCCATGAAAAACGACTCAAATGAGTGGGAAAATGCATGGGCATGGAAAATTGGACCAAATTTTGCTCAGAAATGTGAAAAAAGCACTTTTAAATTTTTGACACAAATCAGAAAAAAACGTAGACCCGCGGTATGTCATTTTGGTGAAAATTTTGACCATTCATGAAACCTTGTTTTTTTCATGAAAAATGACTCAAATGAGTGGGAAAATGCATGGGCATGGAAAATTGGACCAAATTTTACTCAGAAATGTGAAAAAAAGCACTTTTCAATTTTTGACCCAAATCAGAAAAAAACGTAGACCCGCGGTATGTCATTTTGGTGAACATTTTGACCATTCATGAAACATTGTTTTTTCCATGAAAAATGACTGAAACAAGTGGGAAAATTTACGGGCATGGTAAATTGGGACAAATTTTGCTCAGAAATGTGAAAAAAAGCACTTTTCAATTTTTGACCCAAATCAGAAAAAAACGTAGACCCGCGGTATGTCATTTTGGTGAAAATTTTGACCATTCATGAAACCTTGTTTTTTCCATGAAAAATGACTTAAACAAGTGGGAAAATGCATGGGCATGGTAAATTGGGACAAATTTTGCTCAGAAATGTGAAAAAAAAAGCACTTTTCAATTTTTGACCCAAATCAGAAAAAAACGTAGACCCGCGGTATGTCATTTTGGTGAAAATTTTGACCATTCATGAAACCTTGTTTTTTCCATGAAAAATGACTCAAATGAGTGGGAAAATGCATGGGCATGGTAAATTGGACCAAATTTTGCTCAGAAATGTGAAAAAAGCACTTTTAAATTTTGAACACGAATCATAAAAAAACGTAGACCCGCGGTATGTCATTTTGGTGAAAATTTTGGCCATTCATGAAACCTTATTTTTTCCATGAAAAACGACTCAAATGAGTGGGAAAATGCATGGGCATGGAAAATTGGACCAAATTTTGCTCAGAAATGTGAAAAAAGCACTTTTAAATTTTTGACACAAATCAGAAAAAAACGTAGACCCGCGGTATGTCATTTTGGTGAAAATTTTGACCATTCATGAAACCTTGTTTTTTTCATGAAAAATGACTCAAATGAGTGGGAAAATGCATGGGCATGGAAAATTGGACCAAATTTTACTCAGAAATGTGAAAAAAAGCACTTTTCAATTTTTGACCCAAATCAGAAAAAAACGTAGACCCGCGGTATGTCATTTTGGTGAACATTTTGACCATTCATGAAACCTTGTTTTTTCCATGAAAAATGACTCAAATGAGTGGGAAAATGCATGGGCATGGAAAATTGGACCAAATTTTGCTCAGAAATGTGAAAAAAAAGCACTTTTCAATTTTTGACCCAAATCAGAAAAAAACGTAGACCCGCGCGGTATGTCATTTTGGTGAAAAATTTGGCCATTCATGAAACCTTGTTTTTTCCATGAAAAATGACTCAAATGAGTGGGAAAATGCATGGGCATGGTAAATTGGACCAAATTTTGCTCAGAAATGTGAAAAAAGCACTTTTAAATTTTGAACACAAATCATAAAAAAACGTAGACCCGCGGTATGTCATTTTGGTGAACATTTTGACCATTCATGATAACTTGTTTTTTTTCATGAAAAATGACTCAAATGAGTGGGAAAATGCATGGGCATGGTAAATTGGACCAAATTTTGCTCAGAAATGTGAAAAAAGCACTTTTAAATTTTTGACCCAAATCAGAAAAAAACGTAGACCCGCGGTATGTCATTTTGGTGAAAATTTTGACCATTCATGAAACCTTGTTTTTTCCATGAAAAATGACTCAAATGAGTGGGAAAATGCATGGGCATGGTAAATTGGGACGAATTTTGCTCAGAAATGTGACAAAAGGCACTTTTCAATTTTTGACCCAAATCAGAAAAAAACGTAGACCCGCGGTATGTCATTTTGGTGAAAATTTTGACCATTCATGAAACCTTGTTTTTTCCATGAAAAATGACTCAAATGAGTGGGAAAATGCATGGGCATGGTAAATTGGACCAAATTTTGCTCAGAAATGTGACAAAAGGCACTTTTCAATTTTTGACCCAAATCAGAAAAAAACGTAGACCCGCGGTATGTCATTTTGGTGAACATTTTGACCATTCATGAAACCTTGTTTTTTCCATGAAAAATGACTCAAATGTGTGGGAAAATGCATGGGCATGGTAAATTGGAACAAATTTTGCTCAGAAATGTGAAAAAAGCACTTTTCAATTTTTGACCCAAATCAGAAAAAAACGTAGACCCCGCGGTATGTCATTTTGGTGAAAATTTTGACCATTCATAAAACCTTGTTTTTTTCCATGAAAAATGACTGAAATGAGTGGGAAAATGCATGGGCATGGAAAATTGGACCAAATTTTGCTCAGAAATGTGAAAAAAGCACTTTTAAATTTTTGACCCAAATCAGAAAAAAACGTAGACCCGCGGTATGTCATTTTGGTGAAAATTTTGACCATTCATGAAACCTTGTTTTTTCCATGAAAAATGACTCAAATGAGTGGGAAAATGCATGGGCATGGTAAATTGGGACAAATTTTGCTCAGAAATGTGAAAAAAGCACTTTTCAATTTTTGACCCAAATCAGAAAAAAACGTAGACCCGCGGTATGTCATTTTGGTGAAAATTTTGACCATTCATGAAACCTTGTTTTTTCCATGAAAAATGACTCAAATGAGTGGGAAAATGCATGGGCATGGTAAATTTGGACAAATTTTGCTCAGAAATGTGACAAAAGGCACTTTTCAATTTTTGACCCAAATCAGAAAAAAACGTAGACCCGCGGTATGTCATTTTGGTGAAAATTTTGACCATTCATGAAACATTGTTTTTTCCATGAAAAATGACTTAAACGACTGGGAAAATGCACGGGCATGGTAAATTGGGACAAATTTTGCTCAGAAATGTGAAAAAAAAGCACTTTTCAATTTTTGACCCAAATCAGAAAAAAACGTAGACCCGCGCGCGGTATGTCATTTTGGCGAAAATTTTGACCATTCTTGAAACCTTGTTTTTTCCATGAAAAATAACTCAAATGAGTGGGAAAATGCATGGGCATGGTAAATTGGACCAAATTTTGCTCAGAAATGTGAAAAAAGCACTTTTAAATTTTTAACACAAATCAGAAAAAAACGTAGACCCGCGGTATGTCATTTTGGCAAAAATTTTGACCATTCATGAAAACTTGTTTTTTTCATGAAAAATGACTCAAATGAGTGGGAAAATGCATGGGCATGGTAAATTGGACCAAATTTTGCTCAGAAATGTGAAAAAAGCAGTTTTCAATTTTTGACCCAAATCAGAAAAAAACGTAGACCCGCGGTATGTCATTTTGGTGAAAATTTTGACCATTCATGAAACCTTGTTTTTTCCATGAAAAATGACTCAAATGACTGGGAAAATGCATGGGCATGGTAAATTGGACCAAATTTTGCTCAGAAATGTGACAAAAGGCACTTTTCAATTTTTGACCCAAATCAGAAAAAAACGTAGACCCGCGGTATGTCATTTTGGTGAACATTTTGACCATTCATGAAACCTTGTTTTTTCCATGAAAAATGACTCAAATGAGTGGGAAAATGCATGGGCATGGTAAATTGGGACAAATTTTGCTCAGAAATGTGACAAAAGGCACTTTTCAATTTTTGACCCAAATCAGAAAAAAACGTAGACCCGCGGTATGTCATTTTGGTGAAAATTTTGACCATTCATGAAACCTTATTTTTTCCATGAAAAACGACTCAAATGAGTGGGAAAATGCATGGGCATGGAAAATTGGACCAAATTTTGATCAGAAATGTGAAAAAAGCACTTTTAAATTTTTGACACAAATCAGAAAAAAAACGTAGACCCGCGATATGTCATTTTGGTGAAAATTTTGACCATTCATGAAACCTTGTTTTTTCCATGAAAAATGACTCAAATGAGTGGGAAAATGCATGGGCATGGTAAATTGGGACAAATTTTGCTCAGAAATGTGAAAAAAGCACTTTTCAATTTTTGACCCAAATCAGAAAAAAACGTAGACCCGCGGTATGTCATTTTGGTGAAAATTTTGACCATTCATGAAACCTTGTTTTTTCCATGAAAAATGACTCAAATGAGTGGGAAAATGCATGGGCATGGTAAATTGGACCAAATTTTGCTCAGAAATGTGAAAAAAGCACTTTTCAATTTTTGACCCAAATCAGAAAAAAACATAGACCCGCGCGGTATGTCATTTTGGTGAAAATTTTGACCATTCATGAAACCTTGTTTTTTCCATGAAAAATGACTGAAATGAGTGGGGAAATGCATGGGCATGGTAAATTGGACCAAAGTTTGCTCAAAAATGTGACAAAAAGCACTTTTCAATTTTTGACCCAAATCAGAAAAAAACGTAGACCCCGCGGTATGTCATTTTGGTGAAAATTTTGACCATTCATGAAACCTTATTTTTTCCATGAAAAATGACTCAAATGAGTGGGAAAATGCATGGGCATGGTAAATTGGGACAAATTTTGCTCAGAAATGTGACAAAAGGCACTTTTCAATTTTTGACCCAAATCAGAAAAAAACGTAGACCCGCGGTATGTCATTTTGGTGAAAATTTTGACCATTCATGAAACCTTGTTTTTTCCATGAAAAATGACTCAAATGAGTGGGAAAATGCATGGGCATGGTAAATTGGGACAAATTTTGCTCAGAAATGTGTCAAAAGGCACTTTTCAATTTTTGACACAAATCAGAAAAAAACGTAGACCCGCGCTATGTCATTTTGGTGAAAATTTTGACCATTCATGAAACCTTGTTTTTTCCATGAAAAATGACTCAAATTAGTGGAAAAATGCATGGGCATGGTAAATTGAACCAAATTTTGCTCAGAAATGTGATAAAAGCACTTTTAAATTTTTGACACAAATCAGAAAAAAACGTAGACCCGCGGTATGTCATTTTGGTGAAAATTTTGACCATTCATGAAACCTTGTTTTTTCCATGAAAAATGACTCAAATGAGTGGGAAAATGCATGGGCATGGTAAATTGGGACAAATTTTGCTCAGAAATGTGACAAAAAGCACTTTTCAATTTTTGACCCAAATCAGAAAAAAACGTAGACCCGCGGTATGTCATTTTGGTGAAAATTTTGATCATTCATGAAACCTTGTTTTTTCCATGAAAAATGACTCAAATGAGTGGAAAAATGCATGGGCATGGTAAATTGGGACAAATTTTGCTCAGAAATGTGTCAAAAGGCACTTTTCAATTTTTGACCCAAATCAGAAACAAACATAGACCCGCGGTATGTCATTTTGGTGAAAATTTTGACCATTCATGAAACCTTGTTTTTTCCATGAAAAATGACTCAAATGAGTGGGAAAATGCATGGGCATGGTAAATTGGACCAAATTTTGCTCAGAAATGTGAAAAAAGCACTTTTAAATTTTTGACCCAAATCAGAAAAAAACGTAGACCCGCGGTATGTCATTTTGGTGAAAATTTTGACCATTCATGAAAACTTGTTTTTTCCATGAAAAATGACTCAAATGAGTGGGAAAATGCATGGGCATGGTAAATTGGGACAAATTTTGCTCAGAAATGTGACAAAAAGCACTTTTCAATTTTTGACCCAAATCAGAAAAAAACGTAGACCCACGGTATGTCATTTTGGTGAAAATTTTGACCATTCATGAAACCTTGTTTTTTCCATGAAAAATGACTCAAATGAGTGGGAAAATGCATGGGCATGGTAAATTGGGACAAATTTTGCTCAGAAATGTATCAAAAGGCACCTTTCAATTTTTGACCCAAATCAGAAAAAAACGTAGACCCGCGGTATGTCATTTTGGTGAAAATTTTGACCATTCATGAAACCTTGTTTTTTCCATGAAAAATGACTCAAATGAGTGGGAAAATGCATGGGCATGGTAAATTGGACCAAATTTTGCTCAGAAATGTGAAAAAAGCACTTTTAAATTTTTGACACAAATCAGAAAAAACTTAGACCCGCGGTATGTCATTTTGGCGAAAATTTTAACCATTCATGAAACCTTGTTTTTTCCATGAAAAATGACTCAAATGAGTGGGAAAATGCATGGGCATGGTAAATTGGACCAAATTTTGCTCAGAAATGTGAAAAAAGCACTTTTAAATTTTTGACAAAAATCAGAAAAAAACGTAGACCCGCGGTATGTCATTTTGGCGAGAATTTTGACCATTCATGAAAACATGTTTTTTTCCATGAAAAATGACTCAAATGAGTGGGAAAATGCATGGGTATGTTAAATTGGACCAAATTTTGCTCAGAAATGTGAAAAAAGCACTTTCCAATTTTTGACCCAAATCAGAAAAAAACGTAGACCCGCGGTATGTCATTTTGGTGAATATTTTGACCATTCATGAAACCTTGTTTTTTCCATGAAAAATGACTCAAATGAGTGGGGAAATGCATGGGCATGGTAAATTGGGACAAATTTTGCTCAGAAATGTGTCAAAAGGCACTTTTCAATTTTTGATCCAAATCAGAAAAAAAACGTAGACCCGCGGTATGTCATTTTGGCAAAAATTTTGACCATTCATGATAACTTGTTTTTTTCATGAAAAATGACTCAAATGAGTGGGAAAATGCATGGGCATGGTAAATTGGAACAAATTTTGCTCAGAAATGTGACAAAAAGCACTTTTCAATTTTTGACCCAAATCAGAAAAAAACGTAGACCCGCGGTATGTAATTTTGGTGAAAATTTTGACCATTCATGAAACCTTGTTTTTTCCATGAAAAATGACTCAAACGAGTGGGAAAATGCATGATCATGGAAAATTGGACCAAATTTTGCTCAGAAATGTGAAAAAAGCACTTTTAAATTTTTGACACAAATCAGAAACAAACGTAGACCCGCGGTATGTCATTTTGGCGAAAATTTTGACCATTCATGAAAACTTGTTTTTTTCCATGAAAAATGACTCAAATGAGTGGGAAAATGCATGGGCATGGTAAATTGGACCAAATTTTGCTCAGAAATGTGAAAAAAGCACTTTTAAATTTTTGACCCAAATCAGAAAAAAAACGTAGACCCGCGGTATGTCATTTTGGCGAAAATTTTGACCATTCATGAAACCTTGTTTTTTCCATGAAAAATGACTCAAATGAGTAGGAAAATGCATGGGCATGGTAAATTGGACCAAATTTTGCTCAGAAATGTGAAAAAAGCACTTTTAAATTTTTGACACAAATCAGAAAAAAACGTAGACCCGCGGTATGTCATTTTGGTGAAAATTTTGACCATTCATGAAACCTTGTTTTTTCCATGAAAAATGACTCAAATGAGTGGAAAAATGCATGGGCATGGTAAATTGAACCAAATTTTGCTCAGAAATGTGATAAAAGCACTTTTAAATTTTTGACACAAATCAGAAAAAAACATAGACCCGCGGTATGTCATTTTGGTGAAAATTTTGACCATTCATGAAAACTTGTTTTTTCCATGAAAAATGACTCAAATGAGTGGGAAAATGCATGGGCATGGTAAATTGGACCAAATTTTGCTCAGAAATGTGAAAAAAGCACTTTTAAATTTTTGACACAAATCAGAAAAACACGTAGACCCCGCGGTATGTCATTTTGGTGAAAATTTTGACCATTCATGAAACCTTGTTTTTTCCATGAAAAATGACTCAAATGAGTGGAAAAATGCATGGGCATGGTAAATTGAACCAAATTTTGCTCAGAAATGTGAAAAAAGCACTTTTAAATTTTTGACAAAAATCAGAAAAAAACGTAGACCCGCGGTATGTCATTTTGGTGAAAATTTTGACCATTCATGAAAACTTGTTTTTTCCATGAAAAATGACTCAAATGAGTGGGAAAATGCATGGGCATGGTAAATTGGGACAAATTTTGCTCAGAAATGTGACAAAAAGCACTTTTCAATTTTTGACCCAAATCAGAAAAAAACGTAGACCCGCGGTATGTCATTTTGGTGAAAATTTTGACCATTCATGAAACCTTGTTTTTTCCATGAAAAATGACTCAAATGAGTGGGAAAATGCATGGGCATGGTAAATTGGTTCAAATTTTGCTCAGAAATGTGAAAAAAGCACTTTTAAATTTTTGACACAAATCAGAAAAAAACGTAGACCCGCGGTATGTCATTTTGGCGAAAATTTTGACCATTCATGAAACCTTGTTTTTTCCATGAAAAATGACTCAAATGAGTGGGAAAATGCATGGGCATGGTAAATTGGACCAAATTTTGCTCAGAAATGTGAAAAAAGCACTTTTAAATTTTTGACACAAATCAGAAAAAAACGTAGACCCGCGGTATGTCATTTTGGCGAAAATTTTGACCATTCATGAAACCTTGTTTTTTCCATGAAAAATGACTCAAATGAGTGGGAAAATGCATGGGCATGGTAAATTGGAACAAATTTTGCTCAGAAATGTGACAAAAAGCACTTTTCAATTTTTGACCCAAATCAGAAAAACTTGTAGACCCGCGGTATGTCATTTTGGTGAAAATTTTGACCATTCATGAAACCTTGTTTTTTCCATGAAAAATAACTCAAATGAGTGGGGAAGTGCATGGGCATGGTAAATTGGACCAAATTTTGCTCAGAAATGTGAAAAAAGCACTTTTAAATTTTTGACACAAATCAGAAAAAAAACGTAGACCCGCGGTATGTCATTTTGGCGAAAATTTTGACCATTCATGAAACCTTGTTTTTTCCATGAAAAATGACTCAAAAGAGTGGGAAAATGCATGGGCATGGTAAATTGGACCAAATTTTGCTCAGAAATGTGAAAAAAAGCACTTTTCAATTTTTTGACCCAAATCAGAAAAAGACCCGCGGTATGTCATTTTGGTGAAAATTTTGACCATTCATGAAAACTTGTTTTTTTCCATGAAAAATTACTCAAATGAGTGGGAAAATCACTGGGCATGGTAAATTGGACCAAATTTTGCTCAGAAATGTGAAAAAAGCACTTTTAATTTTTTGACACAATTCAGGAAAAAATGTAGACCCGCGGTATGTCATTTTGGTGAAAATTTTGACCATTCATGAAAACTTGTTTTTTCCATGAAAAATGACTCAAATGAGTGGGAAAATGCATGGGCATGGTAAATTGGACCAAATTTTGCTCAGAAATGTGAAAAAAGCACTTTTAAATTTTTGACACAAATCAGAAAAACACGTAGACCCCGCGGTATGTCATTTTGGTGAAAATTTTGACCATTCATGAAACCTTGTTTTTTCCATGAAAAATGACTCAAATGAGTGGAAAAATGCATGGGCATGGTAAATTGAACCAAATTTTGCTCAGAAATGTGAAAAAAGCACTTTTAAATTTTTGACAAAAATCAGAAAAAAACGTAGACCCGCGGTATGTCATTTTGGTGAAAATTTTGACCATTCATGAAAACTTGTTTTTTCCATGAAAAATGACTCAAATGAGTGGGAAAATGCATGGGCATGGTAAATTGGGACAAATTTTGCTCAGAAATGTGACAAAAAGCACTTTTCAATTTTTGACCCAAATCAGAAAAAAACGTAGACCCGCGGTATGTCATTTTGGTGAAAATTTTGACCATTCATGAAACCTTGTTTTTTCCATGAAAAATGACTCAAATGAGTGGGAAAATGCATGGGCATGGTAAATTGGTTCAAATTTTGCTCAGAAATGTGAAAAAAGCACTTTTAAATTTTTGACACAAATCAGAAAAAAACGTAGACCCGCGGTATGTCATTTTGGCGAAAATTTTGACCATTCATGAAACCTTGTTTTTTCCATGAAAAATGACTCAAATGAGTGGGAAAATGCATGGGCATGGTAAATTGGACCAAATTTTGCTCAGAAATGTGAAAAAAGCACTTTTAAATTTTTGACACAAATCAGAAAAAAACGTAGACCCGCGGTATGTCATTTTGGCGAAAATTTTGACCATTCATGAAACCTTGTTTTTTCCATGAAAAATGACTCAAATGAGTGGGAAAATGCATGGGCATGGTAAATTGGAACAAATTTTGCTCAGAAATGTGACAAAAAGCACTTTTCAATTTTTGACCCAAATCAGAAAAACTTGTAGACCCGCGGTATGTCATTTTGGTGAAAATTTTGACCATTCATGAAACCTTGTTTTTTCCATGAAAAATAACTCAAATGAGTGGGGAAGTGCATGGGCATGGTAAATTGGACCAAATTTTGCTCAGAAATGTGAAAAAAGCACTTTTAAATTTTTGACACAAATCAGAAAAAAAACGTAGACCCGCGGTATGTCATTTTGGCGAAAATTTTGACCATTCATGAAACCTTGTTTTTTCCATGAAAAATGACTCAAAAGAGTGGGAAAATGCATGGGCATGGTAAATTGGACCAAATTTTGCTCAGAAATGTGAAAAAAAGCACTTTTCAATTTTTTGACCCAAATCAGAAAAAGACCCGCGGTATGTCATTTTGGTGAAAATTTTGACCATTCATGAAAACTTGTTTTTTTCCATGAAAAATTACTCAAATGAGTGGGAAAATCACTGGGCATGGTAAATTGGACCAAATTTTGCTCAGAAATGTGAAAAAAGCACTTTTAATTTTTTGACACAATTCAGGAAAAAATGTAGACCCGCGGTATGTCATTTTGGTGAAAATTTTGACCATTCATGAAACCTTGTTTTTTCAATGAAAAATGACTCAAATGAGTGGGAAAATGCATGGGTATGGTAAATTGGACCAAATTTTGCTCAGAAATGTGAAAAAAGCACTTTTCAATTTTTGACCCAAATCAGAAAAACTTGTAGACCCGCGGTATGTCATTTTGGTGAAAATTTTGACCATTCATGAAACCTTGTTTTTTCCATGAAAAATAACTCAAATGAGTGGGGAAATGCATGGGCATGGTAAATTGGACCAAATTTTGCTCAGAAATGTGAAAAAAGCACTTTTAAATTTTTGACACAAATCAAAAAAAAAACGTAGACCCGCGGTATGTCATTTTGGCGAAAATTTTGACCATTCATGAAACCTTGTTTTTTCCATGAAAAATGACTCAAATGAGTGGGAAAATGCATGGGCATGGTAAATTGGACCAAATTTTGCTCAGAAATGTGAAAAAAGCACTTTTAAATTTTTGACACAAATCAGAAAAAAACGTAGACCCGCGGTATGTCATTTTGGCGAAAATTTTGACCATTCATGAAACCTTGTTTTTTCCATGAAAAATGACTCAAATGAGTGGGAAAATGCATGGGCATGGTAAATTGGAACAAATTTTGCTCAGAAATGTGACAAAAAGCACTTTTCAATTTTTGACACAAATCAGAAAAAAATGTAGACCCGCGGTATGTCATTTTGGTGAAAATTTTGACCATTCATGAAACCTTGTTTTTTCCATGAAAAATAACTCAAATGAGTGGGGAAGTGCATGGGCATGGTAAATTGGACCAAATTTTGCTCAGAAATGTGAAAAAAGCACTTTTAAATTTTTGACACAAATCAGAAAAAAAACGTAGACCCGCGGTATGTCATTTTGGCGAAAATTTTGACCATTCATGAAACCTTGTTTTTTCCATGAAAAATGACTCAAAAGAGTGGGAAAATGCATGGGCATGGTAAATTGGACCAAATTTTGCTCAGAAATGTGAAAAAAAGCACTTTTCAATTTTTTGACCCAAATCAGAAAAAGACCCGCGGTATGTCATTTTGGTGAAAATTTTGACCATTCATGAAAACTTGTTTTTTTCCATGAAAAATTACTCAAATGAGTGGAAAAATCACTGGGCATGGTAAATTGGACCAAATTTTGCTCAGAAATGTGAAAAAAGCACTTTTAATTTTTTGACACAATTCAGGAAAAAATGTAGACCCGCGGTATGTCATTTTGGTGAAAATTTTGACCATTCATGAAACCTTGTTTTTTCAATGAAAAATGACTCAAATGAGTGGGAAAATGCATGGGTATGGTAAATTGGACCAAATTTTGCTCAGAAATGTGAAAAAAGCACTTTTCAATTTTTGACCCAAATCAGAAAAACTTGTAGACCCGCGGTATGTCATTTTGGTGAAAATTTTGACCATTCATGAAACCTTGTTTTTTCCATGAAAAATAACTCAAATGAGTGGGGAAATGCATGGGCATGGTAAATTGGACCAAATTTTGCTCAGAAATGTGAAAAAAGCACTTTTAAATTTTTGACACAAATCAAAAAAAAAACGTAGACCCGCGGTATGTCATTTTGGCGAAAATTTTGACCATTCATGAAACCTTGTTTTTTCCATGAAAAATGACTCAAAAGAGTGGGAAAATGCATGGGCATGGTAAATTGGACCAAATTTTGCTCAGAAATGTGAAAAAAAGCACTTTTCAATTTTTTGACCCAAATCAGAAAAAGACCCGCGGTATGTCATTTTGGTGAAAATTTTGACCATTCATGAAAACTTGTTTTTTTCCATGAAAAATTACTGAAATGAGTGGGAAAATGCATGGGCATGGTAAATTGGACCAAATTTTGCTCAGAAATGTGAAAAAAGCACTTTTAATTTTTTGACACAATTCAGGAAAAAACGTAGACCCGCGGTATGTCATTTTGGTGAAAATTTTGACCATTCATGAAACCTTGTTTTTTCAATGAAAAATGACTCAAATGAGTGGGAAAATGCATGGGTATGGTAAATTGGACCAAATTTTGCTCAGAAATGTGAAAAAAGCACTTTTAAATTTTTGACACAAATCAGAAAAAAAACGTAGACCCGCGGTATGTCATTTTGGCGAAAATTTTGACCATTCATGAAACCTTGTTTTTTCCATGAAAAATGACTCAAATGAGTGGGAAAATGCATGGGCATGGTAAATTGGACCAAATTTTGCTCAGAAATGTGAAAAAAAGCACTTTTCAATTTTTTGACCCAAATCAGAAAAAGACCTGCGGTATGTCATTTTGGTGAAAATTTTGACCATTCATGAAAACTTGTTTTTTTCCATGAAAAATTACTCAAATGAGTGGGAAAATGCATGGGCATGGTAAATTGGACCAAATTTTGCTCAGAAATGTGAAAAAAGCACTTTTAAATTTTTGACACAATTCAGGAAAAAACGTAGACCCGCGGTATGTCATTTTGGTGAAAATTTTGACCATTCATGAAACCTTGTTTTTTCAATGAAAAATGACTCAAATGAGTGGGAAAATGCATGGGCATGGTAAACTGGACCAAATTTTGCTCAGAAATGTGAAAAAAGCACTTTTAAATTTTTGACACAATTCAGAAAAAAACGTAGACCCGCGGTATGTCATTTTGGTGAAAATTTTGACCATTCATGAAACCTTGTTTTTTCCATGAAAAATGACTCAAATGAGTGGGAAAATGCATGGGCATGGTAAATTGGGACAAAGTTTGCTCAGAAATGTGTCAAAAGGCACTTTTCAATTTTTGACCCAAATCAGAAAAAAAAGTAGACCGGCGGTATGTCATTTTGGTGAAAATTTTGACCATTCATGAAACCTTGTTTTTTCCATGAAAAATGACTCAAATGAGTGGGAAAATGCATGGGCATGGTAAATTGGACCAAATTTTGCTCAGAAATGTGAAAAAAGCTCTTTTAAATTTTTGACACAAATCAGAAAAAAACGTAGACCCGCGGTATGTCATTTTGGCAAAAATTTTGACCATTCATGATAACTTGTTTTTTTCATGAAAAATGACTCAAATGAGTGGGAAAATGCATGGGCATGGTAAATTGGACCAAAATTTGCTCAGAAATGTGAAAAAAGCACTTTTCAATTTTTGACCCAAATCAGAAAAAAACGTAGACCCGCGGTATGTCATTTTGGTGAAAATTTTGACCATTCATGAAACCTTGTTTTTTCCATGAAAAATGACTCAAATGAGTGGGAAAATGCATGGGCATGGTAAATTGGACCAAATTTTGCTCAGAAATGTGAAAAAAGCTCTTTTAAATTTTTGACACAAATCAGAAAAAAACATAGACCCGCGGTATGTCATTTTGGCAAAAATTTTGACCATTCATGATAACTTGTTTTTTTCATGAAAAATGACTCAAATTAGTGGGAAAATGCATGGGCATGGTAAATTGGACCAAAATTTGCTCAGAAATGTGAAAAAAGCACTTTTCAATTTTTGACCCAAATCAGAAAAAAACGTAGACCCGCAGTATGTCATTTTGGTGAAAATTTTGACCATTCATAAAACCTTGTTTTTTTCCATGAAAAATGACTGAAATGAGTGGGAAAATGCATGGGCATGGAAAATTGGACCAAATTTTACTCAGAAATGTGAAAAAAAGCACTTTTCAATTTTTGACCCAAATCAGAAAAAAACGTAGACCCGCGGTATGTCATTTTGGTGAAAATTTTGACCATTCATGAAACCTTGTTTTTTTCATGAAAAATGACTCAAATGAGTGGGAAAATGCATGGGCATGGTAAATTGGAACAAATTTTGCTCAGAAATGTGACAAAAAGCACTTTTCAATTTTTGACCCAAATCAGAAAAAAACGTAGACCCGCGGTATGTCATTTTGGTGAAAATTTTGACCATTCATGAAACCTTGTTTTTTCCATGAAAAATGACTCAAATGAGTGGGAAAATGCATGGGCATGGTAAATTGGGACAAATTTTGCTCAGAAATCTGAAAAAAGCACTTTTAAATTTTTTGACACAATTCAGAAAAAAACGTAGACCCGCGGTATGTCATTTTGGTGAAAATTTTGACCATTCATGAAAGCTTGTTTTTTCAATGAAAAATGACTCAAATGAGTGGGAAAATTCATGGGCATGGTAAATTGGACCAAAGTTTGCTCAGAAATGTGAAAAAAAGCACTTTTCAATTTTTTGACCCAAATCAGAAAAAGACCCGCGGTATGTCATTTTGGTGAAAATTTTGACCATTCATGAAACCTTGTTTTTTCCATGAAAAATGACTCAAATGAGTGGGAAAATGCATGGGCATGGTAAATTTGGACAAAGTTTGCTCAGAAATGTGTCAAAAGGCACTTTTCAATTTTTGACCCAAATCAGAAAAAAACGTAGACCCGCGGTATGTCATTTTGGTGAAAATTTTGACCATTCATGAAACCTTGTTTTTTCCATGAAAAATGACTCAAATGAGTGGGAAAATGCATGGGCATGGTAAATTGGACCAAATTTTGCTCAGAAATGTGAAAAAAGCTCTTTTAAATTTTTGACACAAATCAGAAAAAAACGTAGACCCGCGGTATGTCATTTTGGCAAAAATTTTGACCATTCATGATAACTTGTTTTTTTCATGAAAAATGACTCAAATGAGTGGGAAAATGCATGGGCATGATTAATTGGACCAAAATTTGCTCAGAAATGTGAAAAAAGCACTTTTCAATTTTTGACCCAAATCAGAAAAAAACGTAGACCCGCGGTATGTCATTTTGGTGAAAATTTTGACCATTCATAAAACCTTGTTTTTTTCCATGAAAAATGACTGAAATGAGTGGGAAAATGCATGGGCATGGAAAATTGGACCAAATTTTACTCAGAAATGTGAAAAAAAGCACTTTTCAATTTTTGACCCAAATCAGAAAAAAACGTAGACCCGCGGTATGTCATTTTGGTGAAAATTTTGACCATTCATGAAACCTTGTTTTTTTCATGAAAAATGACTCAAATGAGTGGGAAAATGCATGGGCATGGTAAATTGGTTCAAATTTTGCTCAGAAATGTGAAAAAAGCACTTTTAAATTTTTGACACAAATCAGAAAAAAACGTAGACCCGCGGTATGTCATTTTGGCGAAAATTTTGACCATTCATGAAACCTTGTTTTTTCCATGAAAAATGACTCAAATGAGTGGGAAATTGCATGGGCATGGTAAATTGGACCAAATTTTGCTCAGAAATGTGAAAAAAGCACTTTTAAATTTTTGACACAAATCAGAAAAAAACGTAGACCCGCGGTATGTCATTTTGGCGAAAATTTTGACCATTCATGAAACCTTGTTTTTTCCATGAAAAATGACTCAAATGAGTGGGAAAATGCATGGGCATGGTAAATTGGAACAAATTTTGCTCAGAAATGTGACAAAAAGCACTTTTCAATTTTTGACCCAAATCAGAAAAACTTGTAGACCCGCGGTATGTCATTTTGGTGAAAATTTTGACCATTCATGAAACCTTGTTTTTTCCATGAAAAATAACTCAAATGAGTGGGGAAGTGCATGGGCATGGTAAATTGGACCAAATTTTGCTCAGAAATGTGAAAAAAGCACTTTTAAATTTTTGACACAAATCAGAAAAAAAACGTAGACCCGCGGTATGTCATTTTGGCGAAAATTTTGACCATTCATGAAACCTTGTTTTTTCCATGAAAAATGACTCAAAAGAGTGGGAAAATGCATGGGCATGGTAAATTGGACCAAATTTTGCTCAGAAATGTGAAAAAAAGCACTTTTCAATTTTTTGACCCAAATCAGAAAAAGACCCGCGGTATGTCATTTTGGTGAAAATTTTGACCATTCATGAAAACTTGTTTTTTTCCATGAAAAATTACTCAAATGAGTGGGAAAATCACTGGGCATGGTAAATTGGACCAAATTTTGCTCAGAAATGTGAAAAAAGCACTTTTAATTTTTTGACACAATTCAGGAAAAAATGTAGACCCGCGGTATGTCATTTTGGTGAAAATTTTGACCATTCATGAAACCTTGTTTTTTCAATGAAAAATGACTCAAATGAGTGGGAAAATGCATGGGTATGGTAAATTGGACCAAATTTTGCTCAGAAATGTGAAAAAAGCACTTTTCAATTTTTGACCCAAATCAGAAAAACTTGTAGACCCGCGGTATGTCATTTTGGTGAAAATTTTGACCATTCATGAAACCTTGTTTTTTCCATGAAAAATAACTCAAATGAGTGGGGAAATGCATGGGCATGGTAAATTGGACCAAATTTTGCTCAGAAATGTGAAAAAAGCACTTTTAAATTTTTGACACAAATCAAAAAAAAAACGTAGACCCGCGGTATGTCATTTTGGCGAAAATTTTGACCATTCATGAAACCTTGTTTTTTCCATGAAAAATGACTCAAAAGAGTGGGAAAATGCATGGGCATGGTAAATTGGACCAAATTTTGCTCAGAAATGTGAAAAAAAGCACTTTTCAATTTTTTGACCCAAATTAGAAAAAGACCCGCGGTATGTCATTTTGGTGAAAATTTTGACCATTCATGAAAACTTGTTTTTTTCCATGAAAAATTACTCAAATGAGTGGGAAAATGCATGGGCATGGTAAATTGGACCAAATTTTGCTCAGAAATGTGAAAAAAGCACTTTTAATTTTTTGACACAATTCAGGAAAAAACGTAGACCCGCGGTATGTCATTTTGGTGAAAATTTTGACCATTCATGAAACCTTGTTTTTTCAATGAAAAATGACTCAAATGAGTGGGAAAATGCATGGGTATGGTAAATTGGACCAAATTTTGCTCAGAAATGTGAAAAAAGCACTTTTAAATTTTTGACACAAATCAGAAAAAAAACGTAGACCCGCGGTATGTCATTTTGGCGAAAATTTTGACCATTCATGAAACCTTGTTTTTTCCATGAAAAATGACTCAAATGAGTGGGAAAATGCATGGGCATGGTAAATTGGACCAAATTTTGCTCAGAAATGTGAAAAAAAGCACTTTTCAATTTTTTGACCCAAATCAGAAAAAGACCCGCGGTATGTCATTTTGGTGAAAATTTTGACCATTCATGAAAACTTGTTTTTTTCCATGAAAAATTACTCAAATGAGTGGGAAAATGCATGGGCATGGTAAATTGGACCAAATTTTGCTCAGAAATGTGAAAAAAGCACTTTTAAATTTTTGACACAATTCAGGAAAAAACGTAGACCCGCGGTATGTCATTTTGGTGAAAATTTTGACCATTCATGAAACCTTGTTTTTTCAATGAAAAATGACTCAAATGAGTGGGAAAATGCATGGGCATGGTAAACTGGACCAAATTTTGCTCAGAAATGTGAAAAAAGCACTTTTAAATTTTTGACACAATTCAGAAAAAAACGTAGACCCGCGGTATGTCATTTTGGTGAAAATTTTGACCATTCATGAAAGCTTGTTTTTTCAATGAAAAATGACTCAAATGAGTGGGAAAATGCATGGGCATGGTAAATTGGACCAAAGTTTGCTCAGAAATGTGAAAAAAAGCACTTTTCAATTTTTTGACCCAAATCAGAAAAAGACCCGCGGTATGTCATTTTGGTGAAAATTTTGACCATTCATGAAACCTTGTTTTTTCCATGAAAAATGACTCAAATGAGTGGGAAAATGCATGGGCATGGTAAATTGGGACAAACTTTGCTCAGAAATGTGTCAAAAGGCACTTTTCAATTTTTGACCCAAATCAGAAAAAAAAGTAGACCGGCGGTATGTCATTTTGGTGAAAATTTTGACCATTCATGAAACCTTGTTTTTTCCATGAAAAATGACTCAAATGAGTGGGAAAATGCATGGGCATGGTAAATTGGACCAAATTTTGCTCAGAAATGTGAAAAAAGCTCTTTTAAATTTTTGACACAAATCAGAAAAAAACGTAGACCCGCGGTATGTCATTTTGGCAAAAATTTTGACCATTCATGATAACTTGTTTTTTTCATGAAAAATGACTCAAATGAGTGGGAAAATGCATGGGCATGGTAAATTGGACCAAAATTTGCTCAGAAATGTGAAAAAAGCACTTTTAAATTTTTGACCCAAATCAGAAAAAAACGTAGACCCGCGGTATGTCATTTTGGTGAAAATTTTGACCATTCATGAAACCTTGTTTTTTCCATGAAAAATGACTCAAATGAGTGGGAAAATGCATGGGCATGGTAAATTGGACCAAATTTTGCTCAGAAATGTGAAAAAAGCTCTTTTAAATTTTTGACACAAATCAGAAAAAAACATAGACCCGCGGTATGTCATTTTGGCAAAAATTTTGACCATTCATGATAACTTGTTTTTTTCATGAAAAATGACTCAAATTAGTGGGAAAATGCATGGGCATGGTAAATTGGACCAAAATTTGCTCAGAAATGTGAAAAAAGCACTTTTCAATTTTTGACCCAAATCAGAAAAAAACGTAGACCCGCAGTATGTCATTTTGGTGAAAATTTTGACCATTCATAAAACCTTGTTTTTTTCCATGAAAAATGACTGAAATGAGTGGGAAAATGCATGGGCATGGAAAATTGGACCAAATTTTACTCAGAAATGTGAAAAAAAGCACTTTTCAATTTTTGACCCAAATCAGAAAAAAACGTAGACCCGCGGTATGTCATTTTGGTGAAAATTTTGACCATTCATGAAACCTTGTTTTTTCCATGAAAAATGACTCAAATGAGTGGGAAAATGCATGGGCATGGTAAATTGGGACAAATTTTGCTCAGAAATGTGAAAAAAGCACTTTTAAATTTTTTGACACAATTCAGAAAAAAACGTAGACCCGCGGTATGTCATTTTGGTGAAAATTTTGACCATTCATGAAAGCTTGTTTTTTCAATGAAAAATGACTCAAATGAGTGGGAAAATTCATGGGCATGGTAAATTGGACCAAAGTTTGCTCAGAAATGTGAAAAAAAGCACTTTTCAATTTTTTGACCCAAATCAGAAAAAGACCCGCGGTATGTCATTTTGGTGAAAATTTTGACCATTCATGAAACCTTGTTTTTTCCATGAAAAATGACTCAAATGAGTGGGAAAATGCATGGGCATGGTAAATTGGGACAAAGTTTGCTCAGAAATGTGTCAAAAGGCACTTTTCAATTTTTGACCCAAATCAGAAAAAAACGTAGACCCGCGGTATGTCATTTTGGTGAAAATTTTGACCATTCATGAAACCTTGTTTTTTCCATGAAAAATGACTCAAATGAGTGGGAAAATGCATGGGCATGGTAAATTGGACCAAATTTTGCTCAGAAATGTGAAAAAAGCTCTTTTAAATTTTTGACACAAATCAGAAAAAAACGTAGACCCGCGGTATGTCATTTTGGCAAAAATTTTGACCATTCATGATAACTTGTTTTTTTCATGAAAAATGACTCAAATGAGTGGGAAAATGCATGGGCATGGTAAATTGGACCAAAATTTGCTCAGAAATGTGAAAAAAGCACTTTTCAATTTTTGACCCAAATCAGAAAAAAACGTAGACCCGCGGTATGTCATTTTGGTGAAAATTTTGACCATTCATAAAACCTTGTTTTTTTCCATGAAAAATGACTGAAATGAGTGGGAAAATGCATGGGCATGGAAAATTGGACCAAATTTTACTCAGAAATGTGAAAAAAAAGCACTTTTCAATTTTTGACCCAAATCAGAAAAAAACGTAGACCCGCGGTATGTCATTTTGGTGAAAATTTTGACCATTCATGAAACCTTGTTTTTTTCATGAAAAATGACTCAAATGAGTGGGAAAATGCATGGGCATGGTAAATTGGAACAAATTTTGCTCAGAAATGTGACAAAAAGCACTTTTCAATTTTTGACCCAAATCAGAAAAAAACGTAGACCCGCGGTATGTCATTTTGGTGAAAATTTTGACCATTCATGAAACCTTGTTTTTTCCATGAAAAATGACTCAAATGAGTGGGAAAATGCATGGGCATGGTAAATTGGGACAAATTTTGCTCAGAAATGTGTCAAAAGGCACTTTTCAATTTTTGACCCAAATCAGAAAAAAACGTAGACCCGCGGTATGTCATTTTGGTGAAAATTTTGACCATTCATGAAACCTCTTTTTTTTCATGAAAAATGACTCAAATGAGTGGGAAAATGCATGGGCATGGTAAATTGGACCAAATTTTGCTCAGAAATGTGAAAAAAGCGCTTTTAAATTTTTGACACAAATCAGAAAAAAACGTAGACCCGCGGTATGTCATTTTGGCGAAAATTTTGACCATTCATGAAAACTTGTTTTTTTCATGAAAAATGACTCAAATGATTGGGAAAATGCATGGGCATGGTAAATTGGACCAAATTTTGCTCAGAAATGTGAAAAAAGCACTTTTCAATTTTTGACCCAAATCAGAAAAACACGTAGACCCGCGCGGTATGTCATTTTGGTGAAAATTTTGACCATTCATAAAACCTTGTTTTTTTCCATGAAAAATGACTGAAATGAGTGGGAAAATGCATGGGCATGGTAAATTGGAACAAATTTTGCTCAGAAATGTGACAAAAAGCACTTTTCAATTTTTGACCCAAATCAGAAAAACACTTAGACCTGCGGTATGTCATTTTGGTGAAAATTTTTGACCATTCATGAAACCTCTTTTTTTTCATGAAAAATGACTCAAATGAGTGGGAAAATGCATGGGCATGGTAAATTGGACCAAATTTTGCTCAGAAATGTGAAAAAAGCACTTTTCAATTTTTGCCCAAAACCGAAAAACACGTAGACCCGCGGTATGCCATTTTGGTGAAAGTTTTGACCATTCATAAAACCTTGTTTTTTTCCATGAAAAATGACTGAAATGAGTGGGAAAATGCATGGGCATGGTAAATTGGAACAAATTTTGCTCAGAAATGTGACAAAAAGCACTTTTCAATTTTTGACCCAAATCAGAAAAACATGTAGACCCGTGGTATGTCATTTTGGTGAAAATTTTGACCATTCATGAAACCTTGTTTTTTCCATGAAAAATGACTCAAATGAGTGGGAAAATGCATGGGCATGGTAAATTGGGACAAATTTTGCTCAGAAATGTGTCAAAAGGCACTTTTCAATTTTTGACCCAAATCAGAAAAACACGTAGACCCGCGGTATGTCATTTTGGTGAAAGTTTTGACCATTCATAAAACCTTGTTTTTTTCCATGAAAAATGACTGAAATGAGTGGGAAAATGCATGGGCATGGTAAATTGGACCAAATTTTGCTCAGAAATGTGAAAAAAGCTCTTTTAAATTTTTGACACAAATCAGAAAAAAACGTAGACCCGCGGTATGTCATTTTGGCGAAAATTTTGACCATTCATGATAACTTGTTTTTTTCATGAAAAATGACTCAAATGAGTGGGAAAATGCATGGGCATGGTAAATTGGACCAAATTTTGCTCAGAAATGTGAAAAAAGCACTTTTCAATTTTTGACCCAAATCAGAAAAAAACGTAGACCCGCGGTATGTCATTTTGGTGAAAATTTTGTCCATTCATGAAACCTTGTTTTTTCCATGAAAAATGACTCAAATGAGTGGGAAAATGCATGGGCATGGTAAATTGGACCAAATTTTGCTCAGAAATGTGAAAAAAGCTCTTTTAAATTTTTGACACAAATCAGAAAAAAACGTAGACCCGCGGTATGTCATTTTGGTGAAAATTTTGACCATTCATGAAACCTCTTTTTTTTTCATGAAAAATGACTCAAATGAGTGGGAAAATGCATGGGCATGGTAAATTGGACCAAATTTTGCTCAGAAATGTGAAAAAAGCACTTTTAAATTTTTGACACAAATCAGAAAAAAACGTAGACCCGCGGTATGTCATTTTGGTGAAAATTTTGACCATTCATGAAACCTCTTTTTTTTTCATGAAAAATGACTCAAATGAGTGGGAAAATGCATGGGCATGGTAAATTGGACCAAATTTTGCTCAGAAATGTGAAAAAAGCGCTTTTAAATTTTTGACACAAATCAGAAAAAAACGTAGACCCGCGGTATGTCATTTTGGCGAAAATTTTGACCATTCATGAAAACTTGTTTTTTTCATGAAAAATGACTCAAATGAGTGGGAAAATGCATGGGCATGGTAAATTGGGACAAATTTTGCTCAGAAATGTGTCAAAAGGCACTTTTCAATTTTTGACCCGAATCAGAAAAACACGTAGACCCGCGGTATGTCATTTTGGTGAAAGTTTTGACCATTCATAAAACCTTGTTTTTTTCCATGAAAAATGACTGAAATGAGTGGGAAAATGCATGGGCATGGTAAATTGGACCAAATTTTGCTCAGAAATGTGAAAAAAGCTCTTTTAAATTTTTGACCCAAATCAGAAAAAAACGTAGACCCGCGGTATGTCATTTTGGTGAAAATTTTGACCATTCATGAAACCTTGTTTTTTCCATGAAAAATGACTCAAATGAGTGGGAAAATGCATGGGCATGGTAAATTGGAACAAATTTTGCTCAGAAATGTGACAAAAAGCACTTTTCAATTTTTGACCCAAATCAGAAAAACACGTAGACCCGCAGTATGTCATTTTGGTGAAATTTTTGACCATTCATGAAACCTTGTTTTTTCCATGAAAAATGACTCAAATGAGTGGGAAAATGCACGGGCATGGTAAATTGGGACAAATTTTGCTCAGAAATGTGACAAAAGGCACTTTTCAATTTTTGACCCAAATCAGTAAAAAACGTAGACCCGCGGTATGTCATTTTGGTGAAAATTTTGACCATTCATGAAACCTTGTTTTTTCCATGAAAAATGACTCAAATGAGTGGGAAAATGCATGGGCATGGTAAATTGGACCAAATTTTGCTCAAAAATGTGAAAAAAGCTCTTTTAAATTTTTGACACAAATCAGAAAAAAACGTAGACCCGCGCGCGGTATGTCATTTTGGCAAAAATTTTGACCATTCATGATAACTTGTTTTTTTCATGAAAAATGACTCAAATGAGTGGGAAAATGCATGGGCATGGTAAATTGGACCAAAATTTGCTCAGAAATGTGAAAAAAGCACTTTTCAATTTTTGACCCAAATCAGAAAAAAACGTAGACCCGCGGTATGTCATTTTGGTGAAAATTTTGACCATTCATGAAACCTTCTTTTTTCCATGAAAAATGACTCAAATGAGTGGGAAAATGCATGGGCATGGTAAATTGGACCAAATTTTGCTCAGAAATGTGAAAAAAGCACTTTTCAATTTTTGACCCAAATCAGAAAAAAACGTAGACCCGCAGTATGTCATTTTGGTGAAAATTTTGACCATTCATAAAACCTTGTTTTTTTCCATGAAAAATGACTGAAATGAGTGGGAAAATGCATGGGCATGGAAAATTGGACCAAATTTTGCTCAGAAATGTGAAAAAAAGCACTTTTCAATTTTTGACCCAAATCAGAAAAAAACGTAGACCCGCGGTATGTCATTTTGGTGAAAATTTTGACCATTCATGAAACCTTGTTTTTTTCATGAAAAATGACTCAAATGAGTGGGAAAATGCATGGGCATGGTAAATTGGGACAAATTTTGCTCAGAAATGTGTCAAAAGGCACTTTTCAATTTTTGACCCAAATCAGAAAAAAACGTAGACCCGCGGTATGTCATTTTGGTGAAAATTTTGACCATTCATGAAACCTTGTTTTTTCCATGAAAAATGACTCAAATGAGTGGGAAAATGCATGGGCATGGTAAATTGGGACAAATTTTGCTCAGAAATGTGTCAAAAGGCACTTTTCAATTTTTGACCCAAATCAGAAAAAAACGTAGACCCGCGGTATGTCATTTTGGTGAAAATTTTGACCATTCATGAAACCTCTTTTTTTTCATGAAAAATGACTCAAATGAGTGGGAAAATGCATGGGCATGGTAAATTGGACCAAATTTTGCTCAGAAATGTGAAAAAAGCGCTTTTAAATTTTTGACACAAATCAGAAAAAAACGTAGACCCGCGGTATGTCATTTTGGCAAAAATTTTGACCATTCATGATAACTTGTTTTTTTCATGAAAAATTACTCAAATGAGTGGGAAAATGCATGGGCATGGTAAATTGGACCAAATTTTGCTCAGAAATGTGAAAAAAGCTCTTTTAAATTTTTGACACAAATCAGAAAGAAACGTAGACCCGCGGTATGTCATTTTGGCAAAAATTTTGACCATTCATGATAACTTGTTTTTTTCATGAAAAATGACTCAAATGAGTGGGAAAATGCATGGGCATGGTAAATTGGACCAAAATTTTGCTCAGAAATGTGAAAAAAGCACTTTTCAATTTTTGACCCAAATCAGAAAAAAACGTAGACCCGCGGTATGTCATTTTGGTGAAAATTTTGACCATTCATGAAACCTTCTTTTTTCCATGAAAAATGACTCAAATGAGTGGGAAAATGCATGGGCATGGTAAATTGGACCAAATTTTGCTCAGAAATGTGAAAAAAGCACTTTTCAATTTTTGACCCAAATCAGAAAAAAACGTAGACCCGCAGTATGTCATTTTGGTGAAAATTTTGACCATTCATAAAACCTTGTTTTTTTCCATGAAAAATGACTGAAATGAGTGGGAAAATGCATGGGCATGGAAAATTGGACCAAATTTTGCTCAGAAATGTGAAAAAAAGCACTTTTCAATTTTTGACCCAAATCAGAAAAAAACGTAGACCCGCGGTATGTCATTTTGGTGAAAATTTTGACCATTCATGAAACCTTGTTTTTTTCATGAAAAATGACTCAAATGAGTGGGAAAATGCATGGGCATGGTAAATTGGGACAAATTTTGCTCAGAAATGTGTCAAAAGGCACTTTTCAATTTTTGACCCAAATCAGAAAAAAACGTAGACCCGCGGTATGTCATTTTGGTGAAAATTTTGACCATTCATGAAACCTTGTTTTTTCCATGAAAAATGACTGAAATGAGTGGGAAAATGCATGGGCATGGTAAATTGGGACAAATTTTGCTCAGAAATGTGTCAAAAGGCACTTTTCAATTTTTGACCCAAATCAGAAAAAAACGTAGACCCGCGGTATGTCATTTTGGTGAAAATTTTGACCATTCATGAAACCTCTTTTTTTTCATGAAAAATGACTCAAATGAGTGGGAAAATGCATGGGCATGGTAAATTGGACCAAATTTTGCTCAGAAATGTGAAAAAAGCACTTTTCAATTTTTGACCCAAATCAGAAAAACACGTAGACCCGCGGTATGTCATTTTGGTGAAAGTTTTGACCATTCATAAAACCTTGTTTTTTTCCATGAAAAATGACTGAAATGAGTGGGAAAATGCATGGGCATGGTTAATTGGAACAAATTTTGCTCAGAAATGTGAAAAAAGCACTTTTCAATTTTTGACCCAAATCAGAAAAAAACGTAGACCCGCGGTATGTCATTTTGGTGAAAATTTTGACCATTCATGAGACCTTGTTTTTTCCATGAAAAATGACTCAAATGAGTGGGAAAATGCATGGGCATGGTAAATTGGACCAAATTTTGCTCAGAAATGTGAAAAAAGCACTTTTCAATTTTTGACCCAAATCAGAAACAAAACGTAGACCCGCAGTATGTCATTTTGGTGAAAATTTTGACCATTCATAAAACCTTGTTTTTTTCCATGAAAAATGACTGAAATGAGTGGGAAAATGCATGGGCATGGAAAATTGGACCAAATTTTGCTCAGAAATGTGAAAAAAAGCACTTTTCAATTTTTGACCCAAATCAGAAAAAAACGTAGACCCGCGGTATGTCATTTTGGTGAAAATTTTGACCATTCATGAAACCTTGTTTTTTTCATGAAAAATGACTCAAATGAGTGGGAAAATGCATGGGCATGGTAAATTGGGACAAATTTTGCTCAGAAATGTGTCAAAAGGCACTTTTCAATTTTTGACCCAAATCAGAAAAAAACGTAGACCCGCAGTATGTCATTTTGGTGAAAATTTTGACCATTCATAAAACCTTGTTTTTTTCCATGAAAAATGACTGAAATGAGTGGGAAAATGCATGGGCATGGAAAATTGGACCAAATTTTGCTCAGAAATGTGAAAAAAAGCACTTTTCAATTTTTGACCCAAATCAGAAAAAAACGTAGACCCGCGGTATGTCATTTTGGTGAAAATTTTGACCATTCATGAAACCTTGTTTTTTTCATGAAAAATGACTCAAATGAGTGGGAAAATGCATGGGCATGGTAAATTGGACCAAATTTTGCTCAGAAATGTGAAAAAAGCACTTTTCAATTTTTGACCCAAATCAGAAAAAAACGTAGACCCGCGGTATGTCATTTTGGTGAAAATTTTGACCATTCATGAAACCTTGTTTTTTCCATGAAAAATGACTCAAATGAGTGGGAAAATGCATTGGCATGGTAAATTGGGACAAATTTTGCTCAGAAATGTGACAAAAGGCACTTTTCAATTTTTGACCCAAATCAGAAAAAAACGTAGACCCGCGGTATGTCATTTTGGTGAAAATTTTGACCATTCATGAAACCTTATTTTTTCCATGAAAAAGTACTCAAATGAGTGGGAAAATGCATGGGCATGGTAAATTGGGACAAATTTTGCTCAGAAATGTGTCAAAAGGCACTTTTCAATTTTTGACCCAAATCAGATAAAAACGTAGACCCGCGGTATGTCATTTTGGTGAAAATTTTGACCATTCATGAAACCTTGTTTTTTCCATGAAAAATGACTAAAATGAGTGGGAAAATGCATGGGCATGGAAAATTGGACCAAATTTTGCTCAGAAATGTGAAAAAAAGCACTTTTCAATTTTTGACCCAAATCAGAAAAAAACGTAGACCCGCGGTATGTCATTTTGGTGAAAATTTTGACCATTCATGAAACCTTGTTTTTTTCATGAAAAATGACTCAAATGAGTGGGAAAATGCATGGGCATGGTAAATTGGACCAAATTTTGCTCAGAAATGTGAAAAAAGCACTTTTCAATTTTTGACCCAAATCAGAAAAAAACGTAGACCCGCGGTATGTCATTTTGGTGAAAATTTTGACCATTCATGAAACCTTGTTTTTTCCATGAAAAATGACTCAAATGAGTGGGAAAATGCATTGGCATGGTAAATTGGGACAAATTTTGCTCAGAAATGTGACAAAAGGCACTTTTCAATTTTTGACCCAAATCAGAAAAAAACGTAGACCCGCGGTATGTCATTTTGGTGAAAATTTTGACCATTCATGAAACCTTATTTTTTCCATGAAAAAGTACTCAAATGAGTGGGAAAATGCATGGGCATGGTAAATTGGGACAAATTTTGCTCAGAAATGTGTCAAAAGGCACTTTTCAATTTTTGACCCAAATCAGATAAAAACGTAGACCCGCGGTATGTCATTTTGGTGAAAATTTTGACCATTCATGAAACCTTGTTTTTTCCATGAAAAATGACTAAAATGAGTGGGAAAATGCATGGGCATGGTAAATTGGACCAAATTTTGCTCAGAAATGTGAAAAAAGCACTTTTAAATTTTTGACACAAATCAGAAAAAAAAGTAGACCCGCGGTATGTCATTTTGGTGAAAATTTTGACCATTCATGAAACCTTATTTTTTCCATGAAAAATTACTCAAATGAGTGGGAAAATGCATGGGCATGGTAAATTGGGACAAATTTTGCTCAGAAATGTGTCAAAAGGCACTTTTCAATTTTTGACCCAAATCAGATAAAAACGTAGACCCGCGGTATGTCATTTTGGTGAAAATTTTGACCATTCATGAAACCTTGTTTTTTCCATGAAAAATGACTAAAATGAGTGGGAAAATGCATGGGCATGGTAAATTGGACCAAATTTTGCTCAGAAATGTGAAAAAAGCACTTTTAAATTTTTGACACAAATCAGAAAAAAAAGTAGACCCGCGGTATGTCATTTTGGTGAAAATTTTGACCATTCATGAAACCTTATTTTTTCCATGAAAAATTACTCAAATGAGTGGGAAAATGCATGGGCATGGTAAATTGGACAAATTTTGCTCAGAAATGTGTCAAAAGGCACTTTTCAATTTTTGACCCAAATCAGAAAAAAACGTAGACCCGCGGTATGTCATTTTGGTGAAAATTTTGACCATTCATGAAACCTTGTTTTTTCCATGAAAAATGACTCAAATGAGTGGGAAAATGCATGGGCATGGTAAATTGGACCAAATTTTGCTCAGAAATGTGAAAAAAGCACTTTTCAATTTTTGACCCAAATCAGAAAAAAACGTAGACCCGCGGTATGTCATTTTGGTGAAAATTTTGACCATTCATGAAACCTTGTTTTTTCCATGAAAAATGACTCAAATGAGTGGGAAAATGCATGGGCATGGTAAATTGGGACAAATTTTGCTCAGAAATGTGTCAAAAGGCACTTTTCAATTTTTGACCCAAATCAGAAAAAAAACGTAGACCCGCGGTATGTCATTTTGGTGAAAATTTTGACCATTCATGAAACCTTATTTTTTCCATGAAAAATTACTCAAATGAGTGGGAAAATGCATGGGCATGGTAAATTGGGACAAATTTTGCTCAGAAATGTGTCAAAAGGCACTTTTCAATTTTTGACCCAAATCAGATAAAAACGTAGAAAATTTTGACCATTCATGAAACCTTGTTTTTTCCATGAAAAATGACTAAAATGAGTGGGAAAATGCATGGGCATGGTAAATTGGACCAAATTTTGCTCAGAAATGTGAAAAAAGCACTTTTAAATTTTTGACACAAATCAGAAAAAAACGTAGACCCGCGGTATGTCATTTTGGCGAAAATTTTGACCATTCATGAAAACTTGTTTTTTTCATGAAAAATGACTCAAATTAGTGGGAAAATGCATGGGCATGGTAAATTGGACCAAATTTTGCTCAGAAATGTGAAAAAAGCACTTTTCAATTTTTGACCTAAATAAGAAAAACACGTAGACCCGCGGTATGTCATTTTGGTGAAAATTTTGACCATTCATAAAACCTTGTTTTTTTCCATGAAAAATGACTGAAATGAGTGGGAAAATGCATGGGCATGGAAAATTGGACCACATTTTGCTCAGAAATGTGAAAAAAAGCACTTTTCAATTTTTGACCCAAATCAGAAAAAAACGTAGACCCGCGGTATGTCATTTTGGTGAAAATTTTGACCATTCATGAAACCTTGTTTTTTCCATGAAAAATGACTAAAATGAGTGGGAAAATGCATGGGCATGGTAAATTGGACCAAATTTTGCTCAGAAATGTGAAAAAAGCACTTTTAAATTTTTGACACAAATCAGAAAAAAACGTAGACCCGCGGTATGTCATTTTGGTGAAAATTTTGACCATTCATGAAACCTTATTTTTTCCATGAAAAATTACTCAAATGAGTGGGAAAATGCATGGGCATGGTAAATTGGGACAAATTTTGCTCAAAAATGTGTCAAAAGGCACTTTTCAATTTTTGACCCAAATCAGATAAAAACGTAGACCCGCGGTATGTCATTTTGGTGAAAATTTTGACCATTCATGAAACCTTGTTTTTTCCATGAAAAATGACTCAAATGAGTGGGAAAATGCATGGGCATGGTAAATTGGACCAAATTTTGCTCAGAAATGTGAAAAAAGCACTTTTAAATTTTTGACACGAATCAGAAAAAAACGTAGACCCGCGGTATGTCATTTTGGTGAAAATTTTGACCATTCATGAAACCTTATTTTTTCCATGAAAAATGACTCAAATTAGTGGGAAAATGCATGGGCATGGTAAATTGGGACAAATTTTGCTCAGAAATGTGTCAAAAGGCACTTTTCAATTTTTGACCCAAATCAGAAAAAAACGTAGACCCACGGTATGTCATTTTGGTGAAAATTTTGACCATTCATGAAACCTTATTTTTTCCATGAAAAATTACTCAAATGAGTGGGAAAATGCATGGGCATGGTAAATTGGGACAAATTTTGCTCAGAAATGTGTCAAAAGGCACTTTTCAATTTTTGACCCAAATCAGATAAAAACGTAGACCCGCGGTATGTCATTTTGGTGAAAATTTTGACCATTCATGAAACCTTGTTTTTTCCATGAAAAATGACTAAAATGAGTGGGAAAATGAATGGGCATGGTAAATTGGACCAAATTTTGCTCAGAAATGTGAAAAAAGCACTTTTAAATTTTTGACACGAATCAGAAAAAAACGTAGACCCGCGGTATGTCATTTTGGTGAAAATTTTGACCATTCATGAAACCTTATTTTTTCCATGAAAAATGACTCAAATTAGTGGGAAAATGCATGGGCATGGTAAATTGGGACAAATTTTGCTCAGAAATGTGTCAAAAGGCACTTTTCAATTTTTGACCCAAATCAGAAAAAAACGTAGACCCACGGTATGTCATTTTGGTGAAAATTTTGACCATTCATGAAACCTTATTTTTTCCATGAAAAATTACTCAAATGAGTGGGAAAATGCATGGGCATGGTAAATTGGGACAAATTTTGCTCAGAAATGTGTCAAAAGGCACTTTTCAATTTTTGACCCAAATCAGATAAAAACGTAGACCCGCGGTATGTCATTTTGGTGAAAATTTTGACCATTCATGAAACCTTGTTTTTTCCATGAAAAATGACTAAAATGAGTGGGAAAATGAATGGGCATGGTAAATTGGACCAAATTTTGCTCAGAAATGTGAAAAAAGCACTTTTAAATTTTTGACACAAATCAGAAAAAAACGTAGACCCGCGGTATGTCATTTTGGCGAAAATTTTGACCATTCATGAAAACTTGTTTTTTTCATGAAAAATGACTCAAATTAGTGGGAAAATGCATGGGCATGGTAAATTGGACCAAATTTTGCTCAGAAATGTGAAAAAAGCACTTTTCAATTTTTGACCTAAATCAGAAAAACACGTAGACCCGCGGTATGTCATTTTGGTGAAAATTTTGACCATTCATAAAACCTTGTCTTTTTCCATGAAAAATGACTGAAATGAGTGGGAAAATGCATGGGCATGGAAAATTGGACCAAATTTTGCTCAGAAATGTGAAAAAAAGCACTTTTCATTTTTTGACCCAAATCAGAAAAAAACGTAGACCCGCGGTATGTCATTTTGGTGAAAATTTTGACCATTCATGAAACCTTGTTTTTTCCATGAAAAATGACTCAAATGAGTGGGAAAATGCATGGGCATGGTAAATTGGACCAAATTTTGCTCAGAAATGTGAAAAAAAGCACTTTTCAATTTTTGAACCAAATCAGAAAAACACGTAGACCCGTGGTATGTCATTTTGGTGAAAATTTTGACCATTCATGAAACCTTGTTTTTTCCATGAAAAATGACTAAAATGAGTGGGAAAATGCATGGGCATGGTAAATTGGACCAAATTTTGCTCAGAAATGTGAAAAAAGCACTTTTAAATTTTTGACACAAATCAGAAAAAAACGTAGACCCGCGGTATGTCATTTTGGTGAAAGTTTTGACCATTCATAAAACCTTGTTTTTTTCCATGAAAAATGACTGAAATGAGTGGGAAAATGCATGGGCATGGTTAATTGGAACAAATTTTGCTCAGAAATGTGAAAAAAGCACTTTTCAATTTTTGACCCAAATCAGAAAAAAACGTAGACCCGCGGTATGTCATTTTGGTGAAAATTTTGACCATTCATGAAACCTTGTTTTTTCCATGAAAAATGACTCAAATGAGTGGGAAAATGCATGGGCATGGTAAATTGGACCAAATTTTGCTCAGAAATGTGAAAAAAGCACTTTTCAATTTTTGCCCCAAATCAGAAACAAAACGTAGACCCGCAGTATGTCATTTTGGTGAAAATTTTGACCATTCATAAAACCTTGTTTTTTTCCATGAAAAATGACTGAAATGAGTGGGAAAATGCATGGGCATGGAAAATTGGACAGAATTTTGCTCAGAAATGTGAAAAAAAGCACTTTTCAATTTTTGACCCAAATCAGAAAAAAACGTAGACCCGCGGTATGTCATTTTGGTGAAAATTTTGACCATTCATGAAACCTTGTTTTTTTTCATGAAAAATGACTCAAATGAGTGGGAAAATGCATGGGCATGGTAAATTGGGACAAATTTTGCTCAGAAATGTGTCAAAAGGCACTTTTCAATTTTTGACCCAAATCAGAAAAAAACGTAGACCCGCAGTATGTCATTTTGGTGAAAATTTTGACCATTCATAAAACCTTGTTTTTTTCCATGAAAAATGACTGAAATGAGTGGGAAAATGCATGGGCATGGAAAATTGGACCAAATTTTGCTCAGAAATGTGAAAAAAAGCACTTTTAAATTTTTGACCCAAATCAGAAAAAAACGTAGACCCGCGGTATGTCATTTTGGTGAAAATTTTGACCATTCATGAAACCTTGTTTTTTTCATGAAAAATGACTCAAATGAGTGGGAAAATGCATGGGCATGGTAAATTGGACCAAATTTTGCTCAGAAATGTGAAAAAAGCACTTTTCAATTTTTGACCCAAATCAGAAAAAAACGTAGACCCGCGGAATGTCATTTTGGTGAAAATTTTGACCATTCATGAAACCTTGTTTTTTCCATGAAAAATGACTCAAATGAGTGGGAAAATGCATTGGCATGGTAAATTGGGACAAATTTTGCTCAGAAATGTGAAAAAAGCACTTTTAAATTTTTGACACAAATCAGAAAAAAACGTAGACCCGCGGTATGTCATTTTGGTGAAAATTTTGACCATTCATGAAACCTTATTTTTTCCATGAAAAATTACTCAAATGAGTGGGAAAATGCATGGGCATGGTAAATTGGGACAAATTTTGCTCAGAAATGTGTCAAAAGGCACTTTTCAATTTTTGACCCAAATCAGATAAAAACGTAGACCTGCGGTATGTCATTTTGGTGAAAATTTTGACCATTCATGAAACCTTGTTTTTTCCATGAAAAATGACTCAAATGAGTGGGAAAATGCATGGGCATGGTAAATTGGACCAAATTTTGCTCAGAAATGTGAAAAAAGCTCTTTTAAATTTTTGACACAAATCAGAAAAAAACGTAGACCCGCGGTATGTCATTTTGGCAAAAATTTTGACCATTCATGATAACTTGTTTTTTTCATGAAAAATGACTCAAATGAGTGGGAAAATGCATGGGCATGGTAAATTGGACCAAAATTTGCTCAGAAATGTGAAAAAAGCACTTTTCAATTTTTGACCCAAATCAGAAAAAAACGTAGACCCGCGGTATGTCATTTTGGTGAAAATTTTGACCATTCATGAAACCTTGTTTTTTCCATGAAAAATGACTCAAATGAGTGGGAAAATGCATGGGCATGGTAAATTGGGACACATTTTGCTCAGAAATGTGTCAAAAGGCACTTTTCAATTTTTGACCCAAATCAGAAAAAAACGTAGACCCGCGGTATGTCATTTTGGTGAAAATTTTGACCATTCATGAAACCTTATTTTTTCCATGAAAAATTACTCAAATGAGTGGGAAAATGCATGGGCATGGTAAATTGGGACAAATTTTGCTCAGAAATGTGTCAAAAGGCACTTTTCAATTTTTGACCCAAATCAGATAAAAACGTAGACCCGCGGTATGTCATTTTGGTGAAAATTTTGACCATTCATGAAACCTTGTTTTTTCCATGAAAAATGACTAAAATGAGTGGGAAAATGCATGGGCATGGTAAATTGGACCAAATTTTGCTCAGAAATGTGAAAAAAGGCACTTTTCAATTTTTGACCCAAATCAGAAAAAAACGTAGACCCGCGGTATGTCATTTTGGTGAAAATTTTGACCATTCATGAAACCTTGTTTTTTCCATGAAAAATGACTCAAATGAGTGGGAAAATGCATGGGCATGGTAAATTGGGACAAATTTTGCTCAGAAATGTGTCAAAAGGCACTTTTAAATTTTTGACCCAAATCAGAAAAAAACGTAGACCCGCGGTATGTCATTTTGGTGAAAATTTTGACCATTCATGAAACATTGTTTTTTCCATGAAAAATGACTTAAACGAGTGGGAAAATGCACGGGCATGGTAAATTGGGGCAAATTTTGCTCAGAAATGTGACAAAAAGCACTTTTCAATTTTTGACCCAAATCAGAAAAAAACGTAGACCCGCGGTATGTCATTTTGGTGAAAATTTTGACCATTCATGAAACATTGTTTTTTCCATGAAAAATGACTTAAAAGAATGGGAAAATGCACGGGGATGGTAAATTGGGACAAATTTTGCTCAGAAATGTGAAAAAAAGCACTTTTCAATTTTTGACCCAAATCAGAAAAAAACGTAGACCCGCGGTATGTCATTTTGGTGAAAATTTTGACCATTCATGAAACCTTGTTTTTTCAATGAAAAATGACTAAAATGAGTGGGAAAATGCATGGGCATGGTAAATTGGACCAAATTTTGCTCAGAAATGTGAAAAAAGCACTTTTAAATTTTTGACACAAATCAGAAAAAAACGTAGACCCGCGGTATGTCATTTTGGCGAAAATTTTGACCATTCATGAAAACTTGTTTTTTTCATGAAAAATGACTCAAATTAGTGGGAAAATGCATGGGCATGGTAAATTGGACCAAATTTTGCTCAGAAATGTGAAAAAAGCACTTTTCAATTTTTGACCTAAATCAGAAAAACACGTAGACCCGCGGTATGTCATTTTGGTGAAAATTTTGACCATTCATAAAACCTTGTCTTTTTCCATGAAAAATGACTGAAATGAGTGGGAAAATGCATGGGCATGGAAAATTGGACCAAATTTTGCTCAGAAATGTGAAAAAAAGCACTTTTCATTTTTTGACCCAAATCAGAAAAAAACGTAGACCCGCGGTATGTCATTTTGGTGAAAATTTTGACCATTCATGAAACCTTGTTTTTTCCATGAAAAATGACTCAAATGAGTGGGAAAATGCATGGGCATGGTAAATTGGACCAAATTTTGCTCAGAAATGTGAAAAAAAGCACTTTTCAATTTTTGAACCAAATCAGAAAAACACGTAGACCCGTGGTATGTCATTTTGGTGAAAATTTTGACCATTCATGAAACCTTGTTTTTTCCATGAAAAATGACTAAAATGAGTGGGAAAATGCATGGGCATGGTAAATTGGACCAAATTTTGCTCAGAAATGTGAAAAAAGCACTTTTAAATTTTTGACACAAATCAGAAAAAAACGTAGACCCGCGGTATGTCATTTTGGTGAAAGTTTTGACCATTCATAAAACCTTGTTTTTTTCCATGAAAAATGACTGAAATGAGTGGGAAAATGCATGGGCATGGTTAATTGGAACAAATTTTGCTCAGAAATGTGAAAAAAGCACTTTTCAATTTTTGACCCAAATCAGAAAAAAACGTAGACCCGCGGTATGTCATTTTGGTGAAAATTTTGACCATTCATGAAACCTTGTTTTTTCCATGAAAAATGACTCAAATGAGTGGGAAAATGCATGGGCATGGTAAATTGGACCAAATTTTGCTCAGAAATGTGAAAAAAGCACTTTTCAATTTTTGCCCCAAATCAGAAACAAAACGTAGACCCGCAGTATGTCATTTTGGTGAAAATTTTGACCATTCATAAAACCTTGTTTTTTTCCATGAAAAATGACTGAAATGAGTGGGAAAATGCATGGGCATGGAAAATTGGACAGAATTTTGCTCAGAAATGTGAAAAAAAGCACTTTTCAATTTTTGACCCAAATCAGAAAAAAACGTAGACCCGCGGTATGTCATTTTGGTGAAAATTTTGACCATTCATGAAACCTTGTTTTTTTTCATGAAAAATGACTCAAATGAGTGGGAAAATGCATGGGCATGGTAAATTGGGACAAATTTTGCTCAGAAATGTGTCAAAAGGCACTTTTCAATTTTTGACCCAAATCAGAAAAAAACGTAGACCCGCAGTATGTCATTTTGGTGAAAATTTTGACCATTCATAAAACCTTGTTTTTTTCCATGAAAAATGACTGAAATGAGTGGGAAAATGCATGGGCATGGAAAATTGGACCAAATTTTGCTCAGAAATGTGAAAAAAAGCACTTTTAAATTTTTGACCCAAATCAGAAAAAAACGTAGACCCGCGGTATGTCATTTTGGTGAAAATTTTGACCATTCATGAAACCTTGTTTTTTTCATGAAAAATGACTCAAATGAGTGGGAAAATGCATGGGCATGGTAAATTGGACCAAATTTTGCTCAGAAATGTGAAAAAAGCACTTTTCAATTTTTGACCCAAATCAGAAAAAAACGTAGACCCGCGGAATGTCATTTTGGTGAAAATTTTGACCATTCATGAAACCTTGTTTTTTCCATGAAAAATGACTCAAATGAGTGGGAAAATGCATTGGCATGGTAAATTGGGACAAATTTTGCTCAGAAATGTGAAAAAAGCACTTTTAAATTTTTGACACAAATCAGAAAAAAACGTAGACCCGCGGTATGTCATTTTGGTGAAAATTTTGACCATTCATGAAACCTTATTTTTTCCATGAAAAATTACTCAAATGAGTGGGAAAATGCATGGGCATGGTAAATTGGGACAAATTTTGCTCAGAAATGTGTCAAAAGGCACTTTTCAATTTTTGACCCAAATCAGATAAAAACGTAGACCTGCGGTATGTCATTTTGGTGAAAATTTTGACCATTCATGAAACCTTGTTTTTTCCATGAAAAATGACTCAAATGAGTGGGAAAATGCATGGGCATGGTAAATTGGACCAAATTTTGCTCAGAAATGTGAAAAAAGCTCTTTTAAATTTTTGACACAAATCAGAAAAAAACGTAGACCCGCGGTATGTCATTTTGGCAAAAATTTTGACCATTCATGATAACTTGTTTTTTTCATGAAAAATGACTCAAATGAGTGGGAAAATGCATGGGCATGGTAAATTGGACCAAAATTTGCTCAGAAATGTGAAAAAAGCACTTTTCAATTTTTGACCCAAATCAGAAAAAAACGTAGACCCGCGGTATGTCATTTTGGTGAAAATTTTGACCATTCATGAAACCTTGTTTTTTCCATGAAAAATGACTCAAATGAGTGGGAAAATGCATGGGCATGGTAAATTGGGACACATTTTGCTCAGAAATGTGTCAAAAGGCACTTTTCAATTTTTGACCCAAATCAGAAAAAAACGTAGACCCGCGGTATGTCATTTTGGTGAAAATTTTGACCATTCATGAAACCTTATTTTTTCCATGAAAAATTACTCAAATGAGTGGGAAAATGCATGGGCATGGTAAATTGGGACAAATTTTGCTCAGAAATGTGTCAAAAGGCACTTTTCAATTTTTGACCCAAATCAGATAAAAACGTAGACCCGCGGTATGTCATTTTGGTGAAAATTTTGACCATTCATGAAACCTTGTTTTTTCCATGAAAAATGACTAAAATGAGTGGGAAAATGCATGGGCATGGTAAATTGGACCAAATTTTGCTCAGAAATGTGAAAAAAGGCACTTTTCAATTTTTGACCCAAATCAGAAAAAAACGTAGACCCGCGGTATGTCATTTTGGTGAAAATTTTGACCATTCATGAAACCTTGTTTTTTCCATGAAAAATGACTCAAATGAGTGGGAAAATGCATGGGCATGGTAAATTGGGACAAATTTTGCTCAGAAATGTGTCAAAAGGCACTTTTAAATTTTTGACCCAAATCAGAAAAAAACGTAGACCCGCGGTATGTCATTTTGGTGAAAATTTTGACCATTCATGAAACATTGTTTTTTCCATGAAAAATGACTTAAACGAGTGGGAAAATGCACGGGCATGGTAAATTGGGGCAAATTTTGCTCAGAAATGTGACAAAAAGCACTTTTCAATTTTTGACCCAAATCAGAAAAAAACGTAGACCCGCGGTATGTCATTTTGGTGAAAATTTTGACCATTCATGAAACATTGTTTTTTCCATGAAAAATGACTTAAAAGAATGGGAAAATGCACGGGGATGGTAAATTGGGACAAATTTTGCTCAGAAATGTGAAAAAAAGCACTTTTCAATTTTTGACCCAAATCAGAAAAAACGTAGACCCGCGGTATGTCATTTTGGTGAAAATTTTGACCATTCATGAAACCTTGTTTTTTCATGAAAAATGACTCAAATGAGTGGGAAAATGCATTGGCATGTTAAATTGGGACAAATTTTGCTCAGAAATGTGACAAAAGGCACTTTTCAATTTTTGACCCAAATCAGAAAAAAACGTAGACCCGCGGTATGTCATTTTGGTGAAAATTTTGACCATTCATGAAACCTTGTTTTTTCCATGAAAAATGACTCAAATGAGTGGGAAAATGCATGGGCATGGTAAATTGGGACAAATTTTGCTCAGAAATGTGTCAAAAGGCACTTTTAAATTTTTGACCCAAATCAGAAAAAAACGTAGACCCGCGGTATGTCATTTTGGTGAAAATTTTGACCATTCATGAAACCTTGTTTTTTTCGATGAAAAATGACTCAAATGAGTGGGAAAATGCATGGGCATGGTAAATTGTGACAAATTTTGCTCAGAAATGTGACAAAAAGCACTTTTCAATTTTTGACCCAAATCAGATAAAAACGTAGACCCGCGGTATGTCATTTTGGTGAAAATTTTGACCATTCATGAAACATTGTTTTTTCCATGAAAAATGACTTAAACGAGTGGGAAAATGCACGGGCATGGTAAATTGGGGCAAATTTTGCTCAGAAATGTGACAAAAAGCACTTTTCAATTTTTGACCCAAATCAGAAAAAAACGTAGACCCGCGGTATGTCATTTTGGTGAAAATTTTGACCATTCATGAAACATTGTTTTTTCCATGAAAAATGACTTAAAAGAATGGGAAAATGCACGGGCATGGTAAATTGGGACAAATTTTGCTCAGAAATGTGAAAAAAAGCACTTTTCAATTTTTGACCCAAATCAGAAAAAACGTAGACCCGCGGTATGTCATTTTGGTGAAAATTTTGACCATTCATGAAACCTTGTTTTTTCATGAAAAATGACTCAAATGAGTGGGAAAATGCATTGGCATGTTAAATTGGGACAAATTTTGCTCAGAAATGTGACAAAAGGCACTTTTCAATTTTTGACCCAAATCAGAAAAAAACGTAGACCCGCGGTATGTCATTTTGGTGAAAATTGTGACCATTCATGAAACCTTGTTTTTTCCATGAAAAATGACTCAAATTAGTGGGAAAATGCATGGGCATGGTAAATTGGACCAAATTTTGCTCAGAAATGTGAAAAAAGCACTTTTCAATTTTTGACACAAATCAGAAAAAAACGTAGACCCGCGGTATGTCATTTTGGTGAAAATTTTGACCATTCATGAAACCTTGTTTTTTCCATGAAAAATGACTCAAATGAGTGGGAAAATGCATGGGCATGGTAAATTGGACCAAATTTTGCTCAGAAATGTGACAAAAAGCACTTTTCAATTTTTGACCCAAATCAGAAAAACACGTAGACCCGCAGTATGTCATTTTGGTGAAAATTTTGACCATTCATAAAACCTTGTTTTTTTTCCATGAAAAATGACTGAAATGAGTGGGAAAAATCATGGGCATGGAAAACTGGACCAAATTTTGCTCAGAAATGTGAAAAAAAAGCACTTTTCAATTTTTGACCCGAATCAGAAAAACACGTAGACGCGGTATGTCATTTTGGTGAAACTTTTGACCATTCATGAAACCTTGTTTTTTCCATGAAAAATGACTCAAATGAGTGGGAAAATGCATGGGCATGGTAAATTGGACCAAATTTTGCTCAGAAATGTGAAAAAAGCACTTTTAAATTTTTGACACGAATCAGAAAAAAACGTAGACCCGCGGTATGTCATTTTGGCGAAAATTTTGACCATTCATGAAAACTTGTTTTTTCCATGAAAAATGACTCAAATGAGTGGGAAAATGCATGGGCATGGTAAATTGGGACAAATTTTGCTCAGAAATGTGTCAAAAGGCACTTTTAAATTTTTGACCCAAATCAGAAAAAAACGTAGACACGCGGTATGTCATTTTGGTGAAAATTTTGACCATTCATGAAACCTTGTTTTTTCCATGAAAAATGACTCAAATGAGTGGGAAAATGCATGGGCATGGTAAATTGGACCAAATTTTGCTCAGAAATGTGAAAAAAGCACTTTTCAATTTTTGACCCAAATCAGAAAAAAACGTAGACCCGGTAAGTCATTTTGGTGAAAATTTTGACCATTCATGAAACCTTGTTTTTTCCATGAAAAATGACTCAAATGAGTGGGAAAATGCATGGGCATGGTAAATTGGGACAAATTTTGCTCAGAAATGTGTCGAAAGGCACTTTTCAATTTTTGACACAAATCAGAAAAAAACGTAGACACGCGGTATGTCATTTTGGTGAAAATTTTGACCATTCATGAAACCTTGTTTTTTCCATGAAAAATGACTCAAATGAGTGGGAAAATGCATGGGCATGGTAAATTGGGACAAATTTTGCTCAGAAATGTCTCAAAAGGCACTTTTCAATTTTTGACCCAAATCAGAAAAAAACGTAGACCCGCGGTATGTCATTTTGGTGAAAATTTTGACCATTCATGAAACCTTGTTTTTTTCATGAAAAATGACTCAAATGAGTGGGAAAATGCATGGGCATGGTAAATTGGACCAAATTTTGCTCAGAAATGTGTCAAAAGGCACCTTTCAATTTTTGACCCAAATCAGAAAAAAACGTAGACCCGCGGTATGTCATTTTGGTGAAAATTTTGACCATTCATGAAACATTGTTCTTTCCATGAAAAATGACTCAAATGAGTGGGAAAATGCATGGGCATGGTAAATTGGACCAAATTTTGCTCAGAAATGTGAAAAAAGCACTTTTAAAATTTTGACACAAATCAGAAAAAAACGTAGACCCGCGGTATGTCAGTTTGGCGAAAATTTTGACCATTCATAAAACCTTGTTTTTTTCCATGAAAAATGACTGAAATGAGTGGGAAAATGCATGGGCATGGAAAATTGGACCAAATTTTGCTCAGAAATGTGAAAAAAAGCACTTTTCAATTTTTGACCCAAATCAGAAAAAAACGTAGACCCGCGGTATGTCAGTTTGGCGAAACTTTTGACCATTCATGAAACCTTGTTTTTTCCATGAAAAATGACTCAAATGAGTGGGAAAATGCATGGGCATGGTAAATTGGACCAAATTTTGCTCAGAAATGTGAAAAAAGCACTTTTAAATTTTTGACACGAATCAGAAAAAAACGTAGACCCGCGGTATGTCATTTTGGCGAAAAGTTTGACCATTCATGAAAACTTGTTTTTTCCATGAAAAATGACTCAAATGAGTGGGAAAATGCATGGGCATGGTAAATTGGGACAAATTTTGCTCAGAAATGTGTCAAAAGGCACTTTTAAATTTTTGACCCAAATCAGAAAAAAACGTAGACACGCGGTATGTCATTTTGGTGAAAATTTTGACCATTCATGAAACCTTGTTTTTTCCATGAAAAATGACTCAAATGAGTGGGAAAATGCATGGGCATGGTAAATTGGGACAAATTTTGCTCAGAAATGTCTCAAAAGGCACTTTTCAATTTTTGACCCAAATCAGAAAAAAACGTAGACCCGCGGTATGTCATTTTGGTGAAAATTTTGACCATTCATGAAACCTTGTTTTTTTCATGAAAAATGACTCAAATGAGTGGGAAAATGCATGGGCATGGTAAATTGGACCAAATTTTGCTCAGAAATGTGTCAAAAGGCACCTTTCAATTTTTGACCCAAATCAGAAAAAAACGTAGACCCGCGGTATGTCATTTTGGTGAAAATTTTGACCATTCATGAAACATTGTTCTTTCCATGAAAAATGACTCAAATGAGTGGGAAAATGCATGGGCATGGTAAATTGGACCAAATTTTGCTCAGAAATGTGAAAAAAGCACTTTTAAAATTTTGACACAAATCAGAAAAAAACGTAGACCCGCGGTATGTCAGTTTGGCAAAAATTTTGACCATTCATAAAACCTTGTTTTTTTCCATGAAAAATGACTGAAATGAGTGGGAAAATGCATGGGCATGGAAAATTGGACCAAATTTTGCTCAGAAATGTGAAAAAAAGCACTTTTCAATTTTTGACCCAAATCAGAAAAAAACGTAGACCCGCGGTATGTCAGTTTGGCGAAACTTTTGACCATTCATGAAACCTTGTTTTTTCCATGAAAAATGACTCAAATGAGTGGGAAAATGCATGGGCATGGTAAATTGGACCAAATTTTGCTCAGAAATGTGAAAAAAGCACTTTTAAATTTTTGACACGAATCAGAAAAAAACGTAGACCCGCGGTATGTCATTTTGGCGAAAAGTTTGACCATTCATGAAAACTTGTTTTTTCCATGAAAAATGACTCAAATGAGTGGGAAAATGCATGGGCATGGTAAATTGGGACAAATTTTGCTCAGAAATGTGTCAAAAGGCACTTTTAAATTTTTGACCCAAATCAGAAAAAAACGTAGACACGCGGTATGTCATTTTGGTGAAAATTTTGACCATTCATGAAACCTTGTTTTTTCCATGAAAAATGACTCAAATGAGTGGGAAAATGCATGGGCATGGTAAATTGGACCAAATTTTGCTCAGAAATGTGAAAAAAGCACTTTTCAATTTTTGACCCAAATCAGAAAAAAACGTAGACCCGGTAAGTCATTTTGGTGAAAATTTTGACCATTCATGAAACCTTGTTTTTTCCATGAAAAATGATTCAAATGAGTGGGAAAATGCATGGGCATGGTAAATTGGGACAAATTTTGCTCAGAAATGTGTCGAAAGGCACTTTTCAATTTTTGACCCAAATCAGAAAAAAACGTAGACACGCGGTATGTCATTTTGGTGAAAATTTTGACCATTCATGAAACCTTGTTTTTTCCATGAAAAATGACTCAAATGAGTGGGAAAATGCATGGGCATGGTAAATTGGGACAAATTTTGCTCAGAAATGTCTCAAAAGGCACTTTTCAATTTTTGACCCAAATCAGAAAAAAACGTAGACCCGCGGTATGTCATTTTGGTGAAAATTTTGACCATTCATGAAACCTTGTTTTTTTCATGAAAAATGACTCAAATGAGTGGGAAAATGCATGGGCATGGTAAATTGGACCAAATTTTGCTCAGAAATGTGTCAAAAGGCACCTTTCAATTTTTGACCCAAATCAGAAAAAAACGTAGACCCGCGGTATGTCATTTTGGTGAAAATTTTGACCATTCATGAAACATTGTTCTTTCCATGAAAAATGACTGAAATGAGTGGGAAAATGCATGGGCATGGAAAATTGGACCAAATTTTGCTCAGAAATGTGAAAAAAAGCACTTTTCAATTTTTGACCTAAATCAGAAAAAAACGTAGACCCGCGGTATGTCAGTTTGGCGAAAATTTTGACCATTCATAAAACCTTGTTTTTTTCCATGAAAAATGACTGAAATGAGTGGGAAAATGCATGGGCATGGAAAATTGGACCAAATTTTGCTCAGAAATGTGAAAAAAAGCACTTTTCAATTTTTGACCCAAATCAGAAAAAAACGTAGACCCGCGGTATGTCAGTTTGGCGAAACTTTTGACCATTCATGAAACCTTGTTTTTTCCATGAAAAATGACTCAAATGAGTGGGAAAATGCATGGGCATGGTAAATTGGACCAAATTTTGCTCAGAAATGTGAAAAAAGCACTTTTAAATTTTTGACACGAATCAGAAAAAAACGTAGACCCGCGGTATGTCATTTTGGCGAAAAGTTTGACCATTCATGAAAACTTGTTTTTTCCATGAAAAATGACTCAAATGAGTGGGAAAATGCATGGGCATGGTAAATTGGGACAAATTTTGCTCAGAAATGTGTCAAAAGGCACTTTTAAATTTTTGACCCAAATCAGAAAAAAACGTAGACACGCGGTATGTCATTTTGGTGAAAATTTTGACCATTCATGAAACCTTGTTTTTTCCATGAAAAATGACTCAAATGAGTGGGAAAATGCATGGGCATGGTAAATTGGACCAAATTTTGCTCAGAAATGTGAAAAAAGCACTTTTCAATTTTTGACCCAAATCAGAAAAAAACGTAGACCCGGTAAGTCATTTTGGTGAAAATTTTGACCATTCATGAAACCTTGTTTTTTCCATGAAAAATGATTCAAATGAGTGGGAAAATGCATGGGCATGGTAAATTGGGACAAATTTTGCTCAGAAATGTGTCGAAAGGCACTTTTCAATTTTTGACCCAAATCAGAAAAAAACGTAGACACGCGGTATGTCATTTTGGTGAAAATTTTGACCATTCATGAAACCTTGTTTTTTCCATGAAAAATGACTCAAATGAGTGGGAAAATGCATGGGCATGGTAAATTGGGACAAATTTTGCTCAGAAATGTCTCAAAAGGCACTTTTCAATTTTTGACCCAAATCAGAAAAAAACGTAGACCCGCGGTATGTCATTTTGGTGAAAATTTTGACCATTCATGAAACCTTGTTTTTTTCATGAAAAATGACTCAAATGAGTGGGAAAATGCATGGGCATGGTAAATTGGACCAAATTTTGCTCAGAAATGTGTCAAAAGGCACCTTTCAATTTTTGACCCAAATCAGAAAAAAACGTAGACCCGCGGTATGTCATTTTGGTGAAAATTTTGACCATTCATGAAACATTGTTCTTTCCATGAAAAATGACTGAAATGAGTGGGAAAATGCATGGGCATGGAAAATTGGACCAAATTTTGCTCAGAAATGTGAAAAAAAGCACTTTTCAATTTTTGACCTAAATCAGAAAAAAACGTAGACCCGCGGTATGTCATTTTTGTGAAAATTTTGACCATTCATGAAACCTTGTTTTTTCCATGAAAAATGACTCAAATGAGTGGGAAAATGCATGGGCATGGAAAATTGGACCAAATTTTGCTCAGAAATGTGAAAAAAGCACCTTTAAAATTTTGACACAAATCAGAAAAAAACGTAGACCCGCGGTATGTCAGTTTGGCGAAAATTTTGACCATTCATGAAAACTTGTTTTTTCCATGAAAAATGACTCAAATGAGTGGGAAAATGCATGGGCATGGTAAATTGGGACAAATTTTGCTCAGAAATGTGTCAAAAGGCACTTTTCAATTTTTGACCCAAATCAGAAAAAAACGTAGACCCGCGGTATGTCATTTTGGTGAAAATTTTGACCATTCATGAAACCTTGTTTTTTCCATGAAAAATGACTCAAATGAGTGGGAAAATGCATGGGCATGGTAAATTGGACCAAATTTTGCTCAGAAATGTGAAAAAAGCACCTTTAAAATTTTGACACAAATCAGAAAAAAACGTAGACCCGCTGTATGTCATTTTGGTGAAAATTTTGACCATTCATGAAACCTTGTTTTTTCCATGAAAAATGACTCAAATGAGTGGGAAAATGCATGGGCATGGTAAATTGGGACAAATTTTGCTCAGAAATGTGTCAAAAGGCACTTTTCAATTTTTGACCCAAATCAGAAAAAAACGTAGACCCGCGGTATGTCATTTTGGTGAAAATTTTGACCATTCATGAAACCTTGTTTTTTCCATGAAAAATGACTCAAATGAGTGGGAAAATGCATGGGCATGGTAAATTGGACCAAATTTTGCTCAGAAATGTGAAAAAAGCACCTTTAAAATTTTGACACAAATCAGAAAAAAACGTAGACCCGCGGTATGTCAGTTTGGCGAAAATTTTGACCATTCATGAAAACTTGTTTTTTCCATGAAAAATGACTCAAATGAGTGGGAAAATGCATGGGCATGGTAAATTGGGACAAATTTTGCTCAGAAATGTCTCAAAAGGCACTTTTCAATTTTTGACCCAAATCAGAAAAAAACGTAGACCCGCGGTATGTCAGTTTGGCGAAAATTTTGACCATTCATGAAAACTTGTTTTTTTCCATGAAAAATGACTGAAATGAGTGGGAAAATGCATGGGCATGGAAAATTGGACCAAATTTTGCTCAGAAACGTGAAAAAAGCACTTTTAAATTTTTGACCCAAATCAGAAAAAAACGTAGACCCGGTATGTCATTTTGGCAAAAATTTTGACCATTCATGATAACTTGTTTTTTTCATGAAAAATGACTCAAATGAGTGGGAAAATGCATGGGCATGGTAAATTGGACCAAATTTTGCTCAGAAATGTGAAAAAAGCACTTTTCAATTTTTGACCCAAATCAGAAAAAAACGTAGACCCGCGGTATGTCATTTTGGTGAAAATTTTGACCATTCATGAAACCTTGTTTTTTCCATGAAAAATGACTCAAATGAGTGGGAAAGTGCATGGGCATGGTAAATTGGAACAAATTTTGCTCAGAAATGTGACAAAAAGCACTTTTCAATTTTTGACCCAAATCAGAAAAACACGTAGACCCGCGGTATGTCATTTTGGTGAAAATTTTGACCATTCATGAAACCTTGTTTTTTCATGAAAAATGACTCAAATAAGTTTTGCTCATTTTTTTGCTCATTTATTTGCTCAAATTTTGCTCAGAAATGTGACAAAAGGCACTTTTCAATTTTTGACCCGAATCAGAAAAACACGTATGTATGTCATTTTGGTGAAACTTTTGACCATTCATGAAACCTTGTTTTTTCCATGAAAAATGACTCAAATGAGTGGGAAAATGCATGGGCATGGTAAATTGGGACAAATTTTGCTCAGAAATGTGTCAAAAGGCACTTTTCAATTTTTGACCCAAATCAGAAAAAAACGTAGACACGCGGTATGTAATTTTGGTGAAATTTTTGACCATTCATGAAACCTTGTTTTTTCCATGAAAAATGACTCAAATGAGTGGGAAAATGCATGGGCATGGTAAATTGGACCAAATTTTGCTCAGAAATGTGAAAAAAGCACTTTTAAATTTTTGACACAAATTAGAAAAAAACGTAGACCCGCGGTATGTCATTTTGCCGAAAATTTTGACCATTCATGAAAACTTGTTTTTTTTCATGAAAAATGACTCAAATGAGTGGGAAAATGCATGGGGGCATAGTAAATTGGGACAAATTTTGCTCAGAAATGTGACAAAAGGCACTTTTCAATTTTTGACCCAAATCAGGAAAAAACGTAGACCCGCGGTATGTCATTTTGGTGAAAATTTTGACCATTCATGAAACCTTGTTTTTTCCATGAAAAATGACTCAAATGAGTGGGAAAATGCATGGGCATGGTAAATTGGGACAAATTTAGCTCAGAAATGTGTCAAAAGGCACTTTTCAATTTTTGACCCAAATCAGAAAAAACGTTGAACCGCGGTATGTCATTTTGGCGAAAATTTTGACCATTCATGAAAAATGACTTAAACGAGTGGGAAAATGCACGGGCATGGTAAATTGGGACAAATTTTGCTCAGAAATGTGAAAAAAAAGCACTTTTCAATTTTTGACCCAAATCAGTAAAAAACGTAGACCCGCGGTATGTCATTTTGGTGAAAATTTTGACCATTCACGAAACCTTGTTTTTTCCATGAAAAATGACTCAAATGAGTGGGAAAATGCATGGGGGCATGGTAAATTGGGACAAATTTGCTCAGAAATGTGACAAAAGGCACTTTTCAATTTTTGACCCAAATCAGAAAAAAACGTAGACCCGCGGTATGTCATTTTGGTGAAAATTTTGACCATTCATGAAAACTTGTTTTTTTCCATGAAAAATGACTCAAATGAGTGGGAAAATGCATGGGCATGGTAAATTGGACCAAATTTTGCTCAGAAATGTGAAAAAAGCACTTTTCAATTTTTGACCCAAATCAGAAAAAAACGTAGACCCGCGGTATGTCATTTTGGTGAAAATTTTGACCATTCATGAAACCTTGTTTTTTCCATGAAAAATGACTCAAATGAGTGGGAAAATGCATGGGCATGGTAAATTGGGACAAATTTAGCTCAGAAATGTGTCAAAAGGCACTTTTCAATTTTTGACCCAAATCAGAAAAAACGTTGACCCGCGGTATGTCATTTTGGCGAAAATTTTGACCATTCATGAAAAATGACTTAAACGAGTGGGAAAATGCACGGGCATGGTAAATTGGGACAAATTTTGCTCAGAAATGTGAAAAAAAAGCACTTTTCAATTTTTGACCCAAATCAGTAAAAAACGTAGACCCGCGGTATGTCATTTTGGTGAAAATTTTGACCATTCACGAAACCTTGTTTTTTCCATGAAAAATGACTCAAATGAGTGGGAAAATGCATGGGGGCATGGTAAATTGGGACAAATTTGCTCAGAAATGTGACAAAAGGCACTTTTCAATTTTTGACCCAAATCAGAAAAAAACGTAGACCCGCGGTATGTCATTTTGGTGAAAATTTTGACCATTCATGAAAACTTGTTTTTTTCCATGAAAAATGACTCAAATGAGTGGGAAAATGCATGGGCATGGTAAATTGGACCAAATTTTGCTCAGAAATGTGAAAAAAGCACTTTTCAATTTTTGACCCAAATCAGAAAAAAACGTAGACCCGCGGTATGTCATTTTGGTGAAAATTTTGACCATTCATGAAACCTTGTTTTTTCCATGAAAAATGACTCAAATGAGTGGGAAAATGCATGGGCATGGTAAATTGGGACAAATTTTGCTCAGAAATGTGTCAAAAGGCACTTTTAAATTTTTGACCCAAATCAGAAAAAAACGTAGACACGCGGTATGTAATTTTGGTGAAAATTTTGACCATTCATGAAACCTTGTTTTTTCCATGAAAAATGACTCAAATGAGTGGGAAAATGCATGGGCATGGTAAATTGGACCAAATTTTGCTCAGAAATGTGAAAAAAGCACTTTTAAATTTTTGACACAAATTAGAAAAAAACGTAGACCCGCGGTATGTCATTTTGCCGAAAATTTTGACCATTCATGAAAACTTGTTTTTTTCCATGAAAAATGACTCAAATGAGTGGGAAAATGCATGGGGGCATAGTAAATTGGGACAAATTTTGCTCAGAAATGTGACAAAAGGCACTTTTCAATTTTTGACCCAAATCAGAAAAAAACGTAGACCCGCGGTATGTCATTTTGGTGAAAATTTTGACCATTCATGAAACCTTGTTTTTTCCATGAAAAATGACTCAAATGAGTGGGAAAATGCATGGGCATGGTAAATTGGGACAAATTTAGCTCAGAAATGTGTCAAAAGGCACTTTTCAATTTTTGACCCAAATCAGAAAAAACGTTGACCCGCGGTATGTCATTTTGGCGAAAATTTTGACCATTCATGAAAAATGACTTAAACGAGTGGGAAAATGCACGGGCATGGTAAATTGGGACAAATTTTGCTCAGAAATGTGAAAAAAAAGCACTTTTCAATTTTTGACCCAAATCAGTAAAAAACGTAGACCCGCGGTATGTCATTTTGGTGAAAATTTTGACCATTCACGAAACCTTGTTTTTTCCATGAAAAATGACTCAAATGAGTGGGAAAATGCATGGGGGCATGGTAAATTGGGACAAATTTGCTCAGAAATGTGACAAAAGGCACTTTTCAATTTTTGACCCAAATCAGAAAAAAACGTAGACCCGCGGTATGTCATTTTGTTGAAAATTTTGACCATTCATGAAAACTTGTTTTTTTCCATGAAAAATGACTCAAATGAGTGGGAAAATGCATGGGCATGGTAAATTGGACCAAATTTTGCTCAGAAATGTGAAAAAAGCACTTTTCAATTTTTGACCCAAATCAGAAAAAAACGTAGACCCGCGGTATGTCATTTTGGTGAAAATTTTGACCATTCATGAAACCTTGTTTTTTCCATGAAAAATGACTCAAATGAGTGGGAAAATGCATGGGCATGGTAAATTGGGACAAATTTAGCTCAGAAATGTGTCAAAAGGCACTTTTCAATTTTTGACCCAAATCAGAAAAAACGTTGACCCGCGGTATGTCATTTTGGCGAAAATTTTGACCATTCATGAAAAATGACTTAAACGAGTGGGAAAATGCACGGGCATGGTAAATTGGGACAAATTTTGCTCAGAAATGTGAAAAAAAAGCACTTTTCAATTTTTGACCCAAATCAGTAAAAAACGTAGACCCGCGGTATGTCATTTTGGTGAAAATTTTGACCATTCACGAAACCTTGTTTTTTCCATGAAAAATGACTCAAATGAGTGGGAAAATGCATGGGGGCATGGTAAATTGGGACAAATTTGCTCAGAAATGTGACAAAAGGCACTTTTCAATTTTTGACCCAAATCAGAAAAAAACGTAGACCCGCGGTATGTCATTTTGGTGAAAATTTTGACCATTCATGAAAACTTGTTTTTTTCCATGAAAAATGACTCAAATGAGTGGGAAAATGCATGGGCATGGTAAATTGGACCAAATTTTGCTCAGAAATGTGAAAAAAGCACTTTTCAATTTTTGACCCAAATCAGAAAAAAACGTAGACCCGCGGTATGTCATTTTGGTGAAAATTTTGATCATTCATGAAACCTTGTTTTTTCCATGAAAAATGACTCAAATGAGTGGGAAAATGCATGGGCATGGTAAATTGGGACAAATTTTGCTCAGAAATGTGTCAAAAGGCACTTTTAAATTTTTGACCCAAATCAGTAAAAAACATAGACCCGCGGTATGTCATTTTGGTGAAAATTTTGACCATTCATGAAACCTTGTTTTTTCCATGAAAAATGACTCAAATGAGTGGGAAAATGCATGGGCATGGTAAATTGGGACAAATTTTGCTCAGAAATGTGTCAAAAGGCACTTTTCAATTTTTGACCCAAATCAGAAAAAAACGTAGACCCGCGGTATGTCATTTTGGTGAAAATTTTGACCATTCATGAAACCTTGTTTTTTCCATGAAAAATGACTCAAATGAGTGGGAAAATGCATGGGCATGGTAAATTGGACCAAAGTTTGCTCAGAAATGTGAAAAAAGCACCTTTAAAATTTTGACACAAATCAGAAAAAAACGTAGACCCGCGGTATGTCATTTTGGTGAAAATTTTGACCATTCATGAAACCTTGTTTTTTCCATGAAAAATGACTCAAATGAGTGGGAAAATGCATGGGCATGGTAAATTGGGACAAATTTTGCTCAGAAATGTGTCAAAAGGCACTTTTCAATTTTTGACCCAAATCAGAAAAAGACGTAGACCCGCGGTATGTCAGTTTGGCGAAAATTTTGACCATTCATGAAAACTTGTTTTTTCCATGAAAAATGACTCAAATGAGTGGGAAAATGCATGGGCATGGTAAATTGGGACAAATTTTGCTCAGAAATGTCTCAAAAGGCACTTTTCAATTTTTGACCCAAATCAGAAAAAAACGTAGACCCGCGGTATGTCATTTTGGTGAAAATTTTGACCATTCATGAAACCTTGTTTTTTCCATGAAAAATGACTCAAATGAGTGGGAAAATGCATGGGCATGGTAAATTGGACCAAATTTTGCTCAGAAATGTGAAAAAAGCACTTTTCAATTTTTGACCCAAATCAAAAAAACACGTAGACCCGCGGTATGTCATTTTGGTGAAAATTTTGACCATTCATAAAACCTTGTTTTTTTCCATGAAAAATGACTGAAATGAGTGGGAAAATGCATGGGCATGGAAAATTGGACCAAATTTTGCTCAGAAACGTGAAAAAAGCACTTTTCAATTTTTGACCCAAATCAGAAAAAAACGTAGACCCGGTATGTCATTTTGGCAAAAATTTTGACCATTCATGATAACTTGTTTTTTTCATGAAAAATGACTCAAATGAGTGGGAAAATGCATGGGCATGGTAAATTGGAACAAATTTTGCTCAGAAATGTGACAAAAAGCACTTTTCAATTTTTGACCCAAATCAGAAAAAAACGTAGACCCGCGGTATGTCATTTTGGTGAAAATTTTGACCATTCATGAAACCTTGTTTTTTCCATGAAAAATGACTCAAATGAGTGGGAAAATGCATGGGCATGGTAAATTGGGACAAATTTAGCTCAGAAATGTGTCAAAAGGCACTTTTCAATTTTTGACCCAAATCAGAAAAAACGTTGACCCGCGGTATGTCATTTTGGCGAAAATTTTGACCATTCATGAAAAATGACTTAAACGAGTGGGAAAATGCACGGGCATGGTAAATTGGGACAAATTTTGCTCAGAAATGTGAAAAAAAAAGCACTTTTCAATTTTTGACCCAAATCAGTAAAAAATGTAGACCCGCGGTATGTCATTTTGGTGAAAATTTTGACCAATCATGAAACCTTGTTTTTTCCATGAAAAATGACTCAAATGAGTGGGAAAATGCATGGGCATGGTAAATTGGGACAAATTTTGCTCAGAAATGTGTCAAAAGGCACTTTTCAATTTTTGACCCAAATCAGAAAAAAACTTAGACCCGCGGTATGTCATTTTGGTGAAAATTTTGACCATTCATGAAACCTTGTTTTTTCCATGAAAAATGACTCAAATGAGTGGGAAAATGCATGGGCATGGTAAATTGGACCAAATTTTGCTCAGAAATGTGAAAAAAGCACCTTTAAAATTTTGACACAAATCAGAAAAAAACGTAGACCCGCGGTATGTCATTTTGGTGAAAATTTTGACCATTCATGAAACCTTGTTTTTTCCATGAAAAATGACTCAAATGAGTGGGAAAATGCATGGGCATGGTAAATTGGGACAAATTTTGCTCAGAAATGTGTCAAAAGGCACTTTTCAATTTTTGACCCAAATCAGAAAAAAACGTAGACCCGCGGTATGTCATTTTGGTGAAAATTTTGACCATTCATGAAACCTTGTTTTTTCCATGAAAAATGACTCAAATGAGTGGGAAAATGCATGGGCATGGTAAATTGGGACAAATTTAGCTCAGAAATGTGTCAAAAGGCACTTTTCAATTTTTGACCCAAATCAGAAAAAACGTTGACCCGCGGTATGTCATTTTGGCGAAAATTTTGACCATTCATGAAAAATGACTTAAACGAGTGGGAAAATGCACGGGCATGGTAAATTGGGACAAATTTTGCTCAGAAATGTGAAAAAAAAAGCACTTTTCAATTTTTGACCCAAATCAGTAAAAAATGTAGACCCGCGGTATGTCATTTTGGTGAAAATTTTGACCAATCATGAAACCTTGTTTTTTCCATGAAAAATGACTCAAATGAGTGGGAAAATGCATGGGCATGGTAAATTGGGACAAATTTTGCTCAGAAATGTGTCAAAAGGCACTTTTCAATTTTTGACCCAAATCAGAAAAAAACTTAGACCCGCGGTATGTCATTTTGGTGAAAATTTTGACCATTCATGAAACCTTGTTTTTTCCATGAAAAATGACTCAAATGAGTGGGAAAATGCATGGGCATGGTAAATTGGACCAAATTTTGCTCAGAAATGTGAAAAAAGCACCTTTAAAATTTTGACACAAATCAGAAAAAAACGTAGACCCGCGGTATGTCATTTTGGTGAAAATTTTGACCATTCATGAAACCTTGTTTTTTCCATGAAAAATGACTCAAATGAGTGGGAAAATGCATGGGCATGGTAAATTGGGACAAATTTTGCTCAGAAATGTGTCAAAAGGCACTTTTCAATTTTTGACCCAAATCAGAAAAAAACGTAGACCCGCGGTATGTCATTTTGGTGAAAATTTTGACCATTCATGAAACCTTGTTTTTTCCATGAAAAATGACTCAAATGAGTGGGAAAATGCATGGGCATGGTAAATTAGGACAAATTTTGCTCAGAAATGTGTCAAAAGGCACTTTTCAATTTTTGACCCAAATCAGACAAAAACGTAGACCCGCGGTATGTCATTTTGGTGAAAATTTTGAACATTCATGAAACCTTGTTTTTTTCATGAAAAATGACTCAAATGAGTGGGAAAATGCATGGGCATGGTAAATTGGACCAAATTTTGCTCAGAAATGTGAAAAAAGCACTTTTAAATTTTTGACACAAATCAGAAAAAAACGTAGACCCAGTATGTCATTTTGGCAAAAATTTTGACCATTCATGATAACTTGTTTTTTTCATGAAAAATGACTCAAATGAGTGGGAAAATGCATGGGCATGGTAAATTGGATCAAATTTTGCTCAGAAATGTGAAAAAAGCACTTTTCAATTTTTGACCCAAATCAGAAAAAAACGTAGACCCGCGGTATGTCATTTTGGCGAAAATTTTGACCATTCATGAAAACTTGTTTTTTCCATGAAAAATGACTCAAATGAGTGGGAAAATGCATGGGCATGGTAAATTGGGACAAATTTTGCTCAGAAATGTGTCAAAAGGCACTTTTCAATTTTTGACCCAAATCAGAAAAAAACGTAGACACGCGGTATGTCATTTTGGTGAAAATTTTGACCATTCATGAAACCTTGTTTTTTCATGAAAAATGACTCAAATGAGTTTTGCTCATTTTTTTGCTCATTTATTTGCTCAAATTTTGCTCAGAAATGTGACAAAAGGCACTTTTCAATTTTTGACCCAAATCAGAAAAAAACGTAGACCCGCGGTATGTCATTTTGGTGAAAATTTTGACCATTCATGAAACCTTGTTTTTTCCATGAAAAATGACTCAAATTAGTGGGAAAATGCATGGGCATGGTAAATTGGACCAAATTTTGCTCAGAAATGTGAAAAAAGCACTTTTCAATTTTTGACCCAAATCAGAAAAACACGTAGACCCGCGGTATGTCATTTTGGTGAAAATTTTGACCATTCATGAAACCTTGTTTTTTCCATGAAAAATGACTCAAATGAGTGGGAAAATGCATGGACATGGTAAATTTGGAAAAATTTTGCTCAGAAATGTGAAAAAAAAGCACTTTTCAATTTTTGACCCAAATCAGAAAAAAACGTAGACCCACGGTATGTCATTTTGGTGAAAATTTTGACCATTCATGATAACTTGTTTTTTTCATGAAAAATGACTCAAATGAGTGGGAAAATGCATGGGCATGGTAAATTGGGACAAATTTTGCTCAGAAATGTGTCAAAAGGCACTTTTCAATTTTTGACCCAAATCAGAAAAAAACGTAGACCCCCGGTATGTCATTTTGGCAAAAATTTTGACCATTCATGAAACCTTGTTTTTTCCATGAAAAATGACTCAAATGAGTGGGAAAATGCATGGGCATGGTAAATTGGACCAAATTTTGCTCAGAAATGTGACAAAAAGCACTTTTCAATTTTTGACCCAAATCAGAAAAACACGTAGACCCGCGGTATGTCATTTTGGTGAAAATTTTGACCATTCATAAAACCTTGTTTTTTTTTCCATGAAAAATGACAGAAATGAGTGGGAAAATGCATGGGCATGTTAAATTGGACCAAATTTTGCTCAGAAATGTGAAAAAAAGCATTTTTCAATTTTTGACCCAAATCAGAAAAACACGTAGACCCGCAGTATGTCATTTTGGTGAAAATTTTGCCCATTCATAAATCCTTGTTTTTTTTTCCATGAAAAATGACTGAAATGAGTGGGAAAAAGCATGGGCATGGAAAATTGGACCAAATTTTGCTCAGAAATGTGAAAAAAAGCACTTTTAAATTTTTGACCCAAATCAGAAAAACACGTAGACGCGGTATGTCATTTTGGTGAAACTTTTGACCATTCATGAAACCTTGTTTTTTCCATGAAAAATGACTCAAATGAGTGGGAAAATGCATGGGCATGGTAAATTGGACCAAATTTTGCTCAGAAATGTGAAAAAAGCACTTTTAAATTTTTGACACGAATCAGAAAAAAACGTAGACCCGCGGTATGTCATTTTGGCGAAAATTTTGACCATTCATGAAAACTTGTTTTTTTTCCATGAAAAATGACTCAAATGAGTGGGAAAATGCATGGGCATGGTAAATTGGGACAAATTTTGCTCAGAAATGTGTCAAAAGGCACTTTTCAATTTTTGACCCAAATCAGAAAAAAACGTAGACACGCGGTATGTCATTTTGGTGAAAATTTTGACCATTCATGAAACCTTGTTTTTTCCATGAAAAATGACTCAAATGAGTGGGACAATGCATGGGCATGGTAAATTGGACCAAATTTTGCTCAGAAATGTGTCAAAAGGCACTTTTCAATTTTTGACCCAAATCAGAAAAAAACGTAGACCCGCGGTATGTCATTTTGGTGAAAATTTTGACCATTCATGAAACCTTGTTTTTTCCATGAAAAATGACTCAAATGAGTGGGAAAATGCATGGGCATGGTAAATTAGGACAAATTTTGCTCAGAAATGTGTCAAAAGGCACTTTTCAATTTTTGACCCAAATCAGACAAAAACGTAGACCCGCGGTATGTCATTTTGGTGAAAATTTTGAACATTCATGAAACCTTGTTTTTTCCATGAAAAATGACTCAAATGAGTGGGAAAATGCATGGGCATGGTAAATTGGACCAAATTTTGCTCAGAAATGTGAAAAAAAACACTTTTAAATTTTTGACACAAATCAGAAAAAAACGTAGACCCGGTATGTCATTTTGGCAAAAATTTTGACCATTCATGATAACTTGTTTTTTTCATGAAAAATGACTCAAATGAGTGGGAAAATGCATGGGCATGGTAAATTGGACCAATTTTTGCTCAGAAATGTGAAAAAAGCACTTTTCAATTTTTGACCCAAATCAGAAAAAAACGTAGACCCGCGGTATGTCATTTTGGTGAAAATTTTGACCATTCATGAAACCTTGTTTTTTCCATGAAAAATGACTCAAATGAGTGGGAAAATGCATTGGCATGGTAAATTGAAACAGATTTTGCTCAGAAATGTGACAAAAAGCACTTTTCAATTTTTAACCCAAATCAGAAAAACACGTAGACCCACGGTATGTCATTTTGGTGAAAATTTTGACCATTCATGAAACCTTGTTTTTTCCATGAAAAATGACTCAAATGAGTGGGAAAATGCATGGGCATGGTAAATTGGACCAAATTTTGCTCAGAAATGTGAAAAAAAGCACTTTTAATTTTCTGACACAAATCAGAAAAAAACGTAGACCCGCGGTATGTCATTTTGGCGAAAATTTTGACCATTCATGAAAACTTGTTTTTTCCATGAAAAATGACTCAAATGAGTGGGAAAATGCATGGGCATGGTAAATTGGGACAAATTTTGCTCAGAAATGTGTCAAAAGGCACTTTTCAATTTTTGACCCAAATCAGAAAAAAACGTAGACACGCGGTATGTCATTTTGGTGAAAATTTTTACCATTCATGAAACCTTGTTTTTTCCATGAAAAATGACTCAAATGAGTGGGAAAATGCATGGGCATGGTAAATTGGACCAAATTTTGCTCAGAAATGTGACAAAAAGCACTTTTCAATTTTTGACCCAAATCAGAAAAAAACGTAGACCCGCGGTATGTCATTTTGGTGAAAATTTTGACCATTCATGAAACATTGTTTTTTCCATGAAAAATGACTTAAAAGAATGGGAAAATGCACGGGCATGGTAAATTGGGACAAATTTTGCTCAGAAATGTGAAAAAAAGCACTTTTCAATTTTTGACCCAAATCAGAAAAAACGTAGACCCGCGGTATGTCATTTTGGTGAAAATTTTGACCATTCATGAAACCTTGTTTTTTCCATGAAAAATGACTCAAATGAGTGGGAAAATGCATTGGCATGGTAAATTGGGACAAATTTTGCTCAGAAATGTGAAAAAAGGCACTTTTCAATGTTTGACCCAAATCAGAAAAAAACTTAGACCCGCGGTATGTCATTTTGGTGAAAATTTTGACCATTCATGAAACCTTGTTTTTTCCATGAAAAATGACTCAAATGAGTGGGAAAATGCATGGGCATGGTAAATTGGACCAAATTTTGCTCAGAAATGTGAAAAAAAAACACTTTTAAATTTTTGACACAAATCAGAAAAAAACGTAGACCCGGTATGTCATTTTGGCAAAAATTTTGACCATTCATGATAACTTGTTTTTTTCATGAAAAATGACTCAAATGAGTGGGAAAATGCATGGGCATGGTAAATTGGGACAAATTTTGCTCAGAAATGTGTCAAAAAGCACTTTTCAATTTTTAACCCAAATCAGAAAAACACGTAGACCCGCGGTATGTCATTTTGGTGAAAATTTTGACCATTCATGAAACCTTGTTTTTTCCATGAAAAATGACTCAAATGAGTGGGAAAATGCATTGGCATGGTAAATTGGACCAAATTTTGCTCAGAAATGTGAAAAAAGCACTTTTAAATTTTTGACACAAATCAGAAAAAAACGTAGACCCGCGGTATGTCATTTTGCCGAAAATTTTGACCATTCATGAAAACTTGTTTTTTCCATGAAAAATGACTCAAATGAGTGGGAAAATGCATTGGCATGGTAAATTGGACCAAATTTTGCTCAGAAATGTGTCAAAAAGCACTTTTCAATTTTTAACCCAAATCAGAAAAACACGTAGACCCGCGGTATGTCATTTTGCCGAAAATTTTGACCATTCATGAAAACTTGTTTTTTTCCATGAAAAATGACTCAAATGAGTGGGAAAATGCATGGGGGCATGGTAAATTGGGACAAATTTTGCTCAGAAATGTGACAAAAGGCACTTTTCAATTTTTGACCCAAATCAGAAAAAAACGTAGACCCGCGGTATGTCATTTTGGTGAAAATTTTTACCATTCATGAAACCTTGTTTTTTCCATGAAAAATGACTCAAATGAGTGGGAAAATGCATGGGCATGGTAAATTGGGACAAATTTTGCTCAGAAATGTGTCAAAAGGCACTTTTCAATTTTTGACCCAAATCAGAAAAAAACGTAGACCCGAGGTATGTCATTTTGGCAAAAATTTTGACCATTCATGAAAACTTGTTTTTTTCATGAAAAATGACTCAAATGAGTGGGAAAATGCATGGGCATGGAAAATTGGACCAAATTTTGCTCAGAAATGTGAAAAAAAAGCACTTTTCAATTTTTGATCCAAATCAGAAAAACACGTAGACCCGCGGTATGTCATTTTGGTGAAAATTTTGACCATTCATGAAACATTGTTTTTTCCATGAAAAATGACTCAAATGAGTGGGAAAATGCACGGGCATGGTAAATTGGGACAAATTTTGCTCAGAAATGTGTCAAAAGGCACTTTTCAATTTTTGACCAAAATCAGAAAAAAACGTAGACCCCCGGTATGTCATTTTGGTGAAAATTTTGACCATTCATGAAACATTGTTTTTTCCATGAAAAATGACTTAAACGAGTGGGAAAATGCACGGGCATGGTAAATTGGGACAAATTTTGCTCAGAAATGTGAAAAAAAGCACTTTTCAATTTTTGACCCAAATCAGAAAAAACGTAGACCTGCGGTATGTCATTTTGGTGAAAATTTTGACCATTCATGAAACCTTGTTTTTTCCATGAAAAATGACTCAAATGAGTTTTGCTCATTTTTTTGCTCATTTATTTAATCAAATTTTGCTCAGAAATGTGACAAAAGGCACTTTTCAATTTTTGACCCAAATCAGAAAAAAACGTAGACCCGCGGTATGTCATTTTGGTGAAAATTTTGACCATTCATGAAACCTTGTTTTTTCCATGAAAAATGACTTAAATGAGTGGGAAAATGCATTGGCATGGTAAATTGGGACAAATTTTGCTCAGAAATGTGACAAAAGGCACTTTTCAATTTTTGACCCAAATCAGAAAAAAACTTAGACCCGTGGTATGTCATTTTGGTGAAAATTTTGACCATTCATGAAAACTTGTTTTTTCCATGAAAAATGACTTAAATGAGTGGGAAAATGCATTGGCATGGTAAATTGGGACAAATTTTGCTCAGAAATGTGACAAAAGGCACTTTTCAATTTTTGACCCAAATCAGAAAAAAACTTAGACCCGTGGTATGTCATTTTGGTGAAAATTTTGAACATTCATGAAACCTTGTTTTTTCCATGAAAAATGACTCAAATGAGTGGGAAAATGCATGGGCATGGTAAATTGGACAAAATTTGCTCAGATATGTGTCAAAAGGCACTTTTAAATTTTTGACCCAAATCAGAAAAAAACTTAGACCCGCGGTATGTCATTTTGGTGAAAATTTTGACCATTCATGAAACCTTGTTTTTTCCATGAAAAATGACTCAAATGAGTTTTGCTCATTTTTTTGCTCATTTATTTAATCAAATTTTGCTCAGAAATGTGACAAAAGGCACTTTTCAATTTTTGACCCAAATCAGAAAAAAACGTAGACCTGCGGTATGTCATTTTGGTGAAAATTTTGACCATTCATGAAACCTTGTTTTTTCCATGAAAAATGACTCAAATGAGTGGGAAAATGCATGGGCATGGTAAATTGGGAAAAATTTTGCTCAGAAATGTGACAAAAAGCACTTTTCAATTTTTGACCCAAATCAGAAAAAAACGTAGACCCGCGGTATGTCATTTTGGTGAAAATTTTGACCATTCATGAAACATTGTTTTTTCCATGAAAAATGCCTTAAACGAGTGGGAAAATGCACAGGCATGGTAAATTGGGACAAATTTTGCTCAGAAATGTGAAAAAAAAGCACTTTTCAATTTTTGACCCAAATCAGAAAAAAACGTAGACACGCGGTATGTCATTTTGGTGAAAATTTTGACCATTCATGAAACCTTGTTTTTTCCATGAAAAATGACTCAAATGAGTGGGAAAATGCATTGGCATGGTAAATTGGGACAAATTTTGCTCAGAAATGTGACAAAAGGCACTTTTCAATTTTTGACCCAAATCAGAAAAAAACGTAGACCCGCGGTATGCCATTTTGGTGAAAATTTTGACCATTCATGAAACCTTGTTTTTTCCATGAAAAATGACTCAAATGAGTGGGAAAATGCATGGGCATGGTAAATTGGGAAAAATTTTGCTCAGAAATGTGTCAAAAGGCACTTTTAAATTTTTGACCCAAATCAGAAAAAAACGTAGACCCGCGGTATGTCATTTTGGTGAAAATTTTGACCATTCATGAAAACTTGTTTTTTCCATGAAAAATGACTCAAATGAGTGGGAAAATGCATGGGCATGGTAAATTGGACCAAATTTTGCTCAGAAATGTGAAAAAAGCACTTTTAAAATTTTGGCACAAATCAGAAAAAAACGTAGACCCGCAGTATGTCATTTTGGCGAAAATTTTGACCATTCATGAAAACTTGTTTTTTTCATGAAAAATGACTCAAATGAGTGGGAAAATGCATGGGCATGGTAAATTGGACCAAATTTTGCTCAGAAATGTGAAAAAAAAGCACTTTTCAATTTTTGACCCAAATCAGAAAAACTCGTAGACCCGCGGGGTATGTCATTTTGGTGAAAATTTTGACCATTCATGAAACCTTGTTTTTTCCATGAAAAATGACTCAAATGAGTGGGAAAATGCATTGGCATGGTAAATTGGAACAAATTTTGCTCAGAAATGTGACAAAAAGCACTTTTCAATTTTTAACCCAAATCAGAAAAACACGTAGACCCGCGGTATGTCATTTTGGTGAAAATTTTGACCATTCATGAAACCTTGTTTTTTCCATGAAAAATGACTCAAATGAGTGGGAAAATGCATGGGCATGGTAAATTGGACCAAATTTTGCTTAGAAATGTGAAAAAAGCACTTTTAAATTTTTGACACAAATCATTAAAAAACGTAGACCCGCGGTATGTCATTTTGGTGAAAATTTTGACCATTCATGAAACCTTGTTTTTTCCATGAAAAATGACTCAAATGAGTGGGAAAATGCATTGGCATGGTAAATTGGAACAAGTTTTGCTCAGAAATGTGACAAAAAGCACTTTTCAATTTTTAACCCAAATCAGAAAAACACGTAGACCCGCGGTATGTCATTTTGGTGAAAATTTTGACCATTCATGAAACCTTGTTTTTTCCATGAAAAATGACTCAAATGAGTGGGAAAATGCATGGGCATGGTAAATTGGACCAAATTTTGCTCAGAAATGTGAAAAAAGCACTTTTAAATTTTTGACACAAATCAGAAAAAAACGTAGACCCGCGGTATGTCATTTTGCCGAAAATTTTGACCATTCATGAAAACTTGTTTTTTTCCATGAAAAATGACTCAAATGAGTGGGAAAATGCATGGGGGCATGGTAAATTGGGACAAATTTTGCTCAGAAATGTGACAAAAGGCACTTTTCAATTTTTGACCCAAATCAGAAAAAAATGTAGACCCGCGGTATGTCATTTTGGTGAAAATTTTGACCATTCATGAAACCTTGTTTTTTCCATGAAAAATGACTCAAATGAGTTTTGCTCATTTTTTTGCTCATTTATTTAATCAAATTTTGCTCAGAAATGTGACAAAAGGCACTTTTCAATTTTTGACCCAAATCAGAAAAAAACGTAGACACGCGGTATGTCATTTTGGTGAAAATTTTGACCATTCATGAAACCTTGTTTTTTCCATGAAAAATGACTCAAATGAGTGGGAAAATGCATTGGCATGGTAAATTGGGACAAATTTTGCTCAGAAATGTGACAAAAGGCACTTTTCAATTTTTGACCCAAATCAGAAAAAAACGTAGACCCGCGGTATGTCATTTTGGTGAAAATTTTGACCATTCATGAAACCTTGTTTTTTCCATGAAAAATGACTCAAATGAGTGGGAAAATGCATGGGCATGGTAAATTGGGAAAAATTTTGCTCAGAAATGTGTCAAAAGGCACTTTTAAATTTTTGACCCAAATCAGAAAAAAACGTAGACCCGCGGTATGTCATTTTGGTGAAAATTTTGACCATTCATGAAAACTTGTTTTTTCCATGAAAAATGACTCAAATGAGTGGGAAAATGCATGGGCATGGTAAATTGGACCAAATTTTGCTCAGAAATGTGAAAAAAGCACTTTTAAAATTTTGGCACAAATCAGAAAAAAACGTAGACCCGCAGTATGTCATTTTGGCGAAAATTTTGACCATTCATGAAAACTTGTTTTTTTCATGAAAAATGACTCAAATGAGTGGGAAAATGCATGGGCATGGTAAATTGGACCAAATTTTGCTCAGAAATGTGAAAAAAAAAGCACTTTTCAATTTTTGACCCAAATCAGAAAAACTCGTAGACCCGCGGGGTATGTCATTTTGGTGAAAATTTTGACCATTCATGAAACCTTGTTTTTTCCATGAAAAATGACTCAAATGAGTGGGAAAATGCATTGGCATGGTAAATTGGAACAAATTTTGCTCAGAAATGTGACAAAAAGCACTTTTCAATTTTTAACCCAAATCAGAAAAACACGTAGACCCGCGGTATGTCATTTTGGTGAAAATTTTGACCATTCATGAAACCTTGTTTTTTCCATGAAAAATGACTCAAATGAGTGGGAAAATGCATGGGCATGGTAAATTGGACCAAATTTTGCTTAGAAATGTGAAAAAAGCACTTTTAAATTTTTGACACAAATCATTAAAAAACGTAGACCCGCGGTATGTCATTTTGGTGAAAATTTTGACCATTCATGAAACCTTGTTTTTTCCATGAAAAATGACTCAAATGAGTGGGAAAATGCATTGGCATGGTAAATTGGAACAAGTTTTGCTCAGAAATGTGACAAAAAGCACTTTTCAATTTTTAACCCAAATCAGAAAAACACGTAGACCCGCGGTATGTCATTTTGGTGAAAATTTTGACCATTCATGAAACCTTGTTTTTTCCATGAAAAATGACTCAAATGAGTGGGAAAATGCATGGGCATGGTAAATTGGACCAAATTTTGCTCAGAAATGTGAAAAAAGCACTTTTAAATTTTTGACACAAATCAGAAAAAAACGTAGACCCGCGGTATGTCATTTTGGTGAAAATTTTGACCATTCATGAAAACTTGTTTTTTCCATGAAAAATGACTCAAATGAGTGGGAAAATGCATGGGCATGGTAAATTGGACCAAATTTTGCTCAGAAATGTGAAAAAAGCACTTTTAAATTTTTGACACAAATCAGAAAAAAACGTAGACCCGCGGTATGTCATTTTGCCGAAAATTTTGACCATTCATGAAAACTTGTTTTTTTCCATGAAAAATGACTCAAATGAGTGGGAAAATGCATGGGGGCATGGTAAATTGGGACAAATTTTGCTCAGAAATGTGACAAAAGGCACTTTTCAATTTTTGACCCAAATCAGAAAAAAATGTAGACCCGCGGTATGTCATTTTGGTGAAAATTTTGACCATTCATGAAACCTTGTTTTTTCCATGAAAAATGACTCAAATGAGTTTTGCTCATTTTTTTGCTCATTTATTTAATCAAATTTTGCTCAGAAATGTGACAAAAGGCACTTTTCAATTTTTGACCCAAATCAGAAAAAAACTTAGACCCGGGGTATGTCATTTTGGTGAAAATTTTGACCATTCATGAAACCTTGTTTTTTCCATGAAAAATGACTTAAACGAGTGGGAAAATGCACGGGCATGGTAAATTGGGACAAATTTTGCTCAGAAATGTGAAAAAAAAAGCACTTTTCAATTTTTGACCCAAATCAGAAAAAAACGTAGACCCGCAGTATGTCATTTTGGTGAAAATTTTGACCATTCATGAAACCTTGTTTTTTCCATGAAAAATGACTTAAATGAGTGGGAAAATGCATTGGCATGGTAAATTGGGACAAATTTTGCTCAGAAATGTGACAAAAGGCACTTTTCAATTTTTGACCCAAATCAGAAAAAAACTTAGACCCGTGGTATGTCATTTTGGTGAAAATTTTGACCATTCATGAAACCTTGTTTTTTCCATGAAAAATGACTCAAATGAGTGGGAAAATGCATGGGCATGGTAAATTGGACAAAATTTGCTCAGATATGTGTCAAAAGGCACTTTTAAATTTTTGACCCAAATCAGAAAAAAACGTAGACCCGCGGTATGTCATTTTGGTGAAAATTTTGACCATTCATGAAACCTTGTTTTTTCCATGAAAAATGACTCAAATGAGTGGGAAAATGCATGGGCATGGTAAATTTGGACAAATTTTGCTCAGAAATGTGAAAAAAAGCACTTTTAAATTTTTGAACCAAATCAGAAAAACACGTAGACCCGCGGTATGTCATTTTGGCGAAAATTTTGACCATTCATGAAAACTTGTTTTTTTCATGAAAAATGACTCAAATTAGTGGGAAAATGCATGGGCATGGTAAATTGGACCAAATTTTGCTCAGAAATGTGAAAAAAGCACTTTTCAATTTTTGACACAAATCAGAAAAAAACGTAGACCCGCGGTATGTCATTTTGGCGAAAATTTTGACCATTCATGAAAACTTGTTTTTTTCATGAAAAATGACTCAAATTAGTGGGAAAATGCATGGGCATGGTAAATTGGACCAAATTTTGCTCAGAAATGTGAAAAAAGCACTTTTCAATTTTTGACACAAATCAGAAAAAAACGTAGACCCGCGGTATGTCATTTTGGCGAAAATTTTGACCATTCATGAAAACTTGTTTTTTTCATGAAAAATGACTCAAATTAGTGGGAAAATGCATGGGCATGGTAAATTGGACCAAATTTTGCTCAGAAATGTGAAAAAAGCACTTTTCAATTTTTGACCCAAATCAGAAAAACACGTAGACCCGCGGTATGTCATTTTGGTGAAAATTTTGACCATTCATGAAAACTTGTTTTTTTCATGAAAAATGACTCAAATTAGTGGGAAAATGCATAGGCATGGTAAATTGGACCAAATTTTGCTCAGAAATGTGAAAAAAGCACTTTTCAATTTTTGACCCAAATCAGAAAAACACGTAGACCCGCGGTATGTCATTTTGGCGAAAATTTTGACCATTCATGAAAACTTGTTTTTTTCATGAAAAATGACTCAAATTAGTGGGAAAATGCATGGGCATGGTAAATTGGACCAAATTTTGCTCAGAAATGTGAAAAAAGCACTTTTCAATTTTTGACCCAAATCAGAAAAACACGTAGACCCGCGGTATGTCATTTTGGTGAAAATTTTGACCATTCATGAAAACTTGTTTTTTTCATGAAAAATGACTCAAATTAGTGGGAAAATGCATAGGCATGGTAAATTGGACCAAATTTTGCTCAGAAATGTGAAAAAAGCACTTTTCAATTTTTGACCCAAATCAGAAAAACACGTAGACCCGCGGTATGTCATTTTGGTGAAAATTTTGACCATTCATAAAACCTTGTTTTTTTCCATGAAAAATGACTGAAATGAGTGGGAAAATGCATGGGCATGGAAAATTGGACCAAATTTTGCTCAGAAATGTGAAAAAAAGCACTTTTCAATTTTTGAACCAAATCAGAAAAACACGTAGACCCGCGGTATGTCATTTTGGCGAAAATTTTGACCATTCATGAAAACTTGTTTTTTTCATGAAAAATGACTCAAATTAGTGGGAAAGTGCATGGGCATGGTAAATTGGACCAAATTTTGCTCAGAAATGTGAAAAAAGCACTTTTCAATTTTTGACCCAAATCAGAAAAACACGTAGACCCGCGGTATGTCATTTTGGTGAAAATTTTGACCATTCATAAAACCTTGTTTTTTTCCATGAAAAATGACTGAAATGAGTGGGAAAATGCATGGGCATGGAAAATTGGACCAAATTTTGCTCAGAAATGTGAAAAAAAGCACTTTTCAATTTTTGAACCAAATCAGAAAAACACGTAGACCCGCGGTATGTCATTTTGGTGAAAATTTTGACCATTCATGAAACCTTATTTTTTCCATGAAAAATTACTCAAATGAGTGGGAAAATGCATGGGCATGGTAAATTGGGACAAATTTTGCTCAGAAATGTGTCAAAAGGCACTTTTCAATTTTTGACCCAAATCAGATAAAAACGTAGACCCGCGGTATGTCATTTTGGTGAAAATTTTGACCATTCATGAAACCTTGTTTTTTCCATGAAAAATGACTAAAATGAGTGGGAAAATGCATGGGCATGGTAAATTGGACCAAATTTTGCTCAGAAATGTGAAAAAAGCACTTTTAAAATTTTGACACAAATCAGAAAAAAACGTAGACCCGCGGTATGTCATTTTGGCGAAAATTTTGACCATTCATGAAAACTTGTTTTTTTCATGAAAAATGACTCAAATTAGTGGGAAAATGCATGGGCATGGTAAATTGGACCAAATTTTGCTCAGAAATGTGAAAAAAGCACTTTTCAATTTTTGACCCAAATCAGAAAAACACGTAGACCCGCGGTATGTCATTTTGGTGAAAATTTTGACCATTCATAAAACCTTGTTTTTTTCCATGAAAAATGACTGAAATGAGTGGGAAAATGCATGGGCATGGAAAATTGGACCAAATTTTGCTCAGAAATGTGAAAAAAGCACTTTTCAATTTTTGACCCAAATCAGAAAAAAACGTAGACCCGCGGTATGTCATTTTGGTGAAAATTTTGACCATTCATGAAACCTTATTTTTTCCATGAAAAATTACTCAAATGAGTGGGAAAATGCATGGGCATGGTAAATTGGGACAAATTTTGCTCAGAAATGTGTCAAAAGGCACTTTTCAATTTTTGACCCAAATCAGATAAAAACGTAGACCCGCGGTATGTCATTTTGGTGAAAATTTTGACCATTCATGAAACCTTGTTTTTTCCATGAAAAATGACTCAAATGAGTGGGGAAATGCATGGGCATGGAAAATTGGACCAAATTTTGCTCAGAAATGTGAAAAAAAGCACTTTTCAATTTTTGAACCAAATCAGAAAAACACGTAGACCCGCGGTATGTCATTTTGGCGAAAATTTTGACCATTCATGAAAACTTGTTATTTTCATGAAAAATTACTCAAATGAGTGGGAAAATGCATGGGCATGGTAAATTGGGACAAATTTTGCTCAGAAATGTGTCAAAAGGCACTTTTCAATTTTTGACCCAAATCAGATAAAAACGTAGACCCGCGGTATGTCATTTTGGTGAAAATTTTGACCATTCATGAAACCTTGTTTTTTCCATGAAAAATGACTAAAATGAGTGGGAAAATGCATGGGCATGGTAAATTGGACCAAATTTTGCTCAGAAATGTGAAAAAAGCACTTTTAAAATTTTGACACAAATCAGAAAAAAACGTAGACCCGCGGTATGTCATTTTGGCGAAAATTTTGACCATTCATGAAAACTTGTTTTTTTCATGAAAAATGACTCAAATTAGTGGGAAAATGCATGGGCATGGTAAATTGGACCAAATTTTGCTCAGAAATGTGAAAAAAGCACTTTTCAATTTTTGACCCAAATCAGAAAAACACGTAGACCCGCGGTATGTCATTTTGGTGAAAATTTTGACCATTCATAAAACCTTGTTTTTTTCCATGAAAAATGACTGAAATGAGTGGGAAAATGCATGGGCATGGAAAATTGGACCAAATTTTGCTCAGAAATGTGAAAAAAGCACTTTTCAATTTTTGACCCAAATCAGAAAAAAACGTAGACCCGCGGTATGTCATTTTGGTGAAAATTTTGACCATTCATGAAACCTTGTTTTTTCCATGAAAAATGACTCAAATGAGTGGGAAAATGCATGGGCATGGTAAATTGGACAAAATTTTGCTCAGAAATGTGAAAAAAGCACTTTTCAATTTTTGAACCAAATCAGAAAAACACGTAGACCCGCGGTATGTCATTTTGGTGAAAATTTTGACCATTCATGAAACCTTGTTTTTTCCATGAAAAATGACTCAAATGAGTGGGAAAATGCATGGGCATGGTAAATTGGACCAAATTTTGCTCAGAAATGTGAAAAAAGCACTTTTCAATTTTTGACCCAAATCAGAAAAAAACGTAGACCCGCGGTATGTCATTTTGGTGAAAATTTTGACCATTCATGAAACCTTATTTTTTCCATGAAAAATTACTCAAATGAGTGGGAAAATGCATGGGCATGGTAAATTGGGACACATTTTGCTCAGAAATGTGTCAAAAGGCACTTTTCAATTTTTGACCCAAATCAGAAAAAAACGTAGACCCGCGGTATGTCATTTTGGCAAAAATTTTGACCATTCATGATAACTTGTTTTTTTCATGAAAAATGACTCAAATGAGTGGGAAAATGCATGGGCATGGTAAATTGGACCAAATTTTGCTCAGAAATGTGAAAAAAGCAGTTTTCAATTTTTGACCCAAATCAGAAAAAAACGTAGACCCGCGGTATGTCATTTTGGTGAAAATTTTGACCATTCATGAAACCTTGTTTTTTCCATGAAAAATGACTCAAATGAGTGGGAAAATGCATGGGCATGGTAAATTGGAACAAATTTTGCTCAGAAATGTGTCAAAAGGCACTTTTCAATTTTTGACCCAAATCAGAAAAACACGTAGACCCGCAGTATGTCATTTTGGCGAAAATTTTGACCATTCATGAAACCTTGTTTTTTCCATGAAAAATGACTGAAATGAGTGGGAAAATGCATGGGCATGGAAAATTGGACCAAATTTTGCTCAGAAATGTGAAAAAAGCACTTTTCAATTTTTGACCCAAATCAGAAAAAAACGTAGACCCGCGGTATGTCATTTTGGTGAAAATTTTGACCATTCATGAAACCTTGTTTTTTCCATGAAAAATGACTCAAATGAGTGGGAAAATGCATGGGCATGGTAAATTGGACAAAATTTTGCTCAGAAATGTGAAAAAAGCACTTTTCAATTTTTGAACCAAATCAGAAAAACACGTAGACCCGCGGTATGTCATTTTGGTGAAAATTTTGACCATTCATGAAACCTTGTTTTTTCCATGAAAAATGACTCAAATGAGTGGGAAAATGCATGGGCATGGTAAATTGGACCAAATTTTGCTCAGAAATGTGAAAAAAGCACTTTTCAATTTTTGACCCAAATCAGAAAAAAACGTAGACCCGCGGTATGTCATTTTGGTGAAAATTTTGACCATTCATGAAACCTTATTTTTTCCATGAAAAATTACTCAAATGAGTGGGAAAATGCATGGGCATGGTAAATTGGGACACATTTTGCTCAGAAATGTGTCAAAAGGCACTTTTCAATTTTTGACCCAAATCAGAAAAAAACGTAGACCCGCGGTATGTCATTTTGGCAAAAATTTTGACCATTCATGATAACTTGTTTTTTTCATGAAAAATGACTCAAATGAGTGGGAAAATGCATGGGCATGGTAAATTGGACCAAATTTTGCTCAGAAATGTGAAAAAAGCAGTTTTCAATTTTTGACCCAAATCAGAAAAAAACGTAGACCCGCGGTATGTCATTTTGGTGAAAATTTTGACCATTCATGAAACCTTGTTTTTTCCATGAAAAATGACTCAAATGAGTGGGAAAATGCATGGGCATGGTAAATTGGAACAAATTTTGCTCAGAAATGAGACAAAAATCACTTTTCAATTTTTGACCCAAATCAGAAAAACACGTAGACCCGCAGTATGTCATTTTGGCGAAAATTTTGACCATTCATGAAACCTTGTTTTTTCCATGAAAAATGACTCAAATGAGTGGGAAAATGCACGGGCATGGTAAATTGGGACAAATTTTGCTCAGAAATGTGACAAAAGGCACTTTTCAATTTTTGACCCAAATCAGTAAAAAACGTAGACCCGCGGTATGTCATTTTGGTGAAAATTTTGACCATTCATGAAACCTTGTTTTTTCGATGAAAAATGACTCAAATGAGTCGGAAAATACTTGGGCATGGTAAATTTGGACAAATTTTGCTCAGAAATGTGACAAAAAGCACTTTACAATTTTTGACCCAAATCAGAAAAAATCGTAGACCCGCGGTATGTCATTTTGGTGAAAATTTTGACCATTCATGAAACCTTGTTTTTTCCATGAAAAATGACTCAAATGAGTGGGAAAATGCATGGGCATGGTAAATTTGGACAAATTTTGCTCAGAAATGTGACAAAAAGCACTTTTAAATTTTTGACCCAAATCAGAAAAAAACGTAAACCCGCGGTATGTCATTTTGGTGAAAATTTTGACCATTCATGAAACCTTGTTTTTTTCCATGAAAAATGACTCAAATGAGTGGGAAAATGCATTGGCATGGTAAATTGGGACAAATTTTGCTCAGAAATGTGACAAAAGGCACTTTTCAATTTTTGACCCAAATCAGAAAAAACGTAGACCCGCGGTATGTCATTTTGGTGAAAATTTTGACCATTCATGAAACCTTGTTTTTTCCATGAAAAATGAATCAAACGAGTGGGAAAATGCATGATCATGGAAAATTGGACCAAATTTTGCTCAGAAATGTGAAAAAAGCACTTCAATTTTTGACCCAAATCAGAAAAAAACGTAGACCCGCGGTATGTCATTTTGGTGAAAATTTTGACCATTCATGAAACCTTGTTTTTTCCATGAAAAATGACTCAAATGAGTGGGAAAATGCATGGGCATGGAAAATTGGACCAAATTTTGCTCAGAAATGTGAAAAAAGCACTTTTCAATTTTTGACCCAAATCAGAAAAAAACGTAGACCCGCGGTATGTCATTTTGGTGAAAATTTTGACCATTCATGAAACCTTGTTTTTTCCATGAAAAATGACTCAAATGAGTGGGAAAATGCATGGGCATGGTAAATTGGACAAAATTTTGCTCAGAAATGTGAAAAAAGCACTTTTCAATTTTTGAACCAAATCAGAAAAACACGTAGACCCGCGGTATGTCATTTTGGTGAAAATTTTGACCATTCATGAAACCTTGTTTTTTCCATGAAAAATGACTCAAATGAGTGGGAAAATGCATGGGCATGGTAAATTGGACCAAATTTTGCTCAGAAATGTGAAAAAAGCACTTTTCAATTTTTGACCCAAATCAGAAAAAAACGTAGACCCGCGGTATGTCATTTTGGTGAAAATTTTGACCATTCATGAAACCTTATTTTTTCCATGAAAAATTACTCAAATGAGTGGGAAAATGCATGGGCATGGTAAATTGGGACAAATTTTGCTCAGAAATGTGTCAAAAGGCACTTTTCAATTTTTGACCCAAATCAGATAAAAACGTAGACCCGCGGTATGTCATTTTGGTGAAAATTTTGACCATTCATGAAACCTTGTTTTTTCCATGAAAAATGACTCAAATGAGTGGGAAAATGCATGGGCATGGTAAATTGGACCAAATTTTGCTCAGAAATGTGAAAAAAGCACTTTTAAATTTTTGACACGAATCAGAAAAAAACGTAGACCCGCGGTATGTCATTTTGGCGAAAATTTTGACCATTCATGAAAACTTGTTTTTTTCATGAAAAATGACTCAAATGAGTGGGAAAATGCATGGGCATGGTAAATTGGACCAAATTTTGCTCAGAAATGTGACAAAAGCACTTTTCAATTTTTGACCCAAATCAGAAAAACACGTAGACCCGCGGTATGTCATGTTGGTGAAAATTTTGACCATTCATGAAACCTTGTTTTTTCCATGAAAAATGACTCAAATGAGTGGGGAAATGCATGGGCATGGTAAATTGGGACACATTTTGCTCAGAAATGTGTCAAAAGGCACTTTTCAATTTTTGACCCAAATCAGAAAAAAACGTAGACCCGCGGTATGTCATTTTGGCAAAAATTTTGACCATTCATGATAACTTGTTTTTTTCATGAAAAATGACTCAAATGAGTGGGAAAATGCATGGGCATGGTAAATTGGACCAAATTTTGCTCAGAAATGTGAAAAAAGCACTTTTCAATTTTTGACCCAAATCAGAAAAAAACGTAGACCCGCGGTATGTCATTTTGGTGAAAATTTTGACCATTCATGAAACCTTGTTTTTTCCATGAAAAATGACTCAAATGAGTGGGAAAATGAATGGGCATGGAAAATTGGACCAAATTTTGCTCAGAAATGTGAAAAAAGCACTTTTCAATTTTTGACCCAAATCAGAAAAAAACGTAGACCCGCGGTATGTCATTTTGGTGAAAATTTTGACCATTCATGAAACCTTGTTTTTTCCATGAAAAATGACTCAAATGAGTGGGAAAATGCATGGGCATGGTAAATTGGACAAAATTTTGCTCAGAAATGTGAAAAAAGCACTTTTCAATTTTTGAACCAAATCAGAAAAACACGTAGACCCGCGGTATGTCATTTTGGTGAAAATTTTGACCATTCATGAAACCTTGTTTTTTCCATGAAAAATGACTCAAATGAGTGGGAAAATGCATGGGCATGGTAAATTGGACCAAATTTTGCTCAGAAATGTGAAAAAAGCACTTTTCAATTTTTGACCCAAATCAGAAAAAAACGTAGACCCGCGGTATGTCATTTTGGTGAAAATTTTGACCATTCATGAAACCTTATTTTTTCCATGAAAAATTACTCAAATGAGTGGGAAAATGCATGGGCATGGTAAATTGGGACAAATTTTGCTCAGAAATGTGTCAAAAGGCACTTTTCAATTTTTGACCCAAATCAGATAAAAACGTAGACCCGCGGTATGTCATTTTGGTGAAAATTTTGACCATTCATGAAACCTTGTTTTTTCCATGAAAAATGACTCAAATGAGTGGGAAAATGCATGGGCATGGTAAATTGGACCAAATTTTGCTCAGAAATGTGAAAAAAGCACTTTTAAATTTTTGACACGAATCAGAAAAAAACGTAGACCCGCGGTATGTCATTTTGGCGAAAATTTTGACCATTCATGAAAACTTGTTTTTTTCATGAAAAATGACTCAAATGAGTGGGAAAATGCATGGGCATGGTAAATTGGACCAAATTTTGCTCAGAAATGTGACAAAAGCACTTTTCAATTTTTGACCCAAATCAGAAAAACACGTAGACCCGCGGTATGTCATGTTGGTGAAAATTTTGACCATTCATGAAACCTTGTTTTTTCCATGAAAAATGACTCAAATGAGTGGGGAAATGCATGGGCATGGTAAATTGGGACACATTTTGCTCAGAAATGTGTCAAAAGGCACTTTTCAATTTTTGACCCAAATCAGAAAAAAACGTAGACCCGCGGTATGTCATTTTGGCAAAAATTTTGACCATTCATGATAACTTGTTTTTTTCATGAAAAATGACTCAAATGAGTGGGAAAATGCATGGGCATGGTAAATTGGACCAAATTTTGCTCAGAAATGTGAAAAAAGCACTTTTCAATTTTTGACCCAAATCAGAAAAAAACGTAGACCCGCGGTATGTCATTTTGGTGAAAATTTTGACCATTCATGAAACCTTGTTTTTTCCATGAAAAATGACTCAAATGAGTGGGAAAATGCATGGGCATGGTAAATTGGAACAAATTTTGCTCAGAAATGTGACAAAAATCACTTTTCAATTTTTGACCCAAATCAGAAAAACACGTAGACCCGCAGTATGTCATTTTGGCGAAAATTTTGACCATTCATGAAACCTTGTTTTTTCCATGAAAAATGACTCAAATGAGTGGGAAAATGCACGGGCATGGTAAATTGGGACAAATTTTGCTCAGAAATGTGACAAAAGGCACTTTTCAATTTTTGACCCAAATCAGTAAAAAACGTAGACCCGCGGTATGTCATTTTGGTGAAAATTTTGACCATTCATGAAACCTTGTTTTTTCGATGAAAAATGACTCAAATGAGTCGGAAAATACTTGGGCATGGTAAATTTGGACAAATTTTGCTCAGAAATGTGACAAAAAGCACTTTACAATTTTTGACCCAAATCAGAAAAAAACGTAGACCCGCGGTATGTCATTTTGGTGAAAATTTTGACCATTCATGAAACCTTGTTTTTTCCATGAAAAATGACTCAAATGAGTGGGAAAATGCATGGGCATGGTAAATTTGGACAAATTTTGCTCAGAAATGTGACAAAAAGCACTTTTAAATTTTTGACCCAAATCAGAAAAAAACGTAAACCCGCGGTATGTCATTTTGGTGAAAATTTTGACCATTCATGAAACCTTGTTTTTTTCCATGAAAAATGACTCAAATGAGTGGGAAAATGCATTGGCATGGTAAATTGGGACAAATTTTGCTCAGAAATGTGACAAAAGGCACTTTTCAATTTTTGACCCAAATCAGAAAAAACGTAGACCCGCGGTATGTCATTTTGGTGAAAATTTTGACCATTCATGAAACCTTGTTTTTTCCATGAAAAATGACTCAAACGAGTGGGAAAATGCATGATCATGGAAAATTGGACCAAATTTTGCTCAGAAATGTGAAAAAAGCACTTCAATTTTTGACCCAAATCAGAAAAAAACGTAGACCCGCGGTATGTCATTTTGGTGAAAATTTTGACCATTCATGAAACCTTGTTTTTTCCATGAAAAATGACTCAAATGAGTGGGAAAATGCATGGGCATGGTAAATTGGACCAAATTTTGCTCAGAAATGTGAAAAAAGCACTTTTCAATTTTTAACCCAAATCAGAAAAACACGTAGACCCGCGGTATGTCATTTTGGTGAAAATTTTTACCATTCATGAAACCTTGTTTTTTTCATGAAAAATGACTCAAATGAGTGGGAAAATGCATGGGCATGGTAAATTGACCAAATTTTGCTCAGAAATGTGAAAAAAAGCACTTTTCAATTTTTGACACGAATCAGAAAAAAACGTAGACCCCCGGTATGTCATTTTGGTGAAAATTTTGACCATTCATGATAACTTGTTTTTTTCATGAAAAATGACTCAAATGAGTGGGAAAATGCATGGGCATGGTAAATTGGACCAAATTTTGCTCAGAAATGTGAAAAAAGCACTTTTCAATTTTTGACCCAAATCAGAAAAAAACGTAGACCCGCGGTATGTCATTTTGGTGAAAATTTTGACCATTCATGATAACTTGTTTTTTTCATGAAAAATGACTGAAATGAGTGGGAAAATGCATGGGCATGGTAAATTGGACCAAATTTTGCTCAGAAATGTGAAAAAAAGCACTTTTCAATTTTTGACACGAATCAGAAAAAAACGTAGACCCGCGGTATGTCATGTTGGTGAAAATTTTGACCATTCATGAAACCTTGTTTTTTTTCATGAAAAATGACTCAAATGAGTGGGAAAATGCATGGGCATGGTAAATTGGGACAAATTTTGCTCAGAAATGTGTCAAAAGGCACTTTTCAATTTTTGACCCAAATCAGAAAAAAACGTAGACCCGAGGTATGTCATTTTGGTGAAAATTTTGACCATTCATGAAACCTTGTTTTTTCCATGAAAAATGACTCAAATGAGTGGGAAAATGCATGGGCATGGTAAATTGGACCAAATTTTCCTCAAAAATGTGAAAAAAAAGCACTTTTAAAATTTTGACACGAATCAGAAAAAAACGTAGACCCGCGGTATGTCATTTTGGTGAAAATTTTGACCGTTAATATAATCTTGTTTTTTTCCATGAAAAATGACTCAAATGAGTGGGAAAATGCATGGGCATGGTAAATTGGACCAAATTTTGCTCAGAAATGTGAAAAAAGCACTTTTCAATTTTTGACCCAAATCAGAAAAAAACGTAGTCCCGCGGTATGTCATTTTTGTGAAAATTTTGACCATTCATAAAACCTTGTTTTTTTTCCATGAAAAATGACTGAAATGAGTTGGAAAATGCATGGGCATGGAAAATTGGACCAAATTTTGCTCAGAAATGTGAAAAAAAAGCACTTTTCAATTTTTGACACAAATCAGAAAAAAACGTAGACCCGCGGTATGTCATTTTGGTGAAAATTTTGACCATTCATGATAACTTGTTTTTTTTATGAAAAATGACTCAAATGAGTGGGAAAATGCATGGGCATGGTAAATTGGACCAAATTTTGCTCAGAAATGTGACAAAAAGCACTTTTCAATTTTTGACCCAAATCAGAAAAACACGTAGACCTGCGGTATGTCATTTTGGTGAAAATTTTGACCATTCATAAAACCTTGTTTTTTTCCATGAAAAATGACTGAAATGAGTGGGAAAATGCATGGGCATGGTAAATTGGACCAAATTTTGCTCAGAAATGTGAAAAAAAGCACTTTTCAATTTTTGACACAAATCAGAAAAACATGTAGACCCGCGGTATGTCATTTTGGTGAAAATTTTGACCATTCATGATAACTTGTTTTTTTCATGAAAAATGACTCAAATGAGTGGGAAAATGCATGGGCATGGTAAATTGGACCAAATTTTTCTCAGAAATGTGAAAAAAGCACTTTTCAATTTTTGACCCAAATCAGAAAAAACGTAGACCCGCGGTATGGCATTTTGGTGAAAATTTTGACCATTCATGAAACCTTGTTTTTTCCATGAAAAATGACTCAAATGAGTGGGAAAATGCATGGGCATGGTAAATTGGACAAAATTTTGCTCAAAAATGTGAAAAAAAGCACTTTTCAATTTTTGACCCAAATCAGTAAAAAACGTAGACCCGCGGTATGTCATTTTTGTGAAAATTTTGACCATTCATGAAACCTTGTTTTTTCCATGAAAAATGACTCAAATGAGTGGGAAAATGCATGGGCATGGTAAATTGGACCAAATTTTGCTCAGAAAAGTGACAAAAAGCACTTTTCAATTTTTGACCCAAATCAGAAAAACACGTAGACCCGCGGTATGTCATTTTGGTGAAAATTTTGACCATTCATGAAACCTTGTTTTTTTTCCATGAAAAATGACTGAAATGAGTTGGAAAATGCATGGGCATGGAAAATTGGACCAAATTTTGCTCAGAAATGTGAAAAAAAAGCACTTTTCAATTTTTGACACAAATCAGAAAAAAACGTAGACCCGCGGTATGTCATTTTGGTGAAAATTTTGACCATTCATGATAACTTGTTTTTTTTATGAAAAATGACTCAAATGAGTGGGAAAATGCATGGGCATGGTAAATTGGACCAAATTTTGCTCAGAAATGTGACAAAAAGCACTTTTCAATTTTTGACCCAAATCAGAAAAACACGTAGACCTGCGGTATGTCATTTTGGTGAAAATTTTGACCATTCATAAAACCTTGTTTTTTTCCATGAAAAATGACTGAAATGAGTGGGAAAATGCATGGGCATGGTAAATTGGACCAAATTTTGCTCAAAAATGTGAAAAAAAGCACTTTTCAATTTTTGACCCAAATCAGTAAAAAACGTAGACCCGCGGTATGTCATTTTGGTGAAAATTTTGACCATTCATGAAACCTTGTTTTTTCCATGAAAAATGACTCAAATGAGTGGGAAAATGCATGGGCATGGTAAATTGGACCAAATTTTGCTCAGAAAAGTGACAAAAAGCACTTTTCAATTTTTGACCCAAATCAGAAAAACACGTAGACCCGCGGTATGTCATTTTGGTGAAAATTTTGACCATTCATGAAACCTTGTTTTTTCCATGAAAAATGACTCAAATGAGTGGGAAAATGCATGGGCATGGTAAATTGGACCAAATTTTCCTCAAAAATGTGAAAAAAAGCACTTTTAAAATTTTGACACGAATCAGAAAAAAACGTAGACCCGCGGTATGTCATTTTGGCAAAAATTTTGACCATTCATGATAACTTGTTTTTTTCATGAAAAATGACTCAAATGAGTGGGAAAATGCATGGGCATGGTAAATTGGACCAAATTTTGCTCAGAAATGTGAAAAAAGCACTTTTCAATTTTTGACCCAAATCAGAAAAACACGTAGACCCGCGGTATGTCATTTTGGTGAAAATTTTGACCATTCATGATAACTTGTTTTTTTCATGAAAAATGACTCAAATGAGTGGGAAAATGCATGGGCATGGTAAATTGGACCAAATTTTGCTCAGAAATGTGAAAAAAAGCACTTTTCAATTTTTGACACGAATCAGAAAAAAACGTAGACCCCCGGTATGTCATTTTGGTGAAAATTTTGACCATTCATGATAACTTGTTTTTATCATGAAAAATGACTCAAATGAGTGGGAAAATGCATGGGCATGGTAAATTGGACCAAATTTTGCTCAGAAATGTGAAAAAAGCACTTTTCAATTTTTGACCCAAATCAGAAAAAAACGTAAACCCGCGGTATGTCATTTTGGTGAAAATTTTGACCATTCATGAAACCTTGTTTTTTCCATGAAAAATGACTCAAATGAGTGGGAAAATGCATGGGCATGGTAAATTGGGACAAATTTTGCTCAGAAATGTGTCAAAAGGCACTTTTCAATTTTTGACCCAAATCAGAAAAAAACGTAGACCCGCGGTATGTCATTTTGGTGAAAATTTTGACCATTCATGAAACCTTGTTTTTTCCATGAAAAATGACTCAAATGAGTGGGAAAATGCATGGGCATGGTAAATTGGACCAAATTTTCCTCAAAAATGTGAAAAAAAGCACTTTTAAAATTTTGACACGAATCAGAAAAAAACGTAGACCCGCGGTATGTCATTTTGGTGAAAATTTTGACCATTCATAAAACCTTGTTTTTTTCCATGAAAAATGACTGAAATGAGTTGGAAAATGCATGGGCATGGAAAATTGGACCAAATTTTGCTCAGAAATGTGAAAAAAAAAGCACTTTTCAATTTTTGACACAAATCAGAAAAAAACGTAGACCCGCGGTATGTCATTTTGGTGAAAATTTTGACCATTCATGATAACTTGTTTTTTTTATGAAAAATGACTCAAATGAGTGGGAAAATGCACGGGCATGGTAAATTGGACCAAATTTTGCTCAGAAATGTGACAAAAAGCACTTTTCAATTTTTGACCCAAATCAGAAAAACACGTAGACCTGCGGTATGTCATTTTGGTGAAAATTTTGACCATTCATAAAACCTTGTTTTTTTCCATGAAAAATGACTCAAATGAGTGGGAAAATGCATGGGCATGGTAAATTGGACCAAATTTTGCTCAGAAATGTGAAAAAAGCACTTTTCAATTTTTGACCCAAATCAGAAAAACACGTAGACCCGCGGTATGTCATTTTGGTGAAAATTTTGACCATTCCTGATAACTTGTTTTTTTTCATGAAAAATTACTCAAATGAGTGGGAAAATGCATGGGCATGGTAAATTGGACCAAATTTTTCTCAGAAATGTGAAAAAAGCACTTTTCAATTTTTGACCCAAATCAGAAAAAACGTAGACCCGCGGTATGTCATTTTGGTGAAAATTGTGACCATTCATGAAACCTTGTTTTTTCCATGAAAAATGACTCAAATGAGTGGGAAAATGCATGGGCATGGTAAATTGGACCAAATTTTGCTCAGAAATGTGAAAAAAGCACTTTTCAATTTTTGACACAAATCAGAAAAAAACGTAGACCCGCGGTATGTCATTTTGGTGAAAATTTTGACCAATCATGAAACCTTGTTTTTTCCATGAAAAATGACTCAAATGAGTGGGAAAATGCATGGGCATGGTAAATTGGGACAAATTTTGCTCAGAAATGTGTCAAAAGGCACTTTTAAATTTTTGACCCAAATCAGAAAAAAACGTAGACCCGCGGTATGTCATTTTGGTGAAAATTTTGACCATTCATGAAACCTTGTTTTTTCCATGAAAAATGACTCAAATGAGTGGGAAAATGCATGGGCATGGTAAATTTGGACAAATTTTGCTCAGAAATGTGAAAAAAAAGCACTTTTCAATTTTTGACCCAAATCAGAAAAAACGTATACCCGCGGTATGTCATTTTGGTGAAAATTTTGACCATTCATGAAACCTTGTTTTTTCCATGAAAAATGACTCAAATTAGTGGGAAAATGCATTGGCATGGTAAATTGGGACAAATTTTGCTCAGAAATGTGACAAAAGGCACTGTTCAATTTTTGACCCAAATCAGAAAAAAACATAGACCCGCGGTATGTCATTTTGGTGAAAATTTTGACCATTCATGAAACCTTGTTTTTTTCCATGAAAAATGACTCAAATGAGTGGGAACATGCATGGGCATGGTAAATTGGACCAAATTTTGCTCAGAAATGTGACAAAATCACTTTTCAATTTTTGACCCAAATCAGAAAAACACGTAGACCCGCGGTATGTCATGTTGGTGAAAATTTTGACCATTCATGAAACCTTGTTTTTTCCATGAAAAATGACTCAAATGAGTGGGGAAATGCATGGGCATGGTAAATTGGACCAAAATTTGCTCAGAAATGTGAAAAAAGCACTTTTCAATTTTTGACCCAAATCAGAAAAAAACGTAGACCCGCGGTATGTCATTTTGGTGAAAATTTTGACCGTTCATGAAACCTTGTTTTTTCCATGAAAAATGACTCAAATGAGTGGGAAAATGCATTGGCATGGTAAATTGGACCAAAATTTGCTCAGAAATGTGAAAAAAGCACTTTTCAATTTTTGACCCAAATCAGAAAAACACGTAGACCCGCGGTATGTCATTTTGGTGAAAATTTTGACCATTCATAAAACCTTGTTTTTTTCCATGAAAAATGACTGAAATGAGTGGGAAAATGCATGGGCATGGAAAATTGGACCAAATTTTGCTCAGAAATGTGAAAAAAAGCACTTTTCAATTTTTGACCCAAATCAGAAAAAAACGTAGACCCGCGGTATGTCATTTTGGTGAAAATTCTGACCATTCATGAAACCTTGTTTTTTTCATGAAAAATGACTCAAATGAGTGGGAAAATGCATGGGCATGGTAAATTGGGACAAATTTTGCTCAGAAATGTGTCAAAAGCCACTTTTCAATTTTTGACCCAAATCAGAAAAAAACGTAGACCCGCGGTATGTCATTTTGGTGAAAATTTTGACCATTCATGAAACCTTGATTTTTACATGAAAAATGACTCAAATGAGTGGGAAAATGCATGGGCATGGTAAATTGGGACAAATTTTGCTCAGAAATGTGTCAAAAGGCACTTTTCAATTTTTGACCCAAATTAGAAAAAAACGTAGACCCGCGGTATGTCATTTTGGCAAAAATTTTGACCATTCATGATAACTTGTTTTTTTCCATGAAAAATGACTGAAATGAGTGGGAAAATGCATGGGCATGGAAAATTGGACCAAATTTTGCTCAGAAATGTGAAAAAAAGCACTTTTCAATTTTTGACCCAAATCAGAAAAAAACGTAGACCCGCGGTATGTCATTTTGGTGAAAATTTTGACCATTCATGAAACCTTATTTTTTCCTTGAAAAATTACTCAAATGAGTGGGAAAATGCATGGGCATGGTAAATTGGGACAAATTTTGCTCAGAAATGTGTCAAAAGGCACTTTTCAATTTTTGACCCAAATCAGATAAAAACATAGACCCGCGGTATGTCATTTTGGTGAAAATTTTGACCATTCATGAAACCTTGTTTTTTCCATGAAAAATGACTAAAATGAGTGGGAAAATGCATGGGCATGGTAAATTGGACCAAATTTTGCTCAGAAATGTGAAAAAAGCACTTTTAAATTTTTGACACAAATCAGAAAAAAACGTAGACCCGCGGTATGTCATTTTGGCGAAAATTTTGACCATTCATGAAAACTTGTTTTTTTCATGAAAAATGACTCAAATTAGTGGGAAAATGCATGGGCATGGTAAATTGGACCAAATTTTGCTCAGAAATGTGAAAAAAGCACTTTTAAATTTTTGACCCAAATCAGAAAAACACGTAGACCCGCGCGGTATGTCATTTTGGTGAAAATTTTGACCATTCATAAAACCTTGTTTTTTTCCATGAAAAATGACTGAAATGAGTGGGAAAATGCATGGGCATGGAAAATTGGACCAAATTTTGCTCAGAAATGTGAAAAAAAGCACTTTTCAATTTTTGACACAAATCAGAAAAAAACGTAGACCCGCGGTATGTCATTTTGGTGAAAATTTTGACCATTCATGAAACCTTGTTTTTTTCATGAAAAATGACTCAAATGAGTGGGAAAATGCATGGGCATGGTAAATTGGGACAAATTTTGCTCAGAAATGTGTCAAAAGGCACTTTTCAATTTTTGACCCAAATCAGAAAAAAACGTAGACCCGCCGTATGTCATTTTGGCAAAAATTTTGACCATTCATGATAACTTGTTTTTTTCATGAAAAATGACTCAAATGAGTGGGAAAATGCATGGGCATGGTAAATTGGACCAAATTTTGCTCAGAAATGTGAAAAAAGCACTTTTCAATTTTTGACCCAAATCAGAAAAAAACGTAGACCCGCGGTATGTCATTTTGGTGAAAATTTTGACCATTCATGAAACCTTGTTTTTTCCATGAAAAATGACTCAAATGAGTGGGAAAATGCATGGGCATGGTAAATTGGGACAAATTTTGCTCAGAAATGTGACAAAAGGCACTTTTCAATTTTTGACCCAAATCAGAAAAAAACGTAGACCCGCGGTATGTCATTTTGGTGAAAATTTTGACCATTCATGAAACCTTATTTTTTCCTTGAAAAATTACTCAAATGAGTGGGAAAATGCATGGGCATGGTAAATTGGGACAAATTTTGCTCAGAAATGTGTCAAAAGGCACTTTTCAATTTTTGACCCAAATCAGATAAAAACATAGACCCGCGGTATGTCATTTTGGTGAAAATTTTGACCATTCATGAAACCTTGTTTTTTTCATGAAAAATGACTCAAATGAGTGGGAAAATGCATGGGCATGGTAAATTGGGACAAATTTTGCTCAGAAATGTGTCAAAAGCCACTTTTCAATTTTTGACCCAAATCAGAAAAAAACGTAGACCCGCGGTATGTCATTTTGGTGAAAATTTTGACCATTCATGAAACCTTGATTTTTACATGAAAAATGACTCAAATGAGTGGGAAAATGCATGGGCATGGTAAATTGGGACAAATTTTGCTCAGAAATGTGTCAAAAGGCACTTTTCAATTTTTGACCCAAATCAGAAAAAAACGTAGACCCGCGGTATGTCATTTTGGCAAAAATTTTGACCATTCATGATAACTTGTTTTTTTCATGAAAAATGACTCAAATGAGTGGGATAATGCATGGGCATGGTAAATTGGACCAAATTTTGCTCAGAAATGTGAAAAAAGCTCTTTTAAATTTTTGACACAAATCAGAAAGAAACGTAGACCCGCGGTATGTCATTTTGGCAAAAATTTTGACCATTCATGATAACTTGTTTTTTTTCATGAAAAATGACTCAAATGAGTGGGAAAATGCATGGGCATGGTAAATTGGACCAACATTTGCTCAGAAATGTGAAAAAAGCACTTTTCAATTTTTGACCCAAATCAGAAAAAAACGTAGACCCGCAGTATGTCATTTTGGTGAAAATTTTGACCATTCATAAAACCTTGTTTTTTTCCATGAAAAATGACTGAAATGAGTGGGAAAATGCATGGGCATGGAAAATTGGACCAAATTTTGCTCAGAAATGTGAAAAAAAGCACTTTTCAATTTTTTACCCAAATCAGAAAAAAACGTAGACCCGCGGTATGTCATTTTGGTGAAAATTTTGACCATTCATGAAACCTTATTTTTTCCTTGAAAAATTACTCAAATGAGTGGGAAAATGCATGGGCATGGTAAATTGGGACAAATTTTGCTCAGAAATGTGTCAAAAGGCACTTTTCAATTTTTGACCCAAATCAGATAAAAACATAGACCCGCGGTATGTCATTTTGGTGAAAATTTTGACCATTCATGAAACCTTGTTTTTTCCATGAAAAATGACTAAAATGAGTGGGAAAATGCATGGGCATGGTAAATTGGACCAAATTTTGCTCAGAAATGTGAAAAAAGCACTTTTAAATTTTTGACACAAATCAGAAAAAAACGTAGACCCGCGGTATGTCATTTTGGCAAAAATTTTGACCATTCATGAAAACTTGTTTTTTTCATGAAAAATGACTCAAATTAGTGGGAAAATGCATGGGCATGGTAAATTGGACCAAATTTTGCTCAGAAATGTGAAAAAAGCTCTTTTAAATTTTTGACACAAATCAGAAAGAAACGTAGACCCGCGGTATGTCATTTTGGTGAAAATTTTGACCATTCATGATAACTTGTTTTTTTCATGAAAAATGACTCAAATGAGTGGGAAAATGCATGGGCATGGTAAATTGGACCAAAATTTGCTCAGAAATGTGAAAAAAGCACTTTTCAATTTTTGACCCAAATCAGAAAAAAACGTAGACCCGCAGTATGTCATTTTGGTGAAAATTTTGACCATTCATATAACCTTGTTTTTTTCCATGAAAAATGACTGAAATGAGTGGGAAAATGCATGGGCATGGAAAATTGGACCAAATTTTGCTCAGAAATGTGAAAAAAAGCACTTTTAAATTTTTGACCCAAATCAGAAAAAAACGTAGACCCGCGGTATGTCATTTTGGTGAAAATTTTGACCATTCATGAAACCTTGTTTTTTTCATGAAAAATGACTCAAATGAGTGGGAAAATGCATGGGCATGGTAAATTGGGACAAATTTTGCTCAGAAATGTGTCAAAAGGCACTTTTCAATTTTTGACCCAAATCAGAAAAAAACGTAGACCCGCGGTATGTCATTTTGGCAAAAATTTTGACCATTCATGATAACTTGTTTTTTTCATGAAAAATGACTCAAATGAGTGGGAAAATGCATGGGCATGGTAAATTGGACCAAATTTTGCTCAGAAATGTGAAAAAAGCACTTTTCAATTTTTGACCCAAATCAGAAAAAAACGTAGACCCGCGGTATGTCATTTTGGTGAAAATTTTGACCATTCATGAAACCTTGTTTTTTCCATGAAAAATGACTCAAACGAGTGGGAAAATACATGATCATGGAAAATTGGACCAAATTTTGCTCAGAAATGTGAAAAAAGCACTTTTCAATTTTTGACCCAAATCAGAAAAAAACATAGACCCGCGCGGTATGTCATTTTGGTGAACATTTTGACCATTCATGAAACCTTGTTTTTTCCATGAAAAATGACTCAAATTAGTGGGAAAATGCATGGGCATGGTAAATTGGACCAAATTTTGCTCAGAAATGTGAAAAAAGCTCTTTTAAATTTTTGACACAAATCAGAAAGAAACGTAGACCCGCGGTATGTCATTTTGGTGAAAATTTTGACCATTCATGATAACTTGTTTTTTTCATGAAAAATGACTCAAATGAGTGGGAAAATGCATGGGCATGGTAAATTGGACCAAAATTTGCTCAGAAATGTGAAAAAAGCACTTTTCAATTTTTGACCCAAATCAGAAAAAAACGTAGACCCGCAGTATGTCATTTTGGTGAAAATTTTGACCATTCATATAACCTTGTTTTTTTCCATGAAAAATGACTGAAATGAGTGGGAAAATGCATGGGCATGGAAAATTGGACCAAATTTTGCTCAGAAATGTGAAAAAAAGCACTTTTAAATTTTTGACCCAAATCAGAAAAAAACGTAGACCCGCGGTATGTCATTTTGGTGAAAATTTTGACCATTCATGAAACCTTGTTTTTTTCATGAAAAATGACTCAAATGAGTGGGAAAATGCATGGGCATGGTAAATTGGGACAAATTTTGCTCAGAAATGTGTCAAAAGGCACTTTTCAATTTTTGACCCAAATCAGAAAAAAACGTAGACCCGCGGTATGTCATTTTGGCAAAAATTTTGACCATTCATGATAACTTGTTTTTTTCATGAAAAATGACTCAAATGAGTGGGAAAATGCATGGGCATGGTAAATTGGACCAAATTTTGCTCAGAAATGTGAAAAAAGCACTTTTCAATTTTTGACCCAAATCAGAAAAAAACGTAGACCCGCGGTATGTCATTTTGGTGAAAATTTTGACCATTCATGAAACCTTGTTTTTTCCATGAAAAATGACTCAAACGAGTGGGAAAATACATGATCATGGAAAATTGGACCAAATTTTGCTCAGAAATGTGAAAAAAGCACTTTTCAATTTTTGACCCAAATCAGAAAAAAACATAGACCCGCGCGGTATGTCATTTTGGTGAACATTTTGACCATTCATGAAACCTTGTTTTTTCCATGAAAAATGACTCAAATGAGTGGGAAAATGCATGGGCATGGTAAATTGGACCAAATTTTGCTCAGAAATGTGACAAAAGGCACTTTTCAATTTTTGACCCAAATCAGAAAAAAACGTAGACCCGCGGTATGTCATTTTGGTGAACATTTTGACCATTCATGAAACCTTGTTTTTTCCATGAAAAATGACTCAAATGAGTGGGAAAATGCATGGGCATGGTAAATTGGACCAAAATTTGCTCAGAAATGTGAAAAAAGCACTTTTCAATTTTTGACACAAATCAGAAAAAAACGTAGACCCGCAGTATGTCATTTTGGTGAAAATTTTGACCATTCATAAAACCTTGTTTTTTTCCATGAAAAATGACTGAAATGAGTGGGAAAATGCATGGGCATGGAAAATTGGACCAAATTTTGCTCAGAAATGTGAAAAAAAGCACTTTTCAATTTTTGACCCAAATCAGAAAAAAACGTAGACCCGCGGTATGTCATTTTGGTGAAAATTTTGACCATTCATGAAACCTTATTTTTTCCTTGAAAAATTACTCAAATGAGTGGGAAAATGCATGGGCATGGTAAATTGGGACAAATTTTGCTCAGAAATGTGTCAAAAGGCACTTTTCAATTTTTGACCCAAATCAGATAAAAACATAGACCCGCGGTATGTCATTTTGGTGAAAATTTTGACCATTCATGAAACCTTGTTTTTTCCATGAAAAATGACTAAAATGAGTGGGAAAATGCATGGGCATGGTAAATTGGACCAAATTTTGCTCAGAAATGTGAAAAAAGCACTTTTAAATTTTTGACACAAATCAGAAAAAAACGTAGACCCGCGGTATGTCATTTTGGCGAAAATTTTGACCATTCATGAAAACTTGTTTTTTTCATGAAAAATGACTCAAATTAGTGGGAAAATGCATGGGCATGGTAAATTGGACCAAATTTTGCTCAGAAATGTGAAAAAAGCACTTTTAAATTTTTGACCCAAATCAGAAAAACACGTAGACCCGCGCGGTATGTCATTTTGGTGAAAATTTTGACCATTCATAAAACCTTGTTTTTTTCCATGAAAAATGACTGAAATGAGTGGGAAAATGCATGGGCATGGAAAATTGGACCAAATTTTGCTCAGAAATGTGAAAAAAAGCACTTTTCAATTTTTGACACAAATCAGAAAAAAACGTAGACCCGCGGTATGTCATTTTGGTGAAAATTTTGACCATTCATGAAACCTTGTTTTTTTCATGAAAAATGACTCAAATGAGTGGGAAAATGCATGGGCATGGTAAATTGGGACAAATTTTGCTCAGAAATGTGTCAAAAGGCACTTTTCAATTTTTGACCCAAATCAGAAAAAAACGTAGACCCGCCGTATGTCATTTTGGCAAAAATTTTGACCATTCATGATAACTTGTTTTTTTCATGAAAAATGACTCAAATGAGTGGGAAAATGCATGGGCATGGTAAATTGGACCAAATTTTGCTCAGAAATGTGAAAAAAGCACTTTTCAATTTTTGACCCAAATCAGAAAAAAACGTAGACCCGCGGTATGTCATTTTGGTGAAAATTTTGACCATTCATGAAACCTTGTTTTTTCCATGAAAAATGACTCAAATGAGTGGGAAAATGCATGGGCATGGTAAATTGGGACAAATTTTGCTCAGAAATGTGACAAAAGGCACTTTTCAATTTTTGACCCAAATCAGAAAAAAACGTAGACCCGCGGTATGTCATTTTGGTGAAAATTTTGACCATTCATGAAACCTTATTTTTTCCTTGAAAAATTACTCAAATGAGTGGGAAAATGCATGGGCATGGTAAATTGGGACAAATTTTGCTCAGAAATGTGTCAAAAGGCACTTTTCAATTTTTGACCCAAATCAGATAAAAACATAGACCCGCGGTATGTCATTTTGGTGAAAATTTTGACCATTCATGAAACCTTGTTTTTTTCATGAAAAATGACTCAAATGAGTGGGAAAATGCATGGGCATGGTAAATTGGGACAAATTTTGCTCAGAAATGTGTCAAAAGCCACTTTTCAATTTTTGACCCAAATCAGAAAAAAACGTAGACCCGCGGTATGTCATTTTGGTGAAAATTTTGACCATTCATGAAACCTTGATTTTTACATGAAAAATGACTCAAATGAGTGGGAAAATGCATGGGCATGGTAAATTGGGACAAATTTTGCTCAGAAATGTGTCAAAAGGCACTTTTCAATTTTTGACCCAAATCAGAAAAAAACGTAGACCCGCGGTATGTCATTTTGGCAAAAATTTTGACCATTCATGATAACTTGTTTTTTTCATGAAAAATGACTCAAATGAGTGGGATAATGCATGGGCATGGTAAATTGGACCAAATTTTGCTCAGAAATGTGAAAAAAGCTCTTTTAAATTTTTGACACAAATCAGAAAGAAACGTAGACCCGCGGTATGTCATTTTGGCAAAAATTTTGACCATTCATGATAACTTGTTTTTTTTCATGAAAAATGACTCAAATGAGTGGGAAAATGCATGGGCATGGTAAATTGGACCAACATTTGCTCAGAAATGTGAAAAAAGCACTTTTCAATTTTTGACCCAAATCAGAAAAAAACGTAGACCCGCAGTATGTCATTTTGGTGAAAATTTTGACCATTCATAAAACCTTGTTTTTTTCCATGAAAAATGACTGAAATGAGTGGGAAAATGCATGGGCATGGAAAATTGGACCAAATTTTGCTCAGAAATGTGAAAAAAAGCACTTTTCAATTTTTTACCCAAATCAGAAAAAAACGTAGACCCGCGGTATGTCATTTTGGTGAAAATTTTGACCATTCATGAAACCTTATTTTTTCCTTGAAAAATTACTCAAATGAGTGGGAAAATGCATGGGCATGGTAAATTGGGACAAATTTTGCTCAGAAATGTGTCAAAAGGCACTTTTCAATTTTTGACCCAAATCAGATAAAAACATAGACCCGCGGTATGTCATTTTGGTGAAAATTTTGACCATTCATGAAACCTTGTTTTTTCCATGAAAAATGACTAAAATGAGTGGGAAAATGCATGGGCATGGTAAATTGGACCAAATTTTGCTCAGAAATGTGAAAAAAGCACTTTTAAATTTTTGACACAAATCAGAAAAAAACGTAGACCCGCGGTATGTCATTTTGGCAAAAATTTTGACCATTCATGAAAACTTGTTTTTTTCATGAAAAATGACTCAAATTAGTGGGAAAATGCATGGGCATGGTAAATTGGACCAAATTTTGCTCAGAAATGTGAAAAAAGCTCTTTTAAATTTTTGACACAAATCAGAAAGAAACGTAGACCCGCGGTATGTCATTTTGGTGAAAATTTTGACCATTCATGATAACTTGTTTTTTTCATGAAAAATGACTCAAATGAGTGGGAAAATGCATGGGCATGGTAAATTGGACCAAAATTTGCTCAGAAATGTGAAAAAAGCACTTTTCAATTTTTGACCCAAATCAGAAAAAAACGTAGACCCGCAGTATGTCATTTTGGTGAAAATTTTGACCATTCATATAACCTTGTTTTTTTCCATGAAAAATGACTGAAATGAGTGGGAAAATGCATGGGCATGGAAAATTGGACCAAATTTTGCTCAGAAATGTGAAAAAAAGCACTTTTAAATTTTTGACCCAAATCAGAAAAAAACGTAGACCCGCGGTATGTCATTTTGGTGAAAATTTTGACCATTCATGAAACCTTGTTTTTTTCATGAAAAATGACTCAAATGAGTGGGAAAATGCATGGGCATGGTAAATTGGGACAAATTTTGCTCAGAAATGTGTCAAAAGGCACTTTTCAATTTTTGACCCAAATCAGAAAAAAACGTAGACCCGCGGTATGTCATTTTGGCAAAAATTTTGACCATTCATGATAACTTGTTTTTTTCATGAAAAATGACTCAAATGAGTGGGAAAATGCATGGGCATGGTAAATTGGACCAAATTTTGCTCAGAAATGTGAAAAAAGCACTTTTCAATTTTTGACCCAAATCAGAAAAAAACGTAGACCCGCGGTATGTCATTTTGGTGAAAATTTTGACCATTCATGAAACCTTGTTTTTTCCATGAAAAATGACTCAAATGAGTGGGAAAATGCATTGGCATGGTAAATTGGGACAAATTTTGCTCAGAAATGTGAAAAAAGCACTTTTCAATTTTTGAACCAAATCAGAAAAACACGTAGACCCGCGGTATGTCATTTTGGTGAAAATTTTGACCATTCATGAAACCTTATTTTTTCCTTGAAAAATTACTCAAATGAGTGGGAAAATGCATGGGCATGGTAAATTGGGACAAATTTTGCTCAGAAATGTGTCAAAAGGCACTTTTCAATTTTTGACCCAAATCAGATAAAAACATAGACCCGCGGTATGTCATTTTGGTGAAAATTTTGACCATTCATGAAACCTTGTTTTTTCCATGAAAAATGACTAAAATGAGTGGGAAAATGCATGGGCATGGTAAATTGGACCAAATTTTGCTCAGAAATGTGAAAAAAGCACTTTTAAATTTTTGACACAAATCAGAAAAAAAACGTAGACCCGCGGTATGTCATTTTGGCGAAAATTTTGACCATTCATGAAAACTTGTTTTTTTCATGAAAAATGACTCAAATTAGTGGGAAAATGCATGGGCATGGTAAATTGGACCAAATTTTGCTCAGAAATGTGAAAAAAGCACTTTTCAATTTTTGACCCAAATCAGAAAAACACGTAGACCCGCGGTATGTCATTTTGGTGAAAATTTTGACCATTCATAAAACCTTGTTTTTTTCCATGAAAAATGACTGAAATGAGTGGGAAAATGCATGGGCATGGAAAATTGGACCAAATTTTGCTCAGAAATGTGAAAAAAAGCACTTTTCAATTTTTGAACCAAATCAGAAAAACACGTAGACCCGCGGTATGTCATTTTGGCGAAAATTTTGACCATTCATGAAAACTTGTTTTTTTCATGAAAAATGACTCAAATTAGTGGGAAAATGCATGGGCATGGTAAATTGGACCAAATTTTGCTCAGAAATGTGAAAAAAGCACTTTTCAATTTTTGACCCAAATCAGAAAAACACGTAGACCCGCGGTATGTCATTTTGGTGAAAATTTTGACCATTCATAAAACCTTGTTTTTTTCCATGAAAAATGACTGAAATGAGTGGGAAAATGCATGGGCATGGAAAATTGGACCAAATTTTGCTCAGAATTGTGAAAAAAAGCACTTTTCAATTTTTGACCCAAATCAGAAAAAAACGTAGACCCGCGGTATGTCATTTTGGCGAAAATTTTGACCATTCATGAAAACTTGTTTTTTTCATGAAAAATGACTCAAATTAGTGGGAAAATGCATGGGCATGGTAAATTGGACCAAATTTTGCTCAGAAATGTGAAAAAAGCACTTTTCAATTTTTGACCCAAATCAGAAAAACACGTAGACCCGCGGTATGTGATTTTGGCGAAAATTTTGACCATTCATGAAAACTTGTTATTTTCATGAAAAATGACTCAAATTAGTGGGAAAATGCATGGGCATGGTAAATTGGACCAAATTTTGCTCAGAAATGTGAAAAAAAGCACTTTTCAATTTTTGACCCAAATCAGAAAAACACGTAGACCCGCGGTATGTCATTTTGGTGAAAATTTTGACCATTCATAAAACCTTGTTTTTTTCCATGAAAAATGACTGAAATGAGTGGGAAAATGCATGGGCAGGGAAAATTGGACCAAATTTTGCTCAGAAATGTGAAAAAAAGCACTTTTCAATTTTTTACCCAAATCAGAAAAAAACGTAGACCCGCGGTATGTCATTTTGGTGAAAATTTTGACCATTCATGAAACCTTGTTTTTTCCATGAAAAATGACTCAAATGAGTGGGAAAATGCATTGGCATGGTAAATTGGGACAAATTTTGCTCAGAAATGTGACAAAAGGCACTTTTCAATTTTTGACCCAAATCAGAAAAAAACGTAGACCCGCGGTATGTCATTTTGGTGAAAATTTTGACCATTCATAAAACCTTGTTTTTTTCCATGAAAAATGACTGAAATGAGTGGGAAAATGCATGGGCATGGAAAATTGGACCAAATTTTGCTCAGAAATGTGAAAAAAAGCACTTTTCAATTTTTGAACCAAATCAGAAAAACACGTAGACCCGCGGTATGTCATTTTGGCGAAAATTTTGACCATTCATGAAAACTTGTTTTTTTCATGAAAAATGACTCAAATTAGTGGGAAAATGCATGGGCATGGTAAATTGGACCAAATTTTGCTCAGAAATGTGAAAAAAGCACTTTTCAATTTTTGACACAAATCAGAAAAAAACATAGACCCGCGGTATGTCATTTTGGTGAAAATTTTGACCATTCATGAAAACTTGTTTTTTTCATGAAAAATGACTCAAATTAGTGGGAAAATGCATGGGCATGGTAAATTGGACCAAATTTTGCTCAGAAATGTGAAAAAAGCACTTTTCAATTTTTGACACAAATCAGAAAAAAACGTAGACCCGCGGTATGTCATTTTGGCGAAAATTTTGACCATTCATGAAAACTTGTTTTTTTCATGAAAAATGACTCAAATTAGTGGGAAAATGCATGGGCATGGTAAATTGGACCAAATTTTGCTCAGAAATGTGAAAAAAGCACTTTTCAATTTTTGACCCAAATCAGAAAAACACGTAGACCCGCGGTATGTCATTTTGGTGAAAATTTTGACCATTCATAAAACCTTGTTTTTTTCCATGAAAAATGACTGAAATGAGTGGGAAAATGCATGGGCATGGAAAATTGGACCAAATTTTGCTCAGAAATGTGAAAAAAAGCACTTTTCAATTTTTGAACCAAATCAGAAAAACACGTAGACCCGCGGTATGTCATTTTGGCGAAAATTTTGACCATTCATGAAAACTTGTTATTTTCATGAAAAATGACTCAAATTAGTGGGAAAATGCATGGGCATGGTAAATTGGACCAAATTTTGCTCAGAAATGTGAAAAAAAGCACTTTTCAATTTTTGACCCAAATCAGAAAAACACGTAGACCCGCGGTATGTCATTTTGGTGAAAATTTTGACCATTCATAAAACCTTGTTTTTTTCCATGAAAAATGACTGAAATGAGTGGGAAAATGCATGGGCATGGAAAATTGGACCAAATTTTGCTCAGAAATGTGAAAAAAAGCACTTTTCAATTTTTGAACCAAATCAGAAAAACACGTAGACCCGCGGTATGTCATTTTGGCGAAAATTTTGACCATTCATGAAAACTTGTTATTTTCATGAAAAATGACTCAAATTAGTGGGAAAATGCATGGGCATGGTAAATTGGACCAAATTTTGCTCAGAAATGTGAAAAAAAGCACTTTTCAATTTTTGACCCAAATCAGAAAAACACGTAGACCCGCGGTATGTCATTTTGGTGAAAATTTTGACCATTCATAAAACCTTGTTTTTTTCCATGAAAAATGACTGAAATGAGTGGGAAAATGCATGGGCATGGAAAATTGGACCAAATTTTGCTCAGAAATGTGAAAAAAAGCACTTTTCAATTTTTTACCCAAATCAGAAAAAAACGTAGACCCGCGGTATGTCATTTTGGTGAAAATTTTGACCATTCATGAAACCTTGTTTTTTCCATGAAAAATGACTCAAATTAGTGGGAAAATGCATGGGCATGGTAAATTGGACCAAATTTTGCTCAGAAATGTGAAAAAAGCACTTTTCAATTTTTGACCCAAATCAGAAAAACACATAGACCCGCGGTATGTCATTTTGGTGAAAATTTTGACCATTCATAAAACCTTGTTTTTTTCCATGAAAAATGACTGAAATGAGTGGGAAAATGCATGGGCATGGAAAATTGGACCAAATTTTGCTCAGAAATGTGAAAAAAAGCACTTTTCAATTTTTGAACCAAATCAGAAAAACACGTAGACCCGCGGTATGTCATTTTGGCGAAAATTTTGACCATTCATGAAAACTTGTTTTTTTCATGAAAAATGACTCAAATTAGTGGGAAAATGCATGGGCATGGTAAATTGGACCAAATTTTGCTCAGAAATGTGAAAAAAGCACTTTTCAATTTTTGACCCAAATCAGAAAAACACGTAGACCCGCGGTATGTCATTTTGGTGAAAATTTTGACCATTCATAAAACCTTGTTTTTTTCGATGAAAAATGACTGAAATGAGTGGGAAAATGCATGGGCATGGAAAATTGGACCAAATTTTGCTCAGAAATGTGAAAAAAAGCACTTTTCAATTTTTGAACCAAATCAGAAAAACACGTAGACCCGCGGTATGTCATTTTGGCGAAAATTTTGACCATTCATGAAAACTTGTTATTTTCATGAAAAATGACTCAAATTAGTGGGAAAATGCATGGGCATGGTAAATTGGACCAAATTTTGCTCAGAAATGTGAAAAAAGCACTTTTCAATTTTTGACCCAAATCAGAAAAACACGTAGACCCGCGGTATGTCATTTTGGTGAAAATTTTGACCATTCATAAAACCTTGTTTTTTTCCATGAAAAATGACTGAAATGAGTGGGAAAATGCATGGGCATGGAAAATTGGACCAAATTTTGCTCAGAAATGTGAAAAAAAGCACTTTTCAATTTTTGAACCAAATCAGAAAAACACGTAGACCCGCGGTATGTCATTTTGGCGAAAATTTTGACGATTCATGAAAACTTGTTTTTTTCATGAAAAATGACTCAAATTAGTGGGAAAATGCATGGGCATGGTAAATTGGACCAAATTTTGCTCAGAAATGTGAAAAAAGCACTTTTCAATTTTTGACACAAATCAGAAAAAAACGTAGACCCGCGGTATGTCATTTTGGCGAAAATTTTGACCATTCATGAAAACTTGTTTTTTTCATGAAAAATGACTCAAATGAGTGGGAAAATGCATGGGCATGGTAAATTGGACCAAATTTTGCTCAGAAATGTGAAAAAAGCACTTTTAAATTTTTGACCCAAATCAGAAAAACACGTAGACCCGCGGTATGTCATTTTGGTGAAAATTTTGACCATTCATAAAACCTTGTTTTTTTCCATGAAAAATGACTGAAATGAGTGGGAAAATGCATGGGCATGGAAAATTGGACCAAATTTTGCTCAGAAATGTGAAAAAAAGCACTTTTCAATTTTTGACACAAATCAGAAAAAAACGTAGACCCGCGGTATGTCATTTTGGTGAAAATTTTGACCATTCATGAAACCTTGTTTTTTTCATGAAAAATGACTCAAATGAGTGGGAAAATGCATGGGCATGGTAAATTGGGACAAATGTTGCTCAGAAATGTGTCAAAAGGCACTTTTCAATTTTTGACCCAAATCAGAAAAAAACGTAGACCCGCCGTATGTCATTTTGGCAAAAATTTTGACCATTCATGATAACTTGTTTTTTTCATGAAAAATGACTCAAATGAGTGGGAAAATGCATGGGCATGGTAAATTGGACCAAATTTTGCTCAGAAATGTGAAAAAAGCACTTTTCAATTTTTGACCCAAATCAGAAAAAAACGTAGACCCGCGGTATGTCATTTTGGTGAAAATTTTGACCATTCATGAAACCTTGTTTTTTCCATGAAAAATGACTCAAATGAGTGGGAAAATGCATTGGCATGGTAAATTGGGACAAATTTTGCTCAGAAATGTGACAAAAGGCACTTTTCAATTTTTGACCCAAATCAGAAAAAAACGTAGACCCGCGGTATGTCATTTTGGTGAAAATTTTGACCATTCATGAAACCTTATTTTTTCCTTGAAAAATTACTCAAATGAGTGGGAAAATGCATGGGCATGGTAAATTGGGACAAATTTTGCTCAGAAATGTGTCAAAAGGCACTTTTCAATTTTTGACCCAAATCAGATAAAAACATAGACCCGCGGTATGTCATTTTGGTGAAAATTTTGACCATTCATGAAACCTTGTTTTTTTCATGAAAAATGACTCAAATGAGTGGGAAAATGCATGGGCATGGTAAATTGGGACAAATTTTGCTCAGAAATGTGTCAAAAGCCACTTTTCAATTTTTGACCCAAATCAGAAAAAAACGTAGACCCGCGGTATGTCATTTTGGTGAAAATTTTGACCATTCATGAAACCTTGATTTTTACATGAAAAATGACTCAAATGAGTGGGAAAATGCATGGGCATGGTAAATTGGGACAAATTTTGCTCAGAAATGTGTCAAAAGGCACTTTTCAATTTTTGACCCAAATCAGAAAAAAACGTAGACCCGCGGTATGTCATTTTGGCAAAAATTTTGACCATTCATGATAACTTGTTTTTTTCATGAAAAATGACTCAAATGAGTGGGATAATGCATGGGCATGGTAAATTGGACCAAATTTTGCTCAGAAATGTGAAAAAAGCACTTTTCAATTTTTGACCCAAATCAGAAAAAAACGTAGACCCGCAGTATGTCATTTTGGTGAAAATTTTGACCATTCATATAACCTTGTTTTTTTCCATGAAAAATGACTGAAATGAGTGGGAAAATGCATGGGCATGGAAAATTGGACCAAATTTTGCTCAGAAATGTGAAAAAAGCACTTTTAAATTTTTGACCCAAATCAGAAAAAAACGTAGACCCGCGGTATGTCATTTTGGTGAAAATTTTGACCATTCATGAAACCTTGTTTTTTTCATGAAAAATGACTCAAATGAGTGGGAAAATGCATGGGCATGGTAAATTGGGACAAATTTTGCTCAGAAATGTGTCAAAAGGCACTTTTCAATTTTTGACCCAAATCAGAAAAAAACGTAGACCCGCGGTATGTCATTTTGGCAAAAATTTTGACCATTCATGAAACCTTGTTTTTTCCATGAAAAATGACTCAAATGAGTGGGAAAATGCATTGGCATGGTAAATTGGGACAAATTTTGCTCAGAAATGTGACAAAAGGCACTTTTCAATTTTTGACCCAAATCAGAAAAAAACGTAGACCCGCGGTATGTCATTTTGGTGAAAATTTTGACCATTCATGAAAACTTGTTTTTTTCATGAAAAATGACTCAAATTAGTGGGAAAATGCATGGGCATGGTAAATTGGACCAAATTTTGCTCAGAAATGTGAAAAAAGCACTTTTCAATTTTTGACCCAAATCAGAAAAACACGTAGACCCGCGGTATGTCATTTTGGTGAAAATTTTGACCATTCATAAAACCTTGTTTTTTTCCATGAAAAATGACTGAAATGAGTGGGAAAATGCATGGGCATGGAAAATTGGACCAAATTTTGCTCAGAAATGTGAAAAAAGCACTTTTCAATTTTTGAACCAAATCAGAAAAACACGTAGACCCGCGGTATGTCATTTTGGTGAAAATTTTGACCATTCATGAAACCTTATTTTTTCCTTGAAAAATTACTCAAATGAGTGGGAAAATGCATGGGCATGGTAAATTGGGACAAATTTTGCTCAGAAATGTGTCAAAAGGCACTTTTCAATTTTTGACCCAAATCAGATAAAAAAATAGACCCGCGGTATGTCATTTTGGTGAAAATTTTGACCATTCATGAAACCTTGTTTTTTTCATGAAAAATGACTCAAATGAGTGGGAAAATGCATGGGCATGGTAAATTGGGACAAATTTTGCTCAGAAATGTGTCAAAAGCCACTTTTCAATTTTTGACCCAAATCAGAAAAAAACGTAGACCCGCGGTATGTCATTTTGGTGAAAATTTTGACCATTCATGAAACCTTGATTTTTACATGAAAAATGACTCAAATGAGTGGGAAAATGCATGGGCATGGTAAATTGGGACAAATTTTGCTCAGAAATGTGTCAAAAGGCACTTTTCAATTTTTGACCCAAATCAGAAAAAAACGTAGACCCGCGGTATGTCATTTTGGCAAAAATTTTGACCATTCATGATAACTTGTTTTTTTCATGAAAAATGACTCAAATGAGTGGGATAATGCATGGGCATGGTAAATTGGACCAAATTTTGCTCAGAAATGTGAAAAAAGCTCTTTTAAATTTTTGACACAAATCAGAAAGAAACGTAGACCCGCGGTATGTCATTTTGGCAAAAATTTTGACCATTCATGATAACTTGTTTTTTTTCATGAAAAATGACTCAAATGAGTGGGAAAATGCATGGGCATGGTAAATTGGACCAACATTTGCTCAGAAATGTGAAAAAAGCACTTTTCAATTTTTGACCCAAATCAGAAAAAAACGTAGACCCGCAGTATGTCATTTTGGTGAAAATTTTGACCATTCATAAAACCTTGTTTTTTTCCATGAAAAATGACTGAAATGAGTGGGAAAATGCATGGGCATGGAAAATTGGACCAAATTTTGCTCAGAAATGTGAAAAAAAGCACTTTTCAATTTTTGACCCAAATCAGAAAAAAACGTAGACCCGCGGTATGTCATTTTGGTGAAAATTTTGACCATTCATGAAACCTTATTTTTTCCTTGAAAAATTACTCAAATGAGTGGGAAAATGCATGGGCATGGTAAATTGGACCAAATTTTGCTCAGAAATGTGAAAAAAGCACTTTTAAATTTTTGACACAAATCAGAAAAAAACGTAGACCCGCGGTATGTCATTTTGGCGAAAATTTTGACCATTCATGAAAACTTGTTTTTTTCATGAAAAATGACTCAAATTAGTGGGAAAATGCATGGGCATGGTAAATTGGACCAAATTTTGCTCAGAAATGTGAAAAAAGCACTTTTCAATTTTTGACCCAAATCAGAAAAACACGTAGACCCGCGGTATGTCATTTTGGTGAAAATTTTGACCATTCATAAAACCTTGTTTTTTTCCATGAAAAATGACTGAAATGAGTGGGAAAATGCATGGGCATGGAAAATTGGACCAAATTTTGCTCAGAAATGTGAAAAAAAGCACTTTTCAATTTTTGACACAAATCAGAAAAAAACGTAGACCCGCGGTATGTCATTTTGGCAAAAATTTTGACCATTCATGATAACTTGTTTTTTTCATGAAAAATGACTCAAATGAGTGGGATAATGCATGGGCATGGTAAATTGGACCAAATTTTGCTCAGAAATGTGAAAAAAGCTCTTTTAAATTTTTGACACAAATCAGAAAGAAACGTAGACCCGCGGTATGTCATTTTGGCAAAAATTTTGACCATTCATGATAACTTGTTTTTTTCATGAAAAATGACTCAAATGAGTGGGAAAATGCATGGGCATGGTAAATTGGACCAAAATTTGCTCAGAAATGTGAAAAAAGCACTTTTCAATTTTTGACCCAAATCAGAAAAAAACGTAGACCCGCAGTATGTCATTTTGGTGAAAATTTTGACCATTCATATAACCTTGTTTTTTTCCATGAAAAATGACTGAAATGAGTGGGAAAATGCATGGGCATGGAAAATTGGACCAAATTTTGCTCAGAAATGTGAAAAAAAGCACTTTTAAATTTTTGACCCAAATCAGAAAAAAACGTAGACCCGCGGTATGTCATTCTGGTGAAAATTTTGACCATTCATGAAACCTTGTTTTTTTCATGAAAAATGACTCAAATGAGTGGGAAAATGCATGGGCATGGTAAATTGGGACAAATTTTGCTCAGAAATGTGTCAAAAGGCACTTTTCAATTTTTGACCCAAATCAGAAAAAAACGTAGACCCGCGGTATGTCATTTTGGCAAAAATTTTGACCATTCATGATAACTTGTTTTTTTCATGAAAAATGACTCAAATGAGTGGGAAAATGCATGGGCATGGTAAATTGGACCAAATTTTGCTCAGAAATGTGAAAAAAGCACTTTTCAATTTTTGACCCAAATCAGAAAAAAACGTAGACCCGCGGTATGTCATTTTGGTGAAAATTTTGACCATTCATGAAACCTTGTTTTTTCCATGAAAAATGACTCAAATGAGTGGGAAAATGCATTGGCATGGTAAATTGGGACAAATTTTGCTCAGAAATGTGACAAAAGGCACTTTTCAATTTTTGACCCAAATCAGAAAAAAACGTAGACCCGCGGTATGTCATTTTGGTGAAAATTTTGACCATTCATGAAAACTTGTTTTTTTCTTGAAAAATGACTCAAATTAGTGGGAAAATGCATGGGCATGGTAAATTGGACCAAATTTTGCTCAGAAATGTGAAAAAAGCACTTTTCAATTTTTGACCCAAATCAGAAAAACACGTAGACCCGCGGTATGTCATTTTGGTGAAAATTTTGACCATTCATAAAACCTTGTTTTTTTCCATGAAAAATGACTGAAATGAGTGGGAAAATGCATGGGCATGGAAAATTGGACCAAATTTTGCTCAGAAATGTGAAAAAAGCACTTTTCAATTTTTGAACCAAATCAGAAAAACACGTAGACCCGCGGTATGTCATTTTGGTGAAAATTTTGACCATTCATGAAACCTTATTTTTTCCTTGAAAAATTACTCAAATGAGTGGGAAAATGCATGGGCATGGTAAATTGGGACAAATTTTGCTCAGAAATGTGTCAAAAGGCACTTTTCAATTTTTGACCCAAATCAGATAAAAACATAGACCCGCGGTATGTCATTTTGGTGAAAATTTTGACCATTCATGAAACCTTGTTTTTTCCATGAAAAATGACTAAAATGAGTGGGAAAATGCATGGGCATGGTAAATTGGACCAAATTTTGCTCAGAAATGTGAAAAAAGCACTTTTAAATTTTTGACACAAATCAGAAAAAAACGTAGACCCCGCGGTATGTCATTTTGGCGAAAATTTTGACCATTCATGAAAACTTGTTTTTTTCATGAAAAATGACTCAAATTAGTGGGAAAATGCATGGGCATGGTAAATTGGACCAAATTTTGCTCAGAAATGTGAAAAAAGCACTTTTCAATTTTTGACCCAAATCAGAAAAACACGTAGACCCGCGGTATGTCATTTTGGTGAAAATTTTGACCATTCATAAAACCTTGTTTTTTTCCATGAAAAATGACTGAAATGAGTGGGAAAATGCATGGGCATGGAAAATTGGACCAAATTTTGCTCAGAAATGTGAAAAAAGCACTTTTCAATTTTTGACCCAAATCAGAAAAACACGTAGACCCGCGGTATGTCATTTTGGCGAAAATTTTGACCATTCATAAAACCTTGTTTTTTTCCATGAAAAATGACTGAAATGAGTGGGAAAATGCATGGGCATGGAAAATTGGACCAAATTTTGCTCAGAAATGTGAAAAAAAGCACTTTTCAATTTTTGAACCAAATCAGAAAAACACGTAGACCCGCGGTATGTCATTTTGGCGAAAATTTTGACCATTCATGAAAACTTGTTTTTTTCATGAAAAATGACTCAAATTAGTGGGAAAATGCATGGGCATGGTAAATTGGACCAAATTTTGCTCAGAAATGTGAAAAAAGCACTTTTCAATTTTTGACCCAAATCAGAAAAACACGTAGACCCGCGGTATGTCATTTTGGTGAAAATTTTGACCATTCATAAAACCTTGTTTTTTTCCATGAAAAATGACTGAAATGAGTGGGAAAATGCATGGGCATGGAAAATTGGACCAAATTTTGCTCAGAAATGTGAAAAAAAGCACTTTTCAATTTTTGACCCAAATCAGAAAAAAACGTAGACCCGCGGTATGTCATTTTGGTGAAAATTTTGACCATTCATAAAACCTTGTTTTTTCCATGAAAAATGACTGAAATTAGTGGGAAAATGCATGGGCATGGAAAATTGGACCAAATTTTGCTCAGAAATGTGAAAAAAAGCACTTTTCAATTTTTGACCCAAATCAGAAAAAAACGTAGACCCGCGGTATGTCATTTTGGCGAAAATTTTGACCATTCATGAAAACTTGTTTTTTTCATGAAAAATGACTCAAATTAGTGGGAAAATGCATGGGCATGGTAAATTGGACCAAATTTTGCTCAGAAATGTGAAAAAAGCACTTTTCAATTTTTGACCCAAATCAGAAAAACACGTAGACCCGCGGTATGTCATTTTGGTGAAAATTTTGACCATTCATAAAACCTTGTTTTTTTCCATGAAAAATGACTGAAATGAGTGGGAAAATGCATGGGCATGGAAAATTGGACCAAATTTTGCTCAGAAATGTGAAAAAAAGCACTTTTCAATTTTTGAACCAAATCAGAAAAACACGTAGACCCGCGGTATGTCATTTTGGCGAAAATTTTGACCATTCATGAAAACTTGTTATTTTCATGAAAAATGACTCAAATTAGTGGGAAAATGCATGGGCATGGTAAATTGGACCAAATTTTGCTCAGAAATGTGAAAAAAAGCACTTTTCAATTTTTGACCCAAATCAGAAAAACACGTAGACCCGCGGTATGTCATTTTGGTGAAAATTTTGACCATTCATAAAACCTTGTTTTTTTCCATGAAAAATGACTGAAATGAGTGGGAAAATGCATGGGCATGGAAAATTGGACCAAATTTTGCTCAGAAATGTGAAAAAAAGCACTTTTCAATTTTTTACCCAAATCAGAAAAACACGTAGACCCGCGGTATGTCATTTTGGTGAAAATTTTGACCATTCATGAAACCTTGTTTTTTCCATGAAAAATGACTCAAATGAGTGGGAAAATGCATTGGCATGGTAAATTGGGACAAATTTTGCTCAGAAATGTGACAAAAGGCACTTTTCAATTTTTGACCCAAATCAGAAAAAAACGTAGACCCGCGGTATGTCATTTTGGTGAAAATTTTGACCATTCATAAAACCTTGTTTTTTTCCATGAAAAATGACTGAAATGAGTGGGAAAATGCATGGGCATGGAAAATTGGACCAAATTTTGCTCAGAAATGTGAAAAAAAGCACTTTTCAATTTTTGAACCAAATCAGAAAAACACGTAGACCCGCGGTATGTCATTTTGGCGAAAATTTTGACCATTCATGAAAACTTGTTTTTTTCATGAAAAATGACTCAAATTAGTGGGAAAATGCATGGGCATGGTAAATTGGACCAAATTTTGCTCAGAAATGTGAAAAAAGCACTTTTCAATTTTTGACACAAATCAGAAAAAAACGTAGACCCGCGGTATGTCATTTTGGCGAAAATTTTGACCATTCATGAAAACTTGTTTTTTTCATGAAAAATGACTCAAATTAGTGGGAAAATGCATGGGCATGGTAAATTGGACCAAATTTGGCTCAGAAATGTGAAAAAAGCACTTTTCAATTTTTGACACAAATCAGAAAAAAACGTAGACCCGCGGTATGTCATTTTGGCGAAAATTTTGACCATTCATGAAAACTTGTTTTTTTCATGAAAAATGACTCAAATTAGTGGGAAAATGCATGGGCATGGTAAATTGGACCAAATTTTGCTCAGAAATGTGAAAAAAGCACTTTTCAATTTTTGACCCAAATCAGAAAAACACGTAGACCCGCGGTATGTCATTTTGGTGAAAATTTTGACCATTCATAAAACCTTGTTTTTTTCATGAAAAATGACTCAAATTAGTGGGAAAATGCATGGGCATGGTAAATTGGACCAAATTTTGCTCAGAAATGTGAAAAAAGCACTTTTCAATTTTTGACCCAAATCAGAAAAACACGTAGACCCGCGGTATGTCATTTTGGTGAAAATTTTGACCATTCATAAAACCTTGTTTTTTTCCATGAAAAATGACTGAAATGAGTGGGAAAATGCATGGGCATGGAAAATTGGACCAAATTTTGCTCAGAAATGTGAAAAAAAGCACTTTTCAATTTTTGAACCAAATCAGAAAAACACGTAGACCCGCGGTATGTCATTTTGGCGAAAATTTTGACCATTCATGAAAACTTGTTATTTTCATGAAAAATGACTCAAATTAGTGGGAAAATGCATGGGCATGGTAAATTGGACCAAATTTTGCTCAGAAATGTGAAAAAAAGCACTTTTCAATTTTTGACCCAAATCAGAAAAACACGTAGACCCGCGGTATGTCATTTTGGTGAAAATTTTGACCATTCATAAAACCTTGTTTTTTTCCATGAAAAATGACTGAAATGAGTGGGAAAATGCATGGGCATGGAAAATTGGACCAAATTTTGCTCAGAAATGTGAAAAAAAGCACTTTTCAATTTTTTACCCAAATCAGAAAAAAACGTAGACCCGCGGTATGTCATTTTGGTGAAAATTTTGACCATTCATGAAACCTTGTTTTTTCCATGAAAAATGACTCAAATTAGTGGGAAAATGCATGGGCATGGTAAATTGGACCAAATTTTGCTCAGAAATGTGAAAAAAGCACTTTTCAATTTTTGACCCAAATCAGAAAAACACGTAGACCCGCGGTATGTCATTTTGGTGAAAATTTTGACCATTCATAAAACCTTGTTTTTTTCCATGAAAAATGACTGAAATGAGTGGGAAAATGCATGGGCATGGAAAATTGGACCAAATTTTGCTCAGAAATGTGAAAAAAAGCACTTTTCAATTTTTGAACCAAATCAGAAAAACACGTAGACCCGCGGTATGTCATTTTGGCGAAAATTTTGACCATTCATGAAAACTTGTTTTTTTCATGAAAAATGACTCAAATTAGTGGGAAAAAGCATGGGCATGGTAAATTGGACCAAATTTTGCTCAGAAATGTGAAAAAAGCACTTTTCAATTTTTGACCCAAATCAGAAAAACACGTAGACCCGCGGTATGTCATTTTGGTGAAAATTTTGACCATTCATAAAACCTTGTTTTTTTCCATGAAAAATGACTGAAATGAGTGGGAAAATGCATGGGCATGGAAAATTGGACCAAATTTTGCTCAGAAATGTGAAAAAAAGCACTTTTCAATTTTTGAACCAAATCAGAAAAACACGTAGACCCGCGGTATGTCATTTTGGCGAAAATTTTGACCATTCATGAAAACTTGTTATTTTCATGAAAAATGACTCAAATTAGTGGGAAAATGCATGGGCATGGTAAATTGGACCAAATTTTGCTCAGAAATGTGAAAAAAGCACTTTTCAATTTTTGACCCAAATCAGAAAAACACGTAGACCCGCGGTATGTCATTTTGGTGAAAATTTTGACCATTCATAAAACCTTGTTTTTTTCCATGAAAAATGACTGAAATGAGTGGGAAAATGCATGGGCATGGAAAATTGGACCAAATTTTGCTCAGAAATGTGAAAAAAAGCACTTTTCAATTTTTGAACCAAATCAGAAAAACACGTAGACCCGCGGTATGTCATTTTGGCGAAAATTTTGACGATTCATGAAAACTTGTTTTTTTCATGAAAAATGACTCAAATTAGTGGGAAAATGCATGGGCATGGTAAATTGGACCAAATTTTGCTCAGAAATGTGAAAAAAGCACTTTTCAATTTTTGACACAAATCAGAAAAAAACGTAGACCCGCGGTATGTCATTTTGGCGAAAATTTTGACCATTCATGAAAACTTGTTTTTTTCATGAAAAATGACTCAAATTAGTGGGAAAATGCATGGGCATGGTAAATTGGACCAAATTTTGCTCAGAAATGTGAAAAAAGCACTTTTCAATTTTTGACCCAAATCAGAAAAACACGTAGACCCGCGGTATGTCATTTTGGTGAAAATTTTGACCATTCATAAAACCTTGTTTTTTTCCATGAAAAATGACTGAAATGAGTGGGAAAATGCATGGGCATGGAAAATTGGACCAAATTTTGCTCAGAAATGTGAAAAAAAGCACTTTTCAATTTTTGAACCAAATCAGAAAAACACGTAGACCCGCGGTATGTCATTTTGGCGAAAATTTTGACCATTCATGAAAACTTGTTTTTTTCATGAAAAATGACTCAAATTAGTGGGAAAATGCATGGGCATGGTAAATTGGACCAAATTTTGCTCAGAAATGTGAAAAAAGCACTTTTCAATTTTTGACCCAAATCAGAAAAACACGTAGACCCGCGGTATGTCATTTTGGTGAAAATTTTGACCATTCATAAAACCTTGTTTTTTTCCATGAAAAATGACTGAAATGAGTGGGAAAATGCATGGGCATGGAAAATTGGACCAAATTTTGCTCAGAAATGTGAAAAAAAGCACTTTTCAATTTTTGAACCAAATCAGAAAAACACGTAGACCCGCGGTATGTCATTTTGGCGAAAATTTTGACCATTCATGAAAACTTGTTATTTTCATGAAAAATGACTCAAATTAGTGGGAAAATGCATGGGCATGGTAAATTGGACCAAATTTTGCTCAGAAATGTGAAAAAAGCACTTTTCAATTTTTAACCCAAATCAGAAAAACACGTAGACCCGCGGTATGTCATTTTGGTGAAAATTTTGACCATTCATAAAACCTTGTTTTTTTCCATGAAAAATGACTGAAATGAGTGGGAAAATGCATGGGCATGGAAAATTGGACCAAATTTTGCTCAGAAATGTGAAAAAAGCACTTTTCAATTTTTGAACCAAATCAGAAAAACACGTAGACCCGCGGTATGTCATTTTGGTGAAAATTTTGACCATTCATGAAACCTTATTTTTTCCTTGAAAAATTACTCAAATGAGTGGGAAAATGCATGGGCATGGTAAATTGGGACAAATTTTGCTCAGAAATGTGTCAAAAGGCACTTTTCAATTTTTGACCCAAATCAGATAAAAACATAGACCCGCGGTATGTCATTTTGGTGAAAATTTTGACCATTCATATAACCTTGTTTTTTTCCATGAAAAATGACTGAAATGAGTGGGAAAATGCATGGGCATGGAAAATTGGACCAAATTTTGCTCAGAAATGTGAAAAAAGCACTTTTCAATTTTTGACCCAAATCAGAAAAAAACGTAGACCCGCAGTATGTCATTTTGGTGAAAATTTTGACCATTCATATAACCTTGTTTTTTTCCATGAAAAATGACTGAAATGAGTGGGAAAATGCATGGGCATGGAAAATTGGACCAAATTTTGCTCAGAAATGTGAAAAAAAGCACTTTTCAATTTTTGACCCAAATCAGAAAAAAACGTAGACCCGCGGTATGTCATTCTGGTGAAAATTTTGACCATTCATGAAACCTTGTTTTTTTCATGAAAAATGACTCAAATGAGTGGGAAAATGCATGGGCATGGTAAATTGGGACAAATTTTGCTCAGAAATGTGTCAAAAGGCACTTTTCAATTTTTGAACCAAATCAGAAAAAAACGTAGACCCGCGGTATGTCATTTTGGCAAAAATTTTGACCATTCATGATAACTTGTTTTTTTCATGAAAAATGACTCAAATGAGTGGGAAAATGCATGGGCATGGAAAATTGGACCAAATTTTGCTCAGAAATGTGAAAAAAGCACTTTTCAATTTTTGAACCAAATCAGAAAAACACGTAGACCCGCGGTATGTCATTTTGGTGAAAATTTTGACCATTCATGAAACCTTATTTTTTCCTTGAAAAATTACTCAAATGAGTGGGAAAATGCATGGGCATGGTAAATTGGGACAAATTTTGCTCAGAAATGTGTCAAAAGGCACTTTTCAATTTTTGACCCAAATCAGATAAAAACATAGACCCGCGGTATGTCATTTTGGTGAAAATTTTGACCATTCATGAAACCTTGTTTTTTCCATGAAAAATGACTAAAATGAGTGGGAAAATGCATGGGCATGGTAAATTGGACCAAATTTTGCTCAGAAATGTGAAAAAAGCACTTTTAAATTTTTGACACAAATCAGAAAAAAACGTAGACCCCGCGGTATGTCATTTTGGCGAAAATTTTGACCATTCATGAAAACTTGTTTTTTTCATGAAAAATGACTCAAATTAGTGGGAAAATGCATGGGCATGGTAAATTGGACCAAATTTTGCTCAGAAATGTGAAAAAAGCACTTTTCAATTTTTGACCCAAATCAGAAAAACACGTAGACCCGCGGTATGTCATTTTGGTGAAAATTTTGACCATTCATAAAACCTTGTTTTTTTCCATGAAAAATGACTGAAATGAGTGGGAAAATGCATGGGCATGGAAAATTGGACCAAATTTTGCTCAGAAATGTGAAAAAAGCACTTTTCAATTTTTGACCCAAATCAGAAAAACACGTAGACCCGCGGTATGTCATTTTGGCGAAAATTTTGACCATTCATGAAAACTTGTTTTTTTCATGAAAAATGACTCAAATTAGTGGGAAAATGCATGGGCATGGTAAATTGGACCAAATTTTGCTCAGAAATGTGAAAAAAGCACTTTTCAATTTTTGACCCAAATCAGAAAAACACGTAGACCCGCGGTATGTCATTTTGGTGAAAATTTTGACCATTCATAAAACCTTGTTTTTTTCCATGAAAAATGACTGAAATGAGTGGGAAAATGCATGGGCATGGAAAATTGGACCAAATTTTGCTCAGAAATGTGAAAAAAAGCACTTTTCAATTTTTGAACCAAATCAGAAAAACACGTAGACCCGCGGTATGTCATTTTGGCGAAAATTTTGACCATTCATGAAAACTTGTTTTTTTCATGAAAAATGACTCAAATTAGTGGGAAAATGCATGGGCATGGTAAATTGGACCAAATTTTGCTCAGAAATGTGAAAAAAGCACTTTTCAATTTTTGACCCAAATCAGAAAAACACGTAGACCCGCGGTATGTCATTTTGGTGAAAATTTTGACCATTCATAAAACCTTGTTTTTTTCCATGAAAAATGACTGAAATGAGTGGGAAAATGCATGGGCATGGAAAATTGGACCAAATTTTGCTCAGAAATGTGAAAAAAAGCACTTTTCAATTTTTGACCCAAATCAGAAAAAAACGTAGACCCGCGGTATGTCATTTTGGCGAAAATTTTGACCATTCATGAAAACTTGTTTTTTTCATGAAAAATGACTCAAATTAGTGGGAAAATGCATGGGCATGGTAAATTGGACCAAATTTTGCTCAGAAATGTGAAAAAAGCACTTTTCAATTTTTGACCCAAATCAGAAAAACACGTAGACCCGCGGTATGTCATTTTGGTGAAAATTTTGACCATTCATAAAACCTTGTTTTTTTCCATGAAAAATGACTGAAATGAGTGGGAAAATGCATGGGCATGGAAAATTGGACCAAATTTTGCTCAGAAATGTGAAAAAAAGCACTTTTCAATTTTTGAACCAAATCAGAAAAACACGTAGACCCGCGGTATGTCATTTTGGCGAAAATTTTGACCATTCATGAAAACTTGTTATTTTCATGAAAAATGACTCAAATTAGTGGGAAAATGCATGGGCATGGTAAATTGGACCAAATTTTGCTCAGAAATGTGAAAAAAAGCACTTTTCAATTTTTGACCCAAATCAGAAAAACACGTAGACCCGCGGTATGTCATTTTGGTGAAAATTTTGACCATTCATAAAACCTTGTTTTTTTCCATGAAAAATGACTGAAATGAGTGGGAAAATGCATGGGCATGGAAAATTGGACCAAATTTTGCTCAGAAATGTGAAAAAAAGCACTTTTCAATTTTTTACCCAAATCAGAAAAACACGTAGACCCGCGGTATGTCATTTTGGTGAAAATTTTGACCATTCATGAAACCTTGTTTTTTCCATGAAAAATGACTCAAATGAGTGGGAAAATGCATTGGCATGGTAAATTGGGACAAATTTTGCTCAGAAATGTGACAAAAGGCACTTTTCAATTTTTGACCCAAATCAGAAAAAAACGTAGACCCGCGGTATGTCATTTTGGTGAAAATTTTGACCATTCATAAAACCTTGTTTTTTTCCATGAAAAATGACTGAAATGAGTGGGAAAATGCATGGGCATGGAAAATTGGACCAAATTTTGCTCAGAAATGTGAAAAAAAGCACTTTTCAATTTTTGAACCAAATCAGAAAAACACGTAGACCCGCGGTATGTCATTTTGGCGAAAATTTTGACCATTCATGAAAACTAGTTTTTTTCATGAAAAATGACTCAAATTAGTGGGAAAATGCATGGGCATGGTAAATTGGACCAAATTTTGCTCAGAAATGTGAAAAAAGCACTTTTCAATTTTTGACACAAATCAGAAAAAAACGTAGACCCGCGGTATGTCATTTTGGCGAAAATTTTGACCATTCATGAAAACTTGTTTTTTTCATGAAAAATGACTCAAATTAGTGGGAAAATGCATGGGCATGGTAAATTGGACCAAATTTGGCTCAGAAATGTGAAAAAAGCACTTTTCAATTTTTGACACAAATCAGAAAAAAACGTAGACCCGCGGTATGTCATTTTGGCGAAAATTTTGACCATTCATGAAAACTTGTTTTTTTCATGAAAAATGACTCAAATTAGTGGGAAAATGCATGGGCATGGTAAATTGGACCAAATTTTGCTCAGAAATGTGAAAAAAGCACTTTTCAATTTTTGACCCAAATCAGAAAAACACGTAGACCCGCGGTATGTCATTTTGGTGAAAATTTTGACCATTCATAAAACCTTGTTTTTTTCATGAAAAATGACTCAAATTAGTGGGAAAATGCATGGGCATGGTAAATTGGACCAAATTTTGCTCAGAAATGTGAAAAAAGCACTTTTCAATTTTTGACCCAAATCAGAAAAACACGTAGACCCGCGGTATGTCATTTTGGTGAAAATTTTGACCATTCATAAAACCTTGTTTTTTTCCATGAAAAATGACTGAAATGAGTGGGAAAATGCATGGGCATGGAAAATTGGACCAAATTTTGCTCAGAAATGTGAAAAAAAGCACTTTTCAATTTTTGAACCAAATCAGAAAAACACGTAGACCCGCGGTATGTCATTTTGGCGAAAATTTTGACCATTCATGAAAACTTGTTATTTTCATGAAAAATGACTCAAATTAGTGGGAAAATGCATGGGCATGGTAAATTGGACCAAATTTTGCTCAGAAATGTGAAAAAAAGCACTTTTCAATTTTTGACCCAAATCAGAAAAACACGTAGACCCGCGGTATGTCATTTTGGTGAAAATTTTGACCATTCATAAAACCTTGTTTTTTTCCATGAAAAATGACTGAAATGAGTGGGAAAATGCATGGGCATGGAAAATTGGACCAAATTTTGCTCAGAAATGTGAAAAAAAGCACTTTTCAATTTTTTACCCAAATCAGAAAAAAACGTAGACCCGCGGTATGTCATTTTGGTGAAAATTTTGACCATTCATGAAACCTTGTTTTTTCCATGAAAAATGACTCAAATTAGTGGGAAAATGCATGGGCATGGTAAATTGGACCAAATTTTGCTCAGAAATGTGAAAAAAGCACTTTTCAATTTTTGACCCAAATCAGAAAAACACGTAGACCCGCGGTATGTCATTTTGGTGAAAATTTTGACCATTCATAAAACCTTGTTTTTTTCCATGAAAAATGACTGAAATGAGTGGGAAAATGCATGGGCATGGAAAATTGGACCAAATTTTGCTCAGAAATGTGAAAAAAAGCACTTTTCAATTTTTGAACCAAATCAGAAAAACACGTAGACCCGCGGTATGTCATTTTGGCGAAAATTTTGACCATTCATGAAAACTTGTTTTTTTCATGAAAAATGACTCAAATTAGTGGGAAAATGCATGGGCATGGTAAATTGGACCAAATTTTGCTCAGAAATGTGAAAAAAGCACTTTTCAATTTTTGACCCAAATCAGAAAAACACGTAGACCCGCGGTATGTCATTTTGGTGAAAATTTTGACCATTCATAAAACCTTGTTTTTTTCCATGAAAAATGACTGAAATGAGTGGGAAAATGCATGGGCATGGAAAATTGGACCAAATTTTGCTCAGAAATGTGAAAAAAAGCACTTTTCAATTTTTGAACCAAATCAGAAAAACACGTAGACCCGCGGTATGTCATTTTGGCGAAAATTTTGACCATTTATGAAAACTTGTTATTTTCATGAAAAATGACTCAAATTAGTGGGAAAATGCATGGGCATGGTAAATTGGACCAAATTTTGCTCAGAAATGTGAAAAAAGCACTTTTCAATTTTTGACCCAAATCAGAAAAACACGTAGACCCGCGGTATGTCATTTTGGTGAAAATTTTGACCATTCATAAAACCTTGTTTTTTTCCATGAAAAATGACTGAAATGAGTGGGAAAATGCATGGGCATGGAAAATTGGACCAAATTTTGCTCAGAAATGTGAAAAAAAGCACTTTTCAATTTTTGAACCAAATCAGAAAAACACGTAGACCCGCGGTATGTCATTTTGGCGAAAATTTTGACGATTCATGAAAACTTGTTTTTTTCATGAAAAATGACTCAAATTAGTGGGAAAATGCATGGGCATGGTAAATTGGACCAAATTTTGCTCAGAAATGTGAAAAAAGCACTTTTCAATTTTTGACACAAATCAGAAAAAAACGTAGACCCGCGGTATGTCATTTTGGCGAAAATTTTGACCATTCATGAAAACTTGTTTTTTTCATGAAAAATGACTCAAATTAGTGGGAAAATGCATGGGCATGGTAAATTGGACCAAATTTTGCTCAGAAATGTGAAAAAAGCACTTTTCAATTTTTGACCCAAATCAGAAAAACACGTAGACCCGCGGTATGTCATTTTGGTGAAAATTTTGACCATTCATAAAACCTTGTTTTTTTCCATGAAAAATGACTGAAATGAGTGGGAAAATGCATGGGCATGGAAAATTGGACCAAATTTTGCTCAGAAATGTGAAAAAAAGCACTTTTCAATTTTTGAACCAAATCAGAAAAACACGTAGACCCGCGGTATGTCATTTTGGCGAAAATTTTGACCATTCATGAAAACTTGTTTTTTTCATGAAAAATGACTCAAATTAGTGGGAAAATGCATGGGCATGGTAAATTGGACCAAATTTTGCTCAGAAATGTGAAAAAAGCACTTTTCAATTTTTGACCCAAATCAGAAAAACACGTAGACCCGCGGTATGTCATTTTGGTGAAAATTTTGACCATTCATAAAACCTTGTTTTTTTCCATGAAAAATGACTGAAATGAGTGGGAAAATGCATGGGCATGGAAAATTGGACCAAATTTTGCTCAGAAATGTGAAAAAAAGCACTTTTCAATTTTTGAACCAAATCAGAAAAACACGTAGACCCGCGGTATGTCATTTTGGCGAAAATTTTGACCATTCATGAAAACTTGTTATTTTCATGAAAAATGACTCAAATTAGTGGGAAAATGCATGGGCATGGTAAATTGGACCAAATTTTGCTCAGAAATGTGAAAAAAGCACTTTTCAATTTTTAACCCAAATCAGAAAAACACGTAGACCCGCGGTATGTCATTTTGGTGAAAATTTTGACCATTCATAAAACCTTGTTTTTTTCCATGAAAAATGACTGAAATGAGTGGGAAAATGCATGGGCATGGAAAATTGGACCAAATTTTGCTCAGAAATGTGAAAAAAGCACTTTTCAATTTTTGAACCAAATCAGAAAAACACGTAGACCCGCGGTATGTCATTTTGGTGAAAATTTTGACCATTCATGAAACCTTATTTTTTCCTTGAAAAATTACTCAAATGAGTGGGAAAATGCATGGGCATGGTAAATTGGGACAAATTTTGCTCAGAAATGTGTCAAAAGGCACTTTTCAATTTTTGACCCAAATCAGATAAAAACATAGACCCGCGGTATGTCATTTTGGTGAAAATTTTGACCATTCATGAAACCTTGTTTTTTTCATGAAAAATGACTCAAATGAGTGGGAAAATGCATGGGCATGGTAAATTGGGACAAATTTTGCTCAGAAATGTGTCAAAAGCCACTTTTCAATTTTTGACCCAAATCAGAAAAAAACGTAGACCCGCGGTATGTCATTTTGGTGAAAATTTTGACCATTCATGAAACCTTGATTTTTACATGAAAAATGACTCAAATGAGTGGGAAAATGCATGGGCATGGTAAATTGGGACAAATTTTGCTCAGAAATGTGTCAAAAGGCACTTTTCAATTTTTGACCCAAATCAGAAAAAAACGTAGACCCGCGGTATGTCATTTTGGCAAAAATTTTGACCATTCATGATAACTTGTTTTTTTCATGAAAAATGACTCAAATGAGTGGGATAATGCATGGGCATGGTAAATTGGACCAAATTTTGCTCAGAAATGTGAAAAAAGCTCTTTTAAATTTTTGACACAAATCAGAAAGAAACGTAGACCCGCGGTATGTCATTTTGGCAAAAATTTTGACCATTCATGATAACTTGTTTTTTTTCATGAAAAATGACTCAAATGAGTGGGAAAATGCATGGGCATGGTAAATTGGACCAACATTTGCTCAGAAATGTGAAAAAAGCACTTTTCAATTTTTGACCCAAATCAGAAAAAAACGTAGACCCGCAGTATGTCATTTTGGTGAAAATTTTGACCATTCATAAAACCTTGTTTTTTTCCATGAAAAATGACTGAAATGAGTGGGAAAATGCATGGGCATGGAAAATTGGACCAAATTTTGCTCAGAAATGTGAAAAAAAGCACTTTTCAATTTTTGACCCAAATCAGAAAAAAACGTAGACCCGCGGTATGTCATTTTGGTGAAAATTTTGACCATTCATGAAACCTTATTTTTTCCTTGAAAAATGACTCAAATGAGTGGGAAAATGCATGGGCATGGTAAATTGGGACAAATTTTGCTCAGAAATGTGTCAAAAGGCACTTTTCAATTTTTGACCCAAATCAGATAAAAACATAGACCCGTGGTATGTCATTTTGGTGAAAATTTTGACCATTCATGAAACCTTGTTTTTTCCATGAAAAATGACTAAAATGAGTGGGAAAATGCATGGGCATGGTAAATTGGACCAAATTTTGCTCAGAAATGTGAAAAAAGCACTTTTAAATTTTTGACACAAATCAGAAAAAAACGTAGACCCGCGGTATGTCATTTTGGCGAAAATTTTGACCATTCATGAAAACTTGTTTTTTTCATGAAAAATGACTCAAATTAGTGGGAAAATGCATGGGCATGGTAAATTGGACCAAATTTTGCTCAGAAATGTGAAAAAAGCACTTTTCAATTTTTGACCCAAATCAGAAAAACACGTAGACCCGCGGTATGTCATTTTGGTGAAAATTTTGACCATTCATAAAACCTTGTTTTTTTCCATGAAAAATGACTGAAATGAGTGGGAAAATGCATGGGCATGGAAAATTGGACCAAATTTTGCTCAGAAATGTGAAAAAAAGCACTTTTCAATTTTTGACACAAATCAGAAAAAAACGTAGACCCGCGGTATGTCATTTTGGCAAAAATTTTGACCATTCATGATAACTTGTTTTTTTCATGAAAAATGACTCAAATGAGTGGGATAATGCATGGGCATGGTAAATTGGACCAAATTTTGCTCAGAAATGTGAAAAAAGCTCTTTTAAATTTTTGACACAAATCAGAAAGAAACGTAGACCCGCGGTATGTCATTTTGGCAAAAATTTTGACCATTCATGATAACTTGTTTTTTTCATGAAAAATGACTCAAATGAGTGGGAAAATGCATGGGCATGGTAAATTGGACCAAAATTTGCTCAGAAATGTGAAAAAAGCACTTTTCAATTTTTGACCCAAATCAGAAAAAAACGTAGACCCGCAGTATGTCATTTTGGTGAAAATTTTGACCATTCATATAACCTTGTTTTTTTCCATGAAAAATGACTGAAATGAGTGGGAAAATGCATGGGCATGGAAAATTGGACCAAATTTTGCTCAGAAATGTGAAAAAAAGCACTTTTAAATTTTTGACCCAAATCAGAAAAAAACGTAGACCCGCGGTATGTCATTCTGGTGAAAATTTTGACCATTCATGAAACCTTGTTTTTTTCATGAAAAATGACTCAAATGAGTGGGAAAATGCATGGGCATGGTAAATTGGGACAAATTTTGCTCAGAAATGTGTCAAAAGGCACTTTTCAATTTTTGACCCAAATCAGAAAAAAACGTAGACCCGCGGTATGTCATTTTGGCAAAAATTTTGACCATTCATGATAACTTGTTTTTTTCATGAAAAATGACTCAAATGAGTGGGAAAATGCATGGGCATGGTAAATTGGACCAAATTTTGCTCAGAAATGTGAAAAAAGCACTTTTCAATTTTTGACCCAAATCAGAAAAAAACGTAGACCCGCGGTATGTCATTTTGGTGAAAATTTTGACCATTCATGAAACCTTGTTTTTTCCATGAAAAATGACTCAAATGAGTGGGAAAATGCATTGGCATGGTAAATTGGGACAAATTTTGCTCAGAAATGTGACAAAAGGCACTTTTCAATTTTTGACCCAAATCAGAAAAAAACGTAGACCCGCGGTATGTCATTTTGGTGAAAATTTTGACCATTCATGAAAACTTGTTTTTTTCATGAAAAATGACTCAAATTAGTGGGAAAATGCATGGGCATGGTAAATTGGACCAAATTTTGCTCAGAAATGTGAAAAAAGCACTTTTCAATTTTTGACCCAAATCAGAAAAACACGTAGACCCGCGGTATGTCATTTTGGTGAAAATTTTGACCATTCATAAAACCTTGTTTTTTTCCATGAAAAATGACTGAAATGAGTGGGAAAATGCATGGGCATGGAAAATTGGACCAAATTTTGCTCAGAAATGTGAAAAAAGCACTTTTCAATTTTTGAACCAAATCAGAAAAACACGTAGACCCGCGGTATGTCATTTTGGTGAAAATTTTGACCATTCATGAAACCTTATTTTTTCCTTGAAAAAGTACTCAAATGAGTGGGAAAATGCATGGGCATGGTAAATTGGGACAAATTTTGCTCAGAAATGTGTCAAAAGGCACTTTTCAATTTTTGACCCAAATCAGATAAAAACATAGACCCGCGGTATGTCATTTTGGTGAAAATTTTGACCATTCATGAAACCTTGTTTTTTCCATGAAAAATGACTAAAATGAGTGGGAAAATGCATGGGCATGGTAAATTGGACCAAATTTTGCTCAGAAATGTGAAAAAAGCACTTTTAAATTTTTGACACAAATCAGAAAAAAACGTAGACCCCGCGGTATGTCATTTTGGCGAAAATTTTGACCATTCATGAAAACTTGTTTTTTTCATGAAAAATGACTCAAATTAGTGGGAAAATGCATGGGCATGGTAAATTGGACCAAATTTTGCTCAGAAATGTGAAAAAAGCACTTTTCAATTTTTGACCCAAATCAGAAAAACACGTAGACCCGCGGTATGTCATTTTGGTGAAAATTTTGACCATTCATAAAACCTTGTTTTTTTCCATGAAAAATGACTGAAATGAGTGGGAAAATGCATGGGCATGGAAAATTGGACCAAATTTTGCTCAGAAATGTGAAAAAAGCACTTTTCAATTTTTGACCCAAATCAGAAAAACACGTAGACCCGCGGTATGTCATTTTGGCGAAAATTTTGACCATTCATGAAAACTTGTTTTTTTCATGAAAAATGACTCAAATTAGTGGGAAAATGCATGGGCATGGTAAATTGGACCAAATTTTGCTCAGAAATGTGAAAAAAGCACTTTTCAATTTTTGACCCAAATCAGAAAAACACGTAGACCCGCGGTATGTCATTTTGGTGAAAATTTTGACCATTCATAAAACCTTGTTTTTTTCCATGAAAAATGACTGAAATGAGTGGGAAAATGCATGGGCATGGAAAATTGGACCAAATTTTGCTCAGAAATGTGAAAAAAAGCACTTTTCAATTTTTGAACCAAATCAGAAAAACACGTAGACCCGCGGTATGTCATTTTGGCGAAAATTTTGACCATTCATGAAAACTTGTTTTTTTCATGAAAAATGACTCAAATTAGTGGGAAAATGCATGGGCATGGTAAATTGGACCAAATTTTGCTCAGAAATGTGAAAAAAGCACTTTTCAATTTTTGACCCAAATCAGAAAAACACGTAGACCCGCGGTATGTCATTTTGGTGAAAATTTTGACCATTCATAAAACCTTGTTTTTTTCCATGAAAAATGACTGAAATGAGTGGGAAAATGCATGGGCATGGAAAATTGGACCAAATTTTGCTCAGAAATGTGAAAAAAAGCACTTTTCAATTTTTGACCCAAATCAGAAAAAAACGTAGACCCGCGGTATGTCATTTTGGCGAAAATTTTGACCATTCATGAAAACTTGTTTTTTTCATGAAAAATGACTCAAATTAGTGGGAAAATGCATGGGCATGGTAAATTGGACCAAATTTTGCTCAGAAATGTGAAAAAAGCACTTTTCAATTTTTGACCCAAATCAGAAAAACACGTAGACCCGCGGTATGTCATTTTGGTGAAAATTTTGACCATTCATAAAACCTTGTTTTTTTCCATGAAAAATGACTGAAATGAGTGGGAAAATGCATGGGCATGGAAAATTGGACCAAATTTTGCTCAGAAATGTGAAAAAAAGCACTTTTCAATTTTTGAACCAAATCAGAAAAACACGTAGACCCGCGGTATGTCATTTTGGCGAAAATTTTGACCATTCATGAAAACTTGTTATTTTCATGAAAAATGACTCAAATTAGTGGGAAAATGCATGGGCATGGTAAATTGGACCAAATTTTGCTCAGAAATGTGAAAAAAAGCACTTTTCAATTTTTGACCCAAATCAGAAAAACACGTAGACCCGCGGTATGTCATTTTGGTGAAAATTTTGACCATTCATAAAACCTTGTTTTTTTCCATGAAAAATGACTGAAATGAGTGGGAAAATGCATGGGCATGGAAAATTGGACCAAATTTTGCTCAGAAATGTGAAAAAAAGCACTTTTCAATTTTTTACCCAAATCAGAAAAACACGTAGACCCGCGGTATGTCATTTTGGTGAAAATTTTGACCATTCATGAAACCTTGTTTTTTCCATGAAAAATGACTCAAATGAGTGGGAAAATGCATTGGCATGGTAAATTGGGACAAATTTTGCTCAGAAATGTGACAAAAGGCACTTTTCAATTTTTGACCCAAATCAGAAAAAAACGTAGACCCGCGGTATGTCATTTTGGTGAAAATTTTGACCATTCATAAAACCTTGTTTTTTTCCATGAAAAATGACTGAAATGAGTGGGAAAATGCATGGGCATGGAAAATTGGACCAAATTTTGCTCAGAAATGTGAAAAAAAGCACTTTTCAATTTTTGAACCAAATCAGAAAAACACGTAGACCCGCGGTATGTCATTTTGGCGAAAATTTTGACCATTCATGAAAACTTGTTTTTTTCATGAAAAATGACTCAAATTAGTGGGAAAATGCATGGGCATGGTAAATTGGACCAAATTTGGCTCAGAAATGTGAAAAAAGCACTTTTCAATTTTTGACACAAATCAGAAAAAAACGTAGACCCGCGGTATGTCATTTTGGCGAAAATTTTGACCATTCATGAAAACTTGTTTTTTTCATGAAAAATGACTCAAATTAGTGGGAAAATGCATGGGCATGGTAAATTGGACCAAATTTTGCTCAGAAATGTGAAAAAAGCACTTTTCAATTTTTGACCCAAATCAGAAAAACACGTAGACCCGCGGTATGTCATTTTGGTGAAAATTTTGACCATTCATAAAACCTTGTTTTTTTCATGAAAAATGACTCAAATTAGTGGGAAAATTCATGGGCATGGTAAATTGGACCAAATTTTGCTCAGAAATGTGAAAAAAGCACTTTTCAATTTTTGACCCAAATCAGAAAAACACGTAGACCCGCGGTATGTCATTTTGGTGAAAATTTTGACCATTCATAAAACCTTGTTTTTTTCCATGAAAAATGACTGAAATGAGTGGGAAAATGCATGGGCATGGAAAATTGGACCAAATTTTGCTCAGAAATGTGAAAAAAAGCACTTTTCAATTTTTGAACCAAATCAGAAAAACACGTAGACCCGCGGTATGTCATTTTGGTGAAAATTTTGACCATTCATAAAACCTTGTTTTTTTCCATGAAAAATGACTGAAATGAGTGGGAAAATGCATGGGCATGGAAAATTGGACCAAATTTTGCACAGAAATGTGAAAAAAAGCACTTTTCAATTTTTTACCCAAATCAGAAAAAAACGTAGACCCGCGGTATGTCATTTTGGCGAAAATTTTGACCATTCATGAAAACTTGTTATTTTCATGAAAAATGACTCAAATTAGTGGGAAAATGCATGGGCATGGTAAATTGGACCAAATTTTGCTCAGAAATGTGAAAAAAAGCACTTTTCAATTTTTGACCCAAATCAGAAAAACACGTAGACCCGCGGTATGTCATTTTGGTGAAAATTTTGACCATTCATAAAACCTTGTTTTTTTCCATGAAAAATGACTGAAATGAGTGGGAAAATGCATGGGCATGGAAAATTGGACCAAATTTTGCTCAGAAATGTGAAAAAAAGCACTTTTCAATTTTTTACCCAAATCAGAAAAAAACGTAGACCCGCGGTATGTCATTTTGGTGAAAATTTTGACCATTCATGAAACCTTGTTTTTTCCATGAAAAATGACTCAAATTAGTGGGAAAATGCATGGGCATGGTAAATTGGACCAAATTTTGCTCAGAAATGTGAAAAAAGCACTTTTCAATTTTTGACCCAAATCAGAAAAACACGTAGACCCGCGGTATGTCATTTTGGTGAAAATTTTGACCATTCATAAAACCTTGTTTTTTTCCATGAAAAATGACTGAAATGAGTGGGAAAATGCATGGGCATGGTAAATTGGACCAAATTTTGCTCAGAAATGTGAAAAAAGCACTTTTCAATTTTTGACCCAAATCAGAAAAACACGTAGACCCGCGGTATGTCATTTTGGTGAAAATTTTGACCATTCATAAAACCTTGTTTTTTTCCATGAAAAATGACTGAAATGAGTGGGAAAATGCATGGGCATGGAAAATTGGACCAAATTTTGCTCAGAAATGTGAAAAAAAGCACTTTTCAATTTTTGAACCAAATCAGAAAAACACGTAGACCCGCGGTATGTCATTTTGGTGAAAATTTTGACCATTCATGAAACCTTGTTTTTTCCATGAAAAATGACTCAAATTAGTGGGAAAATGCATGGGCATGGTAAATTGGACCAAATTTTGCTCAGAAATGTGAAAAAAGCACTTTTCAATTTTTGACCCAAATCAGAAAAACACGTAGACCCGCGGTATGTCATTTTGGTGAAAATTTTGACCATTCATAAAACCTTGTTTTTTTCCATGAAAAATGACTGAAATGAGTGGGAAAATGCATGGGCATGGAAAATTGGACCAAATTTTGCTCAGAAATGTGAAAAAAAGCACTTTTCAATTTTTGAACCAAATCAGAAAAACACGTAGACCCGCGGTATGTCATTTTGGCGAAAATTTTGACCATTCATGAAAACTTGTTTTTTTCATGAAAAATGACTCAAATTAGTGGGAAAATGCATGGGCATGGTAAATTGGACCAAATTTTGCTCAGAAATGTGAAAAAAGCACTTTTCAATTTTTGACACAAATCAGAAAAAAACGTAGACCCGCGGTATGTCATTTTGGCGAAAATTTTGACCATTCATGAAAACTTGTTTTTTTCATGAAAAATGACTCAAATTAGTGGGAAAATGCATGGGCATGGTAAATTGGACCAAATTTGGCTCAGAAATGTGAAAAAAGCACTTTTCAATTTTTGACACAAATCAGAAAAAAACGTAGACCCGCGGTATGTCATTTTGGCGAAAATTTTGACCATTCATGAAAACTTGTTTTTTTCATGAAAAATGACTCAAATTAGTGGGAAAATGCATGGGCATGGTAAATTGGACCAAATTTTGCTCAGAAATGTGAAAAAAGCACTTTTCAATTTTTGACCCAAATCAGAAAAACACGTAGACCCGCGGTATGTCATTTTGGTGAAAATTTTGACCATTCATAAAACCTTGTTTTTTTCATGAAAAATGACTCAAATTAGTGGGAAAATTCATGGGCATGGTAAATTGGACCAAATTTTGCTCAGAAATGTGAAAAAAGCACTTTTCAATTTTTGACCCAAATCAGAAAAACACGTAGACCCACGGTATGTCATTTTGGTGAAAATTTTGACCATTCATAAAACCTTGTTTTTTTCCATGAAAAATGACTGAAATGAGTGGGAAAATGCATGGGCATGGAAAATTGGACCAAATTTTGCTCAGAAATGTGAAAAAAAGCACTTTTCAATTTTTGAACCAAATCAGAAAAACACGTAGACCCGCGGTATGTCATTTTGGTGAAAATTTTGACCATTCATAAAACCTTGTTTTTTTCCATGAAAAATGACTGAAATGAGTGGGAAAATGCATGGGCATGGAAAATTGGACCAAATTTTGCACAGAAATGTGAAAAAAAGCACTTTTCAATTTTTTACCCAAATCAGAAAAAAACGTAGACCCGCGGTATGTCATTTTGGCGAAAATTTTGACCATTCATGAAAACTTGTTATTTTCATGAAAAATGACTCAAATTAGTGGGAAAATGCATGGGCATGGTAAATTGGACCAAATTTTGCTCAGAAATGTGAAAAAAAGCACTTTTCAATTTTTGACCCAAATCAGAAAAACACGTAGACCCGCGGTATGTCATTTTGGTGAAAATTTTGACCATTCATAAAACCTTGTTTTTTTCCATGAAAAATGACTGAAATGAGTGGGAAAATGCATGGGCATGGAAAATTGGACCAAATTTTGCTCAGAAATGTGAAAAAAAGCACTTTTCAATTTTTTACCCAAATCAGAAAAAAACGTAGACCCGCGGTATGTCATTTTGGTGAAAATTTTGACCATTCATGAAACCTTGTTTTTTCCATGAAAAATGACTCAAATTAGTGGGAAAATGCATGGGCATGGTAAATTGGACCAAATTTTGCTCAGAAATGTGAAAAAAGCACTTTTCAATTTTTGACCCAAATCAGAAAAACACGTAGACCCGCGGTATGTCATTTTGGTGAAAATTTTGACCATTCATAAAACCTTGTTTTTTTCCATGAAAAATGACTGAAATGAGTGGGAAAATGCATGGGCATGGTAAATTGGACCAAATTTTGCTCAGAAATGTGAAAAAAGCACTTTTCAATTTTTGACCCAAATCAGAAAAACACGTAGACCCGCGGTATGTCATTTTGGTGAAAATTTTGACCATTCATAAAACCTTGTTTTTTTCCATGAAAAATGACTGAAATGAGTGGGAAAATGCATGGGCATGGAAAATTGGACCAAATTTTGCTCAGAAATGTGAAAAAAAGCACTTTTCAATTTTTGAACCAAATCAGAAAAACACGTAGACCCGCGGTATGTCATTTTGGTGAAAATTTTGACCATTCATGAAACCTTGTTTTTTCCATGAAAAATGACTCAAATTAGTGGGAAAATGCATGGGCATGGTAAATTGGACCAAATTTTGCTCAGAAATGTGAAAAAAGCACTTTTCAATTTTTGACCCAAATCAGAAAAACACGTAGACCCGCGGTATGTCATTTTGGTGAAAATTTTGACCATTCATAAAACCTTGTTTTTTTCCATGAAAAATGACTGAAATGAGTGGGAAAATGCATGGGCATGGTAAATTGGACCAAATTTTGCTCAGAAATGTGAAAAAAGCACTTTTCAATTTTTGACACAAATCAGAAAAAAACGTAGACCCGCGGTATGTCATTTTGGCGAAAATTTTGACCATTCATGAAAACTTGTTTTTTTCATGAAAAATGACTCAAATTAGTGGGAAAATGCATGGGCATGGTAAATTGGACCAAATTTTGCTCAGAAATGTGAAAAAAGCACTTTTCAATTTTTGACCCAAATCAGAAAAACACGTAGACCCGCGGTATGTCATTTTGGTGAAAATTTTGACCATTCATAAAACCTTGTTTTTTTCCATGAAAAATGACTGAAATGAGTGGGAAAATGCATGGGCATGGAAAATTGGACCAAATTTTGCTCAGAAATGTGAAAAAAAGCACTTTTCAATTTTTGAACCAAATCAGAAAAACACGTAGACCCGCGGTATGTCATTTTGGCGAAAATTTTGACCATTCATGAAAACTTGTTTTTTTCATGAAAAATGACTCAAATTAGTGGGAAAATGCATGGGCATGGTAAATTGGACCAAATTTTGCTCAGAAATGTGAAAAAAGCACTTTTCAATTTTTGACCCAAATCAGAAAAACACGTAGACCCGCGGTATGTCATTTTGGTGAAAATTTTGACCATTCATAAAACCTTGTTTTTTTCCATGAAAAATGACTGAAATGAGTGGGAAAATGCATGGGCATGGAAAATTGGACCAAATTTTGCTCAGAAATGTGAAAAAAAGCACTTTTCAATTTTTGAACCAAATCAGAAAAACACGTAGACCCGCGGTATGTCATTTTGGCGAAAATTTTGACCATTCATGAAAACTTGTTATTTTCATGAAAAATGACTCAAATTAGTGGGAAAATGCATGGGCATGGTAAATTGGACCAAATTTTGCTCAGAAATGTGAAAAAAGCACTTTTCAATTTTTAACCCAAATCAGAAAAACACGTAGACCCGCGGTATGTCATTTTGGTGAAAATTTTGACCATTCATAAAACCTTCTTTTTTTCCATGAAAAATGACTGAAATGAGTGGGAAAATGCATGGGCATGGAAAATTGGACCAAATTTTGCTCAGAAATGTGAAAAAAAGCACTTTTCAATTTTTGACCCACATCAGAAAAACACGTAGACCCGCGGTATGTCATTTTGGCGAAAATTTTGACCATTCATGAAAACTTGTTATTTTCATGAAAAATGACTCAAATTAGTGGGAAAATGCATGGGCATGGTAAATTGGACCAAATTTTGCTCAGAAATGTGAAAAAAGCACTTTTCAATTTTTGACCCAAATCAGAAAAACACGTAGACCCACGGTATGTCATTTTGGTGAAAATTTTGACCATTCATAAAACCTTGTTTTTTTCCATGATAAATGACTGAAATGAGTGGGAAAATGCATGGGCATGGAAAATTGGACCAAATTTTGCTCAGAAATGTGAAAAAAAGCACTTTTCAATTTTTTACCCAAATCAGAAAAAAACGTAGACCCGCGGTATGTCATTTTGGTGAAAATTTTGACCATTCATGAAACCTTGTTTTTTCCATGAAAAATGACTCAAATGAGTGGGAAAATGCATGGGCATGGTAAATTGGACCAAATTTTGCTCAGAAATGTGAAAAAAGCACTTTTCAATTTTTGAACCAAATCAGAAAAACACGTAGACCCGCGGTATGTCATTTTGGTGAAAATTTTGACCATTCATGAAACCTTGTTTTTTCCATGAAAAATGACTCAAATGAGTGGGAAAATGCATGGGCATGGTAAATTGGACCAAATTTTGCTCAGAAATGTGAAAAAAGCACTTTTCAATTTTTGACCCAAATCAGAAAAAAACGTAGACCCGCGGTATGTCATTTTGGTGAAAATTTTGACCATTCATGAAACCTTATTTTTTCCATGAAAAATTACTCAAATGAGTGGGAAAATGCATGGGCATGGTAAATTGGGACAAATTTTGCTCAGAAATGTGTCAAAAGGCACTTTTCAATTTTTGACCCAAATCAGATAAAAACGTAGACCCGCGGTATGTCATTTTGGTGAAAATTTTGACCATTCATGAAACCTTGTTTTTTCCATGAAAAATGACTCAAATGAGTGGGAAAATGCATGGGCATGGTAAATTGGACCAAATTTTGCTCAGAAATGTGAAAAAAGCACTTTTAAATTTTTGACACGAATCAGAAAAAAACGTAGACCCGCGGTATGTCATTTTGGCGAAAATTTTGACCATTCATGAAAACTTGTTTTTTTCATGAAAAATGACTCAAATGAGTGGGAAAATGCATGGGCATGGTAAATTGGACCAAATTTTGCTCAGAAATGTGACAAAAGCACTTTTCAATTTTTGACCCAAATCAGAAAAACACGTAGACCCGCGGTATGTCATGTTGGTGAAAATTTTGACCATTCATGAAACCTTGTTTTTTCCATGAAAAATGACTCAAATGAGTGGGGAAATGCATGGGCATGGAAAATTGGACCAAATTTTGCTCAGAAATGTGAAAAAAAGCACTTTTCAATTTTTGAACCAAATCAGAAAAACACGTAGACCCGCGGTATGTCATTTTGGCGAAAATTTTGACCATTCATGAAACCTTATTTTTTCCATGAAAAATTACTCAAATGAGTGGGAAAATGCATGGGCATGGTAAATTGGGACAAATTTTGCTCAGAAATGTGTCAAAAGGCACTTTTCAATTTTTGACCCAAATCAGATAAAAACGTAGACCCGCGGTATGTCATTTTGGTGAAAATTTTGACCATTCATGAAACCTTGTTTTTTCCATGAAAAATGACTAAAATGAGTGGGAAAATGCATGGGCATGGTAAACTGGACCAAATTTTGCTCAGAAATGTGAAAAAAGCACTTTTAAAATTTTGACACAAATCAGAAAAACACGTAGACCCGCGGTATGTCATTTTGGTGAAAATTTTGACCATTCATAAAACCTTGTTTTTTTCCATGAAAAATGACTGAAATGAGTGGGAAAATGCATGGGCATGGAAAATTGGACCAAATTTTGCTCAGAAATGTGACAAAAAGCACTTTTCAATTTTTGACCCAAATCAGAAAAAAACGTAGACCCGCGGTATGTCATTTTGGTGAAAATTTTGACCATTCATGAAACCTTGTTTTTTCCATGAAAAATGACTCAAATGAGTGGGAAAATGCATGGGCATGGTAAATTGGACCAAATTTTGCTCAGAAATGTGAAAAAAGCACTTTTCAATTTTTGACCCAAATCAGAAAAAAACTTAGACCCGCGGTATGTCATTTTGGTGAAAATTTTGACCATTCATGAAACCTTATTTTTTCCATGAAAAATTACTCAAATGAGTGGGAAAATGCATGGGCATGGTAAATTGGGACAAATTTTGCTCAGAAATGTGTCAAAAGGCACTTTTCAATTTTTGACCCAAATCAGATAAAAACGTAGACCCGCGGTATGTCATTTTGGTGAAAATTTTGACCATTCATGAAACCTTGTTTTTTCCATGAAAAATGACTCAAATGAGTGGGAAAATGCATGGGCATGGTAAATTGGACCAAATTTTGCTCAGAAATGTGAAAAAAGCACTTTTAAATTTTTGACACGAATCAGAAAAAAACGTAGACCCGCGGTATGTCATTTTGGCGAAAATTTTGACCATTCATGAAACCTTGTTTTTTCCATGAAAAATGACTCAAATGAGTGGGAAAATGCATGGGCATGGTAAATTGGACCAAATTTTGCTCAGAAATGTGAAAAAAGCACTTTTCAATTTTTGACCCAAATCAGAAAAAAACTTAGACCCGCGGTATGTCATTTTGGTGAAAATTTTGACCATTCATGAAACCTTATTTTTTCCATGAAAAATTACTCAAATGAGTGGGAAAATGCATGGGCATGGTAAATTGGGACAAATTTTGCTCAGAAATGTGACAAAAGCACTTTTCAATTTTTGACCCAAATCAGAAAAACACGTAGACCCGCGGTATGTCATGTTGGTGAAAATTTTGACCATTCATGAAACCTTGTTTTTTCCATGAAAAATGACTCAAATGAGTGGGGAAATGCATGGGCATGGTAAATTGGGACACATTTTGCTCAGAAATGTGTCAAAAGGCACTTTTCAATTTTTGACCCAAATCAGAAAAAAACGTAGACCCGCGGTATGTCATTTTGGCAAAAATTTTGACCATTCATGATAACTTGTTTTTTTCATGAAAAATGACTCAAATGAGTGGGAAAATGCATGGGCATGGTAAATTGGACCAAATTTTGCTCAGAAATGTGAAAAAAGCACTTTTCAATTTTTGACCCAAATCAGAAAAAAACGTAGACCCGCGGTATGTCATTTTGGTGAAAATTTTGACCATTCATGAAACCTTGTTTTTTCCATGAAAAATGACTCAAATGAGTGGGAAAATGCATGGGCATGGTAAATTGGAACAAATTTTGCTCAGAAATGTGACAAAAATCACTTTTCAATTTTTGACCCAAATCAGAAAAACACGTAGACCCGCAGTATGTCATTTTGGTGAAAATTTTGACCATTCATGAAACCTTGTTTTTTCCATGAAAAATGACTCAAATGAGTGGGAAAATGCACGGGCATGGTAAATTGGGACAAATTTTGCTCAGAAATGTGACAAAAGGCACTTTTCAATTTTTGACCCAAATCAGTAAAAAACGTAGACCCGCGGTATGTCATTTTGGTGAAAATTTTGACCATTCATGAAACCTTGTTTTTTCGATGAAAAATGACTCAAATGAGTCGGAAAATACTTGGGCATGGTAAATTTGGACAAATTTTGCTCAGAAATGTGACAAAAAGCACTTTACAATTTTTGACCCAAATCAGAAAAAAACGTAGACCCGCGGTATGTCATTTTGGTGAAAATTTTGACCATTCATGAAACCTTGTTTTTTCCATGAAAAATGACTCAAATGAGTGGGAAAATGCATGGGCATGGTAAATTGGACCAAAATTTGCTCAGAAATGTGACAAAAAGCACTTTTCAATTTTTGACCCAAATCAGTAAAAAACGTAGACCCGCGGTATGTCATTTTGGTGAAAATTTTGACCATTCATGAAACCTTGTTTTTTCGATGAAAAATGACTCAAATGAGTCGGAAAATACTTGGGCATGGTAAATTTGGACAAATTTTGCTCAGAAATGTGACAAAAAGCACTTTTCAATTTTTGACCCAAATCAGAAAAAAACGTAGACCCGCGGTATGTCATTTTGGTGAAAATTTTGACCATTCATGAAACCTTGTTTTTTCCATGAAAAATGACTCAAATGAGTGGGAAAATGCATGGGCATGGTAAATTGGACCAAAATTTGCTCAGAAATGTGACAAAAAGCACTTTTCAATTTTTGACCCAAATCAGAAAAAAACGTAGACCCGCAGTATGTCATTTTGGTGAAAATTTTGACCATTCATATAACCTTGTTTTTTCCCATGAAAAATGACTGAAATGAGTGGGAAAATGCATGGGCATGGAAAATTGGACCAAATTTTGCTCAGAAATGTGAAAAAAAGCACTTTTAAATTTTTGACCCAAATCAGAAAAAAACGTAGACCCGCGGTATGTCATTCTGGTGAAAATTTTGACCATTCATGAAACCTTGTTTTTTTCATGAAAAATGACTCAAATGAGTGGGAAAATGCATGGGCATGGTAAATTGGGACAAATTTTGCTCAGAAATGTGTCAAAAGGCACTTTTCAATTTTTGACCCAAATCAGAAAAAAACGTAGACCCGCGGTATGTCATTTTGGCAAAAATTTTGACCATTCATGATAACTTGTTTTTTTCATGAAAAATGACTCAAATGAGTGGGAAAATGCATGGGCATGGTAAATTGGACCAAATTTTGCTCAGAAATGTGAAAAAAGCACTTTTCAATTTTTGACCCAAATCAGAAAAAAACGTAGACCCGCGGTATGTCATTTTGGTGAAAATTTTGACCATTCATGAAACCTTGTTTTTTCCATGAAAAATGACTCAAATGAGTGGGAAAATGCATTGGCATGGTAAATTGGGACAAATTTTGCTCAGAAATGTGACAAAAGGCACTTTTCAATTTTTGACCCAAATCAGAAAAAAACGTAGACCCGCGGTATGTCATTTTGGTGAAAATTTTGACCATTCATGAAAACTTGTTTTTTTCATGAAAAATGACTCAAATTAGTGGGAAAATGCATGGGCATGGTAAATTGGACCAAATTTTGCTCAGAAATGTGAAAAAAGCACTTTTCAATTTTTGACCCAAATCAGAAAAACACGTAGACCCGCGGTATGTCATTTTGGTGAAAATTTTGACCATTCATAAAACCTTGTTTTTTTCCATGAAAAATGACTGAAATGAGTGGGAAAATGCATGGGCATGGAAAATTGGACCAAATTTTGCTCAGAAATGTGAAAAAAGCACTTTTCAATTTTTGAACCAAATCAGAAAAACACGTAGACCCGCGGTATGTCATTTTGGTGAAAATTTTGACCATTCATGAAACCTTATTTTTTCCTTGAAAAATTACTCAAATGAGTGGGAAAATGCATGGGCATGGTAAATTGGGACAAATTTTGCTCAGAAATGTGTCAAAAGGCACTTTTCAATTTTTGACCCAAATCAGATAAAAACATAGACCCGCGGTATGTCATTTTGGTGAAAATTTTGACCATTCATGAAACCTTGTTTTTTCCATGAAAAATGACTAAAATGAGTGGGAAAATGCATGGGCATGGTAAATTGGACCAAATTTTGCTCAGAAATGTGAAAAAAGCACTTTTAAATTTTTGACACAAATCAGAAAAAAACGTAGACCCCGCGGTATGTCATTTTGGCGAAAATTTTGACCATTCATGAAAACTTGTTTTTTTCATGAAAAATGACTCAAATTAGTGGGAAAATGCATGGGCATGGTAAATTGGACCAAATTTTGCTCAGAAATGTGAAAAAAGCACTTTTCAATTTTTGACCCAAATCAGAAAAACACGTAGACCCGCGGTATGTCATTTTGGTGAAAATTTTGACCATTCATAAAACCTTGTTTTTTTCCATGAAAAATGACTGAAATGAGTGGGAAAATGCATGGGCATGGAAAATTGGACCAAATTTTGCTCAGAAATGTGAAAAAAGCACTTTTCAATTTTTGACCCAAATCAGAAAAACACGTAGACCCGCGGTATGTCATTTTGGCGAAAATTTTGACCATTCATGAAAACTTGTTTTTTTCATGAAAAATGACTCAAATTAGTGGGAAAATGCATGGGCATGGTAAATTGGACCAAATTTTGCTCAGAAATGTGAAAAAAGCACTTTTCAATTTTTGACCCAAATCAGAAAAACACGTAGACCCGCGGTATGTCATTTTGGTGAAAATTTTGACCATTCATAAAACCTTGTTTTTTTCCATGAAAAATGACTGAAATGAGTGGGAAAATGCATGGGCATGGAAAATTGGACCAAATTTTGCTCAGAAATGTGAAAAAAAGCACTTTTCAATTTTTGAACCAAATCAGAAAAACACGTAGACCCGCGGTATGTCATTTTGGCGAAAATTTTGACCATTCATGAAAACTTGTTTTTTTCATGAAAAATGACTCAAATTAGTGGGAAAATGCATGGGCATGGTAAATTGGACCAAATTTTGCTCAGAAATGTGAAAAAAGCACTTTTCAATTTTTGACCCAAATCAGAAAAACACGTAGACCCGCGGTATGTCATTTTGGTGAAAATTTTGACCATTCATAAAACCTTGTTTTTTTCCATGAAAAATGACTGAAATGAGTGGGAAAATGCATGGGCATGGAAAATTGGACCAAATTTTGCTCAGAAATGTGAAAAAAAGCACTTTTCAATTTTTTACCCAAATCAGAAAAACACGTAGACCCGCGGTATGTCATTTTGGTGAAAATTTTGACCATTCATGAAACCTTGTTTTTTCCATGAAAAATGACTCAAATGAGTGGGAAAATGCATTGGCATGGTAAATTGGGACAAATTTTGCTCAGAAATGTGACAAAAGGCACTTTTCAATTTTTGACCCAAATCAGAAAAAAACGTAGACCCGCGGTATGTCATTTTGGTGAAAATTTTGACCATTCATAAAACCTTGTTTTTTTCCATGAAAAATGACTGAAATGAGTGGGAAAATGCATGGGCATGGAAAATTGGACCAAATTTTGCTCAGAAATGTGAAAAAAAGCACTTTTCAATTTTTGAACCAAATCAGAAAAACACGTAGACCCGCGGTATGTCATTTTGGCGAAAATTTTGACCATTCATGAAAACTTGTTTTTTTCATGAAAAATGACTCAAATTAGTGGGAAAATGCATGGGCATGGTAAATTGGACCAAATTTTGCTCAGAAATGTGAAAAAAGCACTTTTCAATTTTTGACACAAATCAGAAAAAAACGTAGACCCGCGGTATGTCATTTTGGCGAAAATTTTGACCATTCATGAAAACTTGTTTTTTTCATGAAAAATGACTCAAATTAGTGGGAAAATGCATGGGCATGGTAAATTGGACCAAATTTGGCTCAGAAATGTGAAAAAAGCACTTTTCAATTTTTGACACAAATCAGAAAAAAACGTAGACCCGCGGTATGTCATTTTGGCGAAAATTTTGACCATTCATGAAAACTTGTTTTTTTCATGAAAAATGACTCAAATTAGTGGGAAAATGCATGGGCATGGTAAATTGGACCAAATTTTGCTCAGAAATGTGAAAAAAGCACTTTTCAATTTTTGACCCAAATCAGAAAAACACGTAGACCCGCGGTATGTCATTTTGGTGAAAATTTTGACCATTCATAAAACCTTGTTTTTTTCATGAAAAATGACTCAAATTAGTGGGAAAATGCATGGGCATGGTAAATTGGACCAAATTTTGCTCAGAAATGTGAAAAAAGCACTTTTCAATTTTTGACCCAAATCAGAAAAACACGTAGACCCGCGGTATGTCATTTTGGTGAAAATTTTGACCATTCATAAAACCTTGTTTTTTTCCATGAAAAATGACTGAAATGAGTGGGAAAATGCATGGGCATGGAAAATTGGACCAAATTTTGCTCAGAAATGTGAAAAAAAGCACTTTTCAATTTTTTACCCAAATCAGAAAAAAACGTAGACCCGCGGTATGTCATTTTGGTGAAAATTTTGACCATTCATGAAACCTTGTTTTTTCCATGAAAAATGACTCAAATTAGTGGGAAAATGCATGGGCATGGTAAATTGGACCAAATTTTGCTCAGAAATGTGAAAAAAGCACTTTTCAATTTTTGACCCAAATCAGAAAAACACGTAGACCCGCGGTATGTCATTTTGGTGAAAATTTTGACCATTCATAAAACCTTGTTTTTTTCCATGAAAAATGACTGAAATGAGTGGGAAAATGCATGGGCATGGAAAATTGGACCAAATTTTGCTCAGAAATGTGAAAAAAAGCACTTTTCAATTTTTGAACCAAATCAGAAAAACACGTAGACCCGCGGTATGTCATTTTGGCGAAAATTTTGACCATTCATGAAAACTTGTTTTTTTCATGAAAAATGACTCAAATTAGTGGGAAAATGCATGGGCATGGTAAATTGGACCAAATTTTGCTCAGAAATGTGAAAAAAGCACTTTTCAATTTTTGACCCAAATCAGAAAAACACGTAGACCCGCGGTATGTCATTTTGGTGAAAATTTTGACCATTCATAAAACCTTGTTTTTTTCCATGAAAAATGACTGAAATGAGTGGGAAAATGCATGGGCATGGAAAATTGGACCAAATTTTGCTCAGAAATGTGAAAAAAAGCACTTTTCAATTTTTGAACCAAATCAGAAAAACACGTAGACCCGCGGTATGTCATTTTGGCGAAAATTTTGACCATTCATGAAAACTTGTTATTTTCATGAAAAATGACTCAAATTAGTGGGAAAATGCATGGGCATGGTAAATTGGACCAAATTTTGCTCAGAAATGTGAAAAAAGCACTTTTCAATTTTTGACCCAAATCAGAAAAACACGTAGACCCGCGGTATGTCATTTTGGTGAAAATTTTGACCATTCATAAAACCTTGTTTTTTTCCATGAAAAATGACTGAAATGAGTGGGAAAATGCATGGGCATGGAAAATTGGACCAAATTTTGCTCAGAAATGTGAAAAAAAGCACTTTTCAATTTTTGAACCAAATCAGAAAAACACGTAGACCCGCGGTATGTCATTTTGGCGAAAATTTTGACGATTCATGAAAACTTGTTTTTTTCATGAAAAATGACTCAAATTAGTGGGAAAATGCATGGGCATGGTAAATTGGACCAAATTTTGCTCAGAAATGTGAAAAAAGCACTTTTCAATTTTTGACACAAATCAGAAAAAAACGTAGACCCGCGGTATGTCATTTTGGCGAAAATTTTGACCATTCATGAAAACTTGTTTTTTTCATGAAAAATGACTCAAATTAGTGGGAAAATGCATGGGCATGGTAAATTGGACCAAATTTTGCTCAGAAATGTGAAAAAAGCACTTTTCAATTTTTGACCCAAATCAGAAAAACACGTAGACCCGCGGTATGTCATTTTGGTGAAAATTTTGACCATTCATAAAACCTTGTTTTTTTCCATGAAAAATGACTGAAATGAGTGGGAAAATGCATGGGCATGGAAAATTGGACCAAATTTTGCTCAGAAATGTGAAAAAAAGCACTTTTCAATTTTTGAACCAAATCAGAAAAACACGTAGACCCGCGGTATGTCATTTTGGCGAAAATTTTGACCATTCATGAAAACTTGTTTTTTTCATGAAAAATGACTCAAATTAGTGGGAAAATGCATGGGCATGGTAAATTGGACCAAATTTTGCTCAGAAATGTGAAAAAAGCACTTTTCAATTTTTGACCCAAATCAGAAAAACACGTAGACCCGCGGTATGTCATTTTGGTGAAAATTTTGACCATTCATAAAACCTTGTTTTTTTCCATGAAAAATGACTGAAATGAGTGGGAAAATGCATGGGCATGGAAAATTGGACCAAATTTTGCTCAGAAATGTGAAAAAAGCACTTTTCAATTTTTGACCCAAATCAGAAAAAAACGTAGACCCGCGGTATGTCATTTTGGTGAAAATTTTGACCATTCATGAAACCTTATTTTTTCCATGAAAAATTACTCAAATGAGTGGGAAAATGCATGGGCATGGTAAATTGGGACAAATTTTGCTCAGAAATGTGTCAAAAGGCACTTTTCAATTTTTGACCCAAATCAGATAAAAACGTAGACCCGCGGTATGTCATTTTGGTGAAAATTTTGACCATTCATGAAACCTTGTTTTTTCCATGAAAAATGACTCAAATGAGTGGGAAAATGCATGGGCATGGTAAATTGGACCAAATTTTGCTCAAAAATGTGAAAAAAGCACTTTTAAATTTTTGACACGAATCAGAAAAAAACGTAGACCCGCGGTATGTCATTTTGGCGAAAATTTTGACCATTCATGAAAACTTGTTTTTTTTCATGAAAAATGACTCAAATGAGTGGGAAAATGCATGGGCATGGTAAATTGGACCAAATTTTGCTCAGAAATGTGACAAAAGCACTTTTCAATTTTTGACCCAAATCAGAAAAACACGTAGACCCGCGGTATGTCATGTTGGTGAAAATTTTGACCATTCATGAAACCTTGTTTTTTCCATGAAAAATGACTCAAATGAGTGGGGAAATGCATGGGCATGGAAAATTGGACCAAATTTTGCTCAGAAATGTGAAAAAAAGCACTTTTCAATTTTTGAACCAAATCAGAAAAACACGTAGACCCGCGGTATGTCATTTTGGCGAAAATTTTGACCATTCATGAAAACTTGTTATTTTCATGAAAAATGACTCAAATTAGTGGGAAAATGCATGGGCATGGTAAATTGGACCAAATTTTGCTCAGAAATGTGAAAAAAGCACTTTTCAATTTTTGACCCAAATCAGAAAAACACGTAGACCCGCGGTATGTCATTTTGGTGAAAATTTTGACCATTCATAAAACCTTGTTTTTTTCCATGAAAAATGACTGAAATGAGTGGGAAAATGCATGGGCATGGAAAATTGGACCAAATTTTGCTCAGAAATGTGAAAAAAAGCACTTTTCAATTTTTGAACCAAATCAGAAAAACACGTAGACCCGCGGTATGTCATTTTGGTGAAAATTTTGACCATTCATGAAACCTTATTTTTTCCATGAAAAATTACTCAAATGAGTGGGAAAATGCATGGGCATGGTAAATTGGGACAAATTTTGCTCAGAAATGTGTCAAAAGGCACTTTTCAATTTTTGACCCAAATCAGATAAAAACGTAGACCCGCGGTATGTCATTTTGGTGAAAATTTTGACCATTCATGAAACCTTGTTTTTTCCATGAAAAATGACTAAAATGAGTGGGAAAATGCATGGGCATGGTAAACTGGACCAAATTTTGCTCAGAAATGTGAAAAAAGCACTTTTAAAATTTTGACACAAATCAGAAAAAAACGTAGACCCGCGGTATGTCATTTTGGCGAAAATTTTGACCATTCATGAAAACTTGTTTTTTTCATGAAAAATGACTCAAATTAGTGGGAAAATGCATGGGCATGGTAAATTGGACCAAATTTTGCTCAGAAATGTGAAAAAAGCACTTTTCAATTTTTGACCCAAATAGGAAAAACACGTAGACCCGCGGTATGTCATTTTGGTGAAAATTTTGACCATTCATAAAACCTTGTTTTTTTCCATGAAAAATGACTGAAATGAGTGGGAAAATGCATGGGCATGGAAAATTGGACCAAATTTTGCTCAGAAATGTGACAAAAAGCACTTTTCAATTTTTGACCCAAATCAGAAAAAAACGTAGACCCGCGGTATGTCATTTTGGTGAAAATTTTGACCATTCATGAAACCTTGTTTTTTCCATGAAAAATGACTCAAATGAGTGGGAAAATGCATGGGCATGGTAAATTGGACCAAATTTTGCTCAGAAATGTGAAAAAAGCACTTTTCAATTTTTGAACCAAATCAGAAAAACACGTAGACCCGCGGTATGTCATTTTGGTGAAAATTTTGACCATTCATGAAACCTTGTTTTTTCCATGAAAAATGACTCAAATGAGTGGGAAAATGCATGCATGGGCATGGTAAATTGGACCAAATTTTGCTCAGAAATGTGAAAAAAGCACTTTTCAATTTTTGACCCAAATCAGAAAAAAACGTAGACCCGCGGTATGTCATTTTGGTGAAAATTTTGACCATTCATGAAACCTTGTTTTTTCCATGAAAAATGACTCAAATGAGTGGGAAAATGCATGGGCATGGTAAATTGGACCAAATTTTGCTCAGAAATGTGAAAAAAGCACTTTTCAATTTTTGACCCAAATCAGAAAAAAACTTAGACCCGCGGTATGTCATTTTGGTGAAAATTTTGACCATTCATGAAACCTTATTTTTTCCATGAAAAATTACTCAAATGAGTGGGAAAATGCATGGGCATGGTAAATTGGGACAAATTTTGCTCAGAAATGTGTCAAAAGGCACTTTTCAATTTTTGACCCAAATCAGATAAAAACGTAGACCCGCGGTATGTCATTTTGGTGAAAATTTTGACCATTCATGAAACCTTGTTTTTTCCATGAAAAATGACTCAAATGAGTGGGAAAATGCATGGGCATGGTAAATTGGACCAAATTTTGCTCAGAAATGTGAAAAAAGCACTTTTAAATTTTTGACACGAATCAGAAAAAAACGTAGACCCGCGGTATGTCATTTTGGCGAAAATTTTGACCATTCATGAAAACTTGTTTTTTTCATGAAAAATGACTCAAATGAGTGGGAAAATGCATGGGCATGGTAAATTGGACCAAATTTTGCTCAGAAATGTGACAAAAGCACTTTTCAATTTTTGACCCAAATCAGAAAAACACGTAGACCCGCGGTATGTCATGTTGGTGAAAATTTTGTCCATTCATGAAACCTTGTTTTTTCCATGAAAAATGACTCAAATGAGTGGGGAAATGCATGGGCATGGTAAATTGGGACACATTTTGCTCAGAAATGTGTCAAAAGGCACTTTTCAATTTTTGACCCAAATCAGAAAAAAACGTAGACCCGCGGTATGTCATTTTGGCAAAAATTTTGACCATTCATGATAACTTGTTTTTTTCATGAAAAATGACTCAAATGAGTGGGAAAATGCATGGGCATGGTAAATTGGACCAAATTTTGCTCAGAAATGTGAAAAAAGCACTTTTCAATTTTTGACCCAAATCAGAAAAAAACGTAGACCCGCGGTATGTCATTTTGGTGAAAATTTTGACCATTCATGAAACCTTGTTTTTTCCATGAAAAATGACTCAAATGAGTGGGAAAATGCATGGGCATGGTAAATTGGAACAAATTTTGCTCAGAAATGTGACAAAAATCACTTTTCAATTTTTGACCCAAATCAGAAAAACACGTAGACCCGCAGTATGTCATTTTGGTGAAAATTTTGACCATTCATGAAACCTTGTTTTTTCCATGAAAAATGACTCAAATGAGTGGGAAAATGCACGGGCATGGTAAATTGGGACAAATTTTGCTCAGAAATGTGACAAAAGGCACTTTTCAATTTTTGACCCAAATCAGTAAAAAACGTAGACCCGCGGTATGTCATTTTGGTGAAAATTTTGACCATTCATGAAACCTTGTTTTTTCGATGAAAAATGACTCAAATGAGTCGGAAAATACTTGGGCATGGTAAATTTGGACAAATTTTGCTCAGAAATGTGACAAAAAGCACTTTACAATTTTTGACCCAAATCAGAAAAAAACGTAGACCCGCGGTATGTCATTTTGGTGAAAATTTTGACCATTCATGAAACCTTGTTTTTTCCATGAAAAATGACTCAAATGAGTGGGAAAATGCATGGGCATGGTAAATTGGACCAAATTTTGCTCAGAAATGTGAAAAAAGCACTTTTCAATTTTTGACCCAAATCAGAAAAACACGTAGACCCGTGGTATGTCATTTTGGTGAAAATTTTGACCATTCATGAAACCTTGTTTTTTCCATGAAAAATGACTCAAATGAGTGGGAAAATGCATGATCATGGAAAATTGGGACAAATTTTGCTCAGAAATGTGACAAAAGGCACTTTTCAATTTTTGACCCAAATCAGAAAAAAACGTAGACCCGCTGTATGTCATTTTGGTGAAAATTTTGACCATTCATGAAACCTTGTTTTTTCCATGAAAAATGACTCAAATGAGTGGGAAAATGCATGATCATGGAAAATTGGGACAAATTTTGCTCAGAAATGTGAAAAAAAGCACTTTTCAATTTTTGACCCAAATCAGAAAAAACGTAGACCCGCGGTTTGTCATTTTGGTGAAAATTTTGACCATTCATGAAACCTTGTTTTTTCATGAAAAATGACTCAAATGAGTGGGAAAATGCATTGGCATGTTAAATTGGGACAAATTTTGCTCAGAAATGTGAAAAAAGCACTTTTCAATTTTTGACCCAAATCAGAAAAAAACGTAGACCCGCGGTATGTCATTTTGGTGAAAATTTTGACCATTCATGAAACCTTTTTTTTTCCATGAAAAATGACTCAAATGAGTGGGAAAATGCATGGGCATGGTAAATTGGACCAAATTTTGCTCAGAAATGTGAAAAAAGCACTTTTAAAATTTTGACACGAATCAGAAAAAAACGTAGACCCGCGGTATGTCATTTTGGCGAAAATTTTGACCATTCATGAAAACTTGTTTTTTTCATGAAAAATGAGTCAAATGAGTGGGAAAATGCATGGGCATGGTAAATTGGACCAAATTTTGCTCAGAAATGTGAAAAAAGCACTTTTCAATTTTTGACCCAAATCAGAAAAACACGTAGACCCGCGGTATGTCATTTTGGTGAAAATTTTGACCATTCATGAAACCTTGTTTTTTCCATGAAAAATGACTAAAATGAGTGGGAAAATGCATGGGCATGGTAAACTGGACCAAATTTTGCTCAGAAATGTGAAAAAAGCACTTTTAAAATTTTGACACAAATCAGAAAAAAACGTAGACCCGCGGTATGTCATTTTGGCGAAAATTTTGACCATTCATGAAAACTTGTTTTTTTCATGAAAAATGACTCAAATTAGTGGGAAAATGCATGGGCATGGTAAATTGGACCAAATTTTGCTCAGAAATGTGAAAAAAGCACTTTTCAATTTTTGACCCAAATCAGAAAAACACGTAGACCCGCGGTATGTCATTTTGGTGAAAATTTTGACCATTCATGAAACCTTGTTTTTTCCATGAAAAATGACTCAAATGAGTGGGAAAATGCATGCATGGGCATGGTAAATTGGACCAAATTTTGCTCAGAAATGTGAAAAAAGCACTTTTCAATTTTTGACCCAAATCAGAAAAAAACGTAGACCCGCGGTATGTCATTTTGGTGAAAATTTTGACCATTCATGAAACCTTGTTTTTTCCATGAAAAATGACTCAAATGAGTGGGAAAATGCATGGGCATGGTAAATTGGACCAAATTTTGCTCAGAAATGTGAAAAAAGCACTTTTCAATTTTTGACCCAAATCAGAAAAAAACTTAGACCCGCGGTATGTCATTTTGGTGAAAATTTTGACCATTCATGAAACCTTATTTTTTCCATGAAAAATTACTCAAATGAGTGGGAAAATGCATGGGCATGGTAAATTGGGACAAATTTTGCTCAGAAATGTGTCAAAAGGCACTTTTCAATTTTTGACCCAAATCAGATAAAAACGTAGACCCGCGGTATGTCATTTTGGTGAAAATTTTGACCATTCATGAAACCTTGTTTTTTCCATGAAAAATGACTCAAATGAGTGGGAAAATGCATGGGCATGGTAAATTGGACCAAATTTTGCTCAGAAATGTGAAAAAAGCACTTTTAAATTTTTGACACGAATCAGAAAAAAACGTAGACCCGCGGTATGTCATTTTGGCGAAAATTTTGACCATTCATGAAAACTTGTTTTTTTCATGAAAAATGACTCAAATGAGTGGGAAAATGCATGGGCATGGTAAATTGGACCAAATTTTGCTCAGAAATGTGACAAAAGCACTTTTCAATTTTTGACCCAAATCAGAAAAACACGTAGACCCGCGGTATGTCATGTTGGTGAAAATTTTGACCATTCATGAAACCTTGTTTTTTCCATGAAAAATGACTCAAATGAGTGGGGAAATGCATGGGCATGGTAAATTGGGACACATTTTGCTCAGAAATGTGTCAAAAGGCACTTTTCAATTTTTGACCCAAATCAGAAAAAAACGTAGACCCGCGGTATGTCATTTTGGCAAAAATTTTGACCATTCATGATAACTTGTTTTTTTCATGAAAAATGACTCAAATGAGTGGGAAAATGCATGGGCATGGTAAATTGGACCAAATTTTGCTCAGAAATGTGAAAAAAGCACTTTTCAATTTTTGACCCAAATCAGAAAAAAACGTAGACCCGCGGTATGTCATTTTGGTGAAAATTTTGACCATTCATGAAACCTTGTTTTTTCCATGAAAAATGACTCAAATGAGTGGGAAAATGCATGGGCATGGTAAATTGGAACAAATTTTGCTCAGAAATGTGACAAAAATCACTTTTCAATTTTTGACCCAAATCAGAAAAACACGTAGACCCGCAGTATGTCATTTTGGTGAAAATTTTGACCATTCATGAAACCTTGTTTTTTCCATGAAAAATGACTCAAATGAGTGGGAAAATGCACGGGCATGGTAAATTGGGACAAATTTTGCTCAGAAATGTGACAAAAGGCACTTTTCAATTTTTGACCCAAATCAGTAAAAAACGTAGACCCGCGGTATGTCATTTTGGTGAAAATTTTGACCATTCATGAAACCTTGTTTTTTCGATGAAAAATGACTCAAATGAGTCGGAAAATACTTGGGCATGGTAAATTTGGACAAATTTTGCTCAGAAATGTGACAAAAAGCACTTTACAATTTTGGACCCAAATCAGAAAAAAACGTAGACCCGCGGTATGTCATTTTGGTGAAAATTTTGACCATTCATGAAACCTTGTTTTTTCCATGAAAAATGACTCAAATGAGTGGGAAAATGCATGGGCATGGTAAATTGGACCAAATTTTGCTCAGAAATGTGAAAAAAGCACTTTTCAATTTTTGACCCAAATCAGAAAAACACGTAGACCCGTGGTATGTCATTTTGGTGAAAATTTTGACCATTCATGAAACCTTGTTTTTTCCATGAAAAATGACTCAAATGAGTGGGAAAATGCATGATCATGGAAAATTGGGACAAATTTTGCTCAGAAATGTGAAAAAAAGCACTTTTCAATTTTTGACCCAAATCAGAAAAACACGTAGACCCGCGGTATGTCATTTTTGTGAAAATTTTGACCATTCATGAAACCTTGTTTTTTCCATGAAAAATGACTCAAATGAGTGGGAAAATGCATGATCATGGAAAATTGGGACAAATTTTGCTCAGAAATGTGAAAAAAAGCACTTTTCAATTTTTGACCCAAATCAGAAAAAACGTAGACCCGCGGTTTGTCATTTTGGTGAAAATTTTGACCATTCATGAAACCTTGTTTTTTCATGAAAAATGACTCAAATGAGTGGGAAAATGCATTGGCATGTTAAATTGGGACAAATTTTGCTCAGAAATGTGAAAAAAGCACTTTTCAATTTTTGACCCAAATCAGAAAAAAACGTAGACCCGCGGTATGTCATTTTGGTGAAAATTTTGACCATTCATGAAACCTTTTTTTTTCCATGAAAAATGACTCAAATGAGTGGGAAAATGCATGGGCATGGTAAATTGGACCAAATTTTGCTCAGAAATGTGAAAAAAGCACTTTTAAAATTTTGACACGAATCAGAAAAAAACGTAGACCCGCGGTATGTCATTTTGGCGAAAATTTTGACCATTCATGAAAACTTGTTTTTTTCATGAAAAATGAGTCAAATGAGTGGGAAAATGCATGGGCATGGTAAATTGGACCAAATTTTGCTCAGAAATGTGAAAAAAGCACTTTTCAATTTTTGACCCAAATCAGAAAAACACGTAGACCCGCGGTATGTCATTTTGGTGAAAATTTTGACCATTCATGAAACCTTGTTTTTTCCATGAAAAATGACTCAAATGAGTGGGAAAATGCACGGGCATGGTAAATTGGACCAAATTTTGCTCAGAAATGTGAAAAAAAGCACTTTTCAATTTTTGACCCAAATCAGAAAAACACGTAGACCCGCGGTATGTCATTTTTGTGAAAATTTTGACCATTCATGAAACCTTGTTTTTTCCATGAAAAATGACTCAAATGAGTGGGAAAATGCATGGGCATGGTAAATTGGACCAAATTTTGCTCAGAAAAGTGACAAAAAGCACTTTTCAATTTTTGACCCAAATCAGAAAAACACGTAGACCCGCGGTATGTCATTTTGGTGAAAATTTTGACCATTCATAAAACCTTGTTTTTTTTCCATGAAAAATGACTGAAATGAGTTGGAAAATGCATGGGCATGGAAAATTGGACCAAATTTTGCTCAGAAATGTGAAAAAAAAAGCACTTTTCAATTTTTGACACAAATCAGAAAAAAACGTAGACCCGCGGTATGTCATTTTGGTGAAAATTTTGACCATTCATGATAACTTGTTTTTTTCATGAAAAATGACTCAAATGAGTGGGAAAATGCATGGGCATGGTAAATTGGACCAAATTTTGCTCAGAAATGTGACAAAAAGCACTTTTCAATTTTTGACCCAAATCAGAAAAACACGTAGACCCGCGGTATGTCATTTTGGTGAAAATTTTGACCATTCATAAAACCTTGTTTTTTTCCATGAAAAATGACTGAAATGAGTGGGAAAATGCATGGGCATGGTAAATTGGACCAAATTTTGCTCAGAAATGTGAAAAAAAGCACTTTTCAATTTTTGACACAAATCAGAAAAACACGTAGACCCGCGGTATGTCATTTTGGTGAAAATTTTGACCATTCATGATAACTTGTTTTTTTCATGAAAAATGAGTCAAATGAGTGGGAAAATGCATGGGCATGGTAAATTGGACCAAATTTTGCTCAGAAATGTGAAAAAAGCACTTTTCAATTTTTGACCCAAATCAGAAAAACACGTAGACCCGCGGTATGTCATTTTGGTGAAAATTTTGACCATTCATGAAACCTTGTTTTTTCCATGAAAAATGACTCAAATGAGTGGGAAAATGCACGGGCATGGTAAATTGGACCAAATTTTGCTCAGAAATGTGAAAAAAGCACTTTTCAATTTTTGACCCAAATCAGAAAAAACACGTAGACCCGCGGTATGTCATTTTTGTGAAAATTTTGACCATTCATGAAACCTTGTTTTTTCCATGAAAAATGACTCAAATGAGTGGGAAAATGCATGGGCATGGTAAATTGGACCAAATTTTGCTCAGAAAAGTGACAAAAAGCACTTTTCAATTTTTGACCCAAATCAGAAAAACACGTAGACCCGCGTATGTCATTTTGGTGAAAATTTTGACCATTCATAAAACCTTGTTTTTTTTCCATGAAAAATGACTGAAATGAGTTGGAAAATGCATGGGCATGGAAAATTGGACCAAATTTTGCTCAGAAATGTGAAAAAAAAGCACTTTTCAATTTTTGACACAAATCAGAAAAAAACGTAGACCCGCGGTATGTCATTTTGGTGAAAATTTTGACCATTCATGATAACTTGTTTTTTTCATGAAAAATGACTCAAATGAGTGGGAAAATGCATGGGCATGGTAAATTGGACCAAATTTTGCTCAGAAATGTGACAAAAAGCACTTTTCAATTTTTGACCCAAATCAGAAAAACACGTAGACCCGCGGTATGTCATTTTGGTGAAAATTTTGACCATTCATAAAACCTTGTTTTTTTCCATGAAAAATGACTGAAATGAGTGGGAAAATGCATGGGCATGGTAAATTGGACCAAATTTTGCTCAGAAATGTGAAAAAAAGCACTTTTCAATTTTTGACACAAATCAGAAAAACACGTAGACCCGCGGTATGTCATTTTGGTGAAAATTTTGACCATTCATGATAACTTGTTTTTTTCATGAAAAATGACTCAAATGAGTGGGAAAATGCATGGGCATGGTAAATTGGGACAATTTTTGCTCAGAAATGTGTCAAAAGGCACTTTTCAATTTTTGACCCAAATCAGAAAAAAACGTAGACCCGCGGTATGTCATTTTGGTGAAAATTTTGACCATTCATGAAACCTTGTTTTTTCCATGAAAAATGACTCAAATGAGTGGGAAAATGCATGGGCATGGTAAATTTGGACAAATTTTGCTCAGAAATGTGACAAAAAGCACTTTTAAATTTTTGACCCAAATCAGAAAAAAACGTAAACCCGCGGTATGTCATTTTGGTGAAAATTTTGACCATTCATGAAACCTTGTTTTTTTCCATGAAAAATGACTCAAATGAGTGGGAAAATGCATTGGCATGGTAAATTGGGACAAATTTTGCTCAGAAATGTGACAAAAGGCACTTTTCAATTTTTGACCCAAATCAGAAAAAACGTAGACCCGCGGTATGTCATTTTGGTGAAAATTTTGACCATTCATGAAACCTTGTTTTTTCCATGAAAAATGACTCAAACGAGTGGGAAAATGCATGATCATGGAAAATTGGACCAAATTTTGCTCAGAAATGTGAAAAAAGCACTTTTCAATTTTTGACCCAAATCAGAAAAAAACGTAGACCCGCGGTATGTCATTTTGGTGAAAATTTTGACCATTCATGAAACCTTGTTTTTTCCATGAAAAATGACTCAAATGAGTGGGAAAATGCATGGGCATGGTAAATTGGACCAAATTTTGCTCAGAAATGTGAAAAAAGCACTTTTCAATTTTTAACCCAAAACAAAAAAACACGTAGACCCGCGGTATGTCATTTTGGTGAAAATTTTTACCATTCATAAAACCTTGTTTTTTTCCATGAAAAATGACTGAAATGAGTGGGAAAATGCATGGGCATGGAAAATTGGAACAAGTTTTGCTCAGAAACGTGAAAAAAAGCACTTTTCAATTTTTGACCCAAATCAGAAAAACACGTAGACCCGCGGTATGTCATTTTGGTGAAAATTTTGACCATTCATGAAACCTTGTTTTTTCCATGAAAAATGACTCAAATGAGTGGGAAAATGCATGGGCATGGTAAATTGGACCAAATTTTGCTCAATAATGTGAAAAAAGCCCTTTTCAATTTTTGACCCAAATCAGTAAAAAACGTATACCCGCGGTATGTCATTTTTGTGAAAATTTTGACCATTCATGAAACCTTGTTTTTTCCATGAAAAATGACTCAAATGAGTGGGAAAATGCATGGGCATGGTAAATTGGACCAAATTTTGCTCAGAAATGTGAAAAAAGCACTTTTCAATTTTTGACCCAAATCAGAAAAACACGTAGACCCGCGGTATGTCATTTTGGTGAAAATTTTGACCATTCATGATAACTTGTTTTTTTCATGAAAAATGACTCAAATGAGTGGGAAAATGCATGGGCATGGTAAATTGGACCAAATTTTGCTCAGAAATGTGAAAAAAAGCACTTTTCAATTTTTGACACGAATCAGAAAAAAACGTAGACCCCCGGTATGTCATTTTGGTGAAAATTTTGACCATTCATGATAACTTGTTTTTATCATGAAAAATGACTCAAATGAGTGGGAAAATGCATGGGCATGGTAAATTGGACCAAATTTTGCTCAGAAATGTGAAAAAAGCACTTTTCAATTTTTGACCCAAATCAGAAAAAAACGTAAACCCGCGGTATGTCATTTTGGTGAAAATTTTGACCATTCATGAAACCTTGTTTTTTCCATGAAAAATGACTCAAATGAGTGGGAAAATGCATGGGCGTGGTAAATTGGGACAAATTTTGCTCAGAAATGTGTCAAAAGGCACTTTTCAATTTTTGACCCAAATCAGAAAAAAACGTAGACCCGCGGTATGTCATTTTGGTGAAAATTTTGACCATTCATGAAACCTTGTTTTTTCCATGAAAAATGACTCAAATGAGTGGGAAAATGCATGGGCATGGTAAATTGGACCAAATTTTCCTCAAAAATGTGAAAAAAAGCACTTTTAAAATTTTGACACGAATCAGAAAAAAACGTAGACCCGCGGTATGTCATTTTGGTGAAAATTTTGACCATTCATAAAACCTTGTTTTTTTTCCATGAAAAATGACTGAAATGAGTTGGAAAATGCATGGGCATGGAAAATTGGACCAAATTTTGCTCAGAAATGTGAAAAAAAAGCACTTTTCAATTTTTGACACAAATCAGAAAAAAACGTAGACCCGCGGTATGTCATTTTGGTGAAAATTTTGACCATTCATGATAACTTGTTTTTTTTATGAAAAATGACTCAAATGAGTGGGAAAATGCATGGGCATGGTAAATTGGACCAAATTTTGCTCAGAAATGTGACAAAAAGCACTTTTCAATTTTTGACCCAAATCAGAAAAACACGTAGACCTGCGGTATGTCATTTTGGTGAAAATTTTGACCATTCATAAAACCTTGTTTTTTTCCATGAAAAATGACTGAAATGAGTGGGAAAATGCATGGGCATGGTAAATTGGACCAAATTTTGCTCAGAAATGTGAAAAAAAGCACTTTTCAATTTTTGACACAAATCAGAAAAACACGTAGACCCGCGGTATGTCATTTTGGTGAAAATTTTGACCATTCATGATAACTTGTTTTTTTCATGAAAAATGACTCAAATGAGTGGGAAAATGCATGGGCATGGTAAATTGGACCAAATTTTTCTCAGAAATGTGAAAAAAGCACTTTTCAATTTTTGACCCAAATCAGAAAAAACGTAGACCCGCGGTATGGCATTTTGGTGAAAATTTTGACCATTCATGAAACCTTGTTTTTTCCATGAAAAATGACTAAAATGAGTGGGAAAATGCATGGGCATGGTAAATTGGACTAAATTTTGCTCAAAAATGTGAAAAAAAGCACTTTTCAATTTTTGACCCAAATCAGTAAAAAACGTAGACCCGCGGTATGTCATTTTTGTGAAAATTTTGACCATTCATGAAACCTTGTTTTTTCCATGAAAAATGACTCAAATGAGTGGGAAAATGCATGGGCATGGTAAATTGGACCAAATTTTGCTCAGAAAAGTGACAAAAAGCACTTTTCAATTTTTGACCGAAATCAGAAAAACACGTAGACGCGGTATGTCATTTTGGTGAAAATTTTGACCATTCATAAAACCATGTTTTTTTCATGAAAAATGACTCAAATGAGTGGGAAAATGCATGGGCATGGTAAATTGGACCAAATTTTGCTCAGAAATGTGAAAAAAGCACTTTTTAATTTTTGACCCAAATCAGAAAAAAACGTAGACCCGCGGTATGTCATTTTGGTGAAAATTTTGACCATTCATGAAACCTTGTTTTTTCCATGAAAAATGACTCAAATGAGTGGGAAAATGCATGGGCATGGTAAAGTGGGACAAATTTTGCTCAGAAATGTGTCAAAAGGCACTTTTCAATTTTTGACCCAAATCAGAAAAAAACGTAGACCCGCGGTATGTCATTTTGGTGAAAATTTTGACCATTCATGAAACATTGTTTTTTCCATGAAAAATGACTCAAATGAGTGGGAAAATGCATGGGCATGGTAAATTGGACCAAATTTTCCTCAAAAATGTGGAAAAAAAGCACTTTTAAAATTTTGACACGAATCAGAAAAAAACGTAGACCCGCGGTATGTCATTTTGGCAAAAATTTTGACCATTCATGATAACTTATTTTTTTCATGAAAAATGACTCAAATGAGTGGGAAAATGCATGGGCATGGTAAATTGGACCAAATTTTGCTCAGAAATGTGAAAAAAGCACTTTTCAATTTTTGACCCAAATCAGAAAAAAACGTAGACCCGCGGTATGTCATTTTGGTGAAAATTGTGACCATTCATGAAACCTTGTTTTTTCCATGAAAAATGACTCAAATGAGTGGGAAAATGCATGGGCATGGAAAATTGGACCAAATTTTGCTCAGAAATGTGAAAAAAGCACTTTTCAATTTTTGACACAAATCAGAAAAAAACGTAGACCCGCGGTATGTCATTTTGGTGAAAATTTTGACCAATCATGAAACCTTGTTTTTTCCATGAAAAATGACTCAAATGAGTGGGAAAATGCATGGGCATGGTAAATTGGGACAAATTTTGCTCAGAAATGTGTCAAAAGGCACTTTTAAATTTTTGACCCAAATCAGAAAAAAACGTAGACCCGCGGTATGTCATTTTGGTGAAAATTTTGACCATTCATGAAACCTTGTTTTTTCCATGAAAAATGACTCAAATGAGTGGGAAAATGCATGGGCATGGTAAATTTGGACAAATTTTGCTCAGAAATGTGAAAAAAAAGCACTTTTCAATTTTTGACCCAAATCAGAAAAAACGTATACCCGCGGTATGTCATTTTGGTGAAAATTTTGACCATTCATGAAACCTTGTTTTTTCCATGAAAAATGACTCAAATGAGTGGGAAAATGCATTGGCATGGTAAATTGGGACAAATTTTGCTCAGAAATGTGACAAAAGGCACTGTTCAATTTTTGACCCAAATCAGAAAAAAACATAGACCCGCGGTATGTCATTTTGGTGAAAATTTTGACCATTCATGAAACCTTGTTTTTTCCATGAAAAATGACTCAAACGAGTGGGAAAATGCATGATCATGGAAAATTGGACCAAATTTTGCTCAGAAATGTGAAAAAAGCACTTTTCAATTTTTGACCCAAATCAGAAAAAAACGTAGACCCGCGGTATGTCATTTTGGTGACAATTTTGACCATTCATGAAACCTTGTTTTTTCCATGAAAAATGACTCAAACGAGTGGGAAAATGCATGATCATGGAAAATTGGACCAAATTTTGCTCAGAAATGTGAAAAAAGCACTTTTCAATTTTTGACCCAAATCAGAAAAAAACGTAGACCCGCGGTATGTCATTTTGGTTAAAATTTTGACCATTCATGAAACCTTGTTTTTTCCATGAAAAATGACTCAAACGAGTGGGAAAATGCATGATCATGGAAAATTGGACCAAATTTTGCTCAGAAATGTGAAAAAAGCACTTTTCAATTTTTGACCCAAATCAGAAAAAAACGTAGACCCGCGGTATGTCATTTTGGTGAAAATTTTGACCATTCATGAAACCTTGTTTTTTCCATGAAAAATGACTCAAATGAGTGGGAAAATGCATGGGCATGGAAAATTGGAACAAATGTTGCTCAGAAATGTGAAAAAAGCACTTTTCAATTTTTGACCCAAATCAGAAAAAAACGTAGACCCGCGGTATGTCATTTTGGTGAAAATTTTGACCATTCATGAAACCTTGTTTTTTCCATGAAAAATGACTGAAATGAGTGGGAAAATGCATGGGCATGGAAAATTGGAACAAATGTTGCTCAGAAATGTGAAAAAAGCACTTTTCAATTTTTGACCCAAATCAGAAAAAAACGTAGACCCGCGGTATGTCATTTTGGTGAAAATTTTGACCATTCATGAAACCTTGTTTTTTCCATGAAAAATGACTCAAATGAGTGGGAAAATGCATGGGCATGGTAAATTGGACCAAATTTTCCTCAAAAATGTGAAAAAAAGCACTTTTAAAATTTTGACACGAATCAGAAAAAAACGTAGACCCGCGGTATGTCATTTTGGCAAAAATTTTGACCATTCATGATAACTTGTTTTTTTCATGAAAAATGACTCAAATGATTGGGAAAATGCATGGGCATGGTAAATTGGACCAAATTTTGCTCAGAAATGTGAAAAAAGCACTTTTCAATTTTTGACCCAAATCAGAACAACACGTAGACCCGCGGTATGTCATTTTGGTGAAAATTTTGACCATTCATGATAACTTGTTTTTTTCATGAAAAATGACTCAAATGAGTGGGAAAATGCATGGGCATGGTAAATTGGACCAAATTTTGCTCAGAAATGTGAAAAAAAGCACTTTTAAAATTTTGACACGAATCAGAAAAACACGTAGACCCGCGGTATGTCATTTTGGTGAAAATTTTGACCATTCATAAAACCATGTTTTTTTCCATGAAAAATGACTGAAATGAGCGGGAAAATGCATGGGCATGGAAAATTGGACCAAATTTTGCTCAGAAATGTGAAAAAAAGCACTTTTCAATTTTTGACACGAATCAGAAAAAAACGTAGACCCGCGGTATGTCATTTTGGTGAAAATTTTGACCATTCATGATAACTTGTTTTTTTCATGAAAAATGACTCAAACGAGTGGGAAAATGCATGATCATGGAAAATTGGACCAAATTTTGCTCAGAAATGTGAAAAAAGCACTTTTCAATTTTTGACCCAAATCAGAAAAACACGTAGACCTGCGGTATGTCATTTTGGTGAAAATTTTGACCATTCATAAAACCTTGTTTTTTTCCATGAAAAATGACTGAAATGAGTGGGAAAATGCATGGGCATGGAAAATTGGAACAAGTTTTGCTCAGAAATGTGAAAAAAAGCACTTTTAAATTTTTGACCCAAATCAGAAAAACACGTAGACCCGCGGTATGTCATTTTGGTGAAAATTTTGACCATTCATGAAACCTTGTTTTTTCCATGAAAAATGACTCAAATGAGTGGGAAAATGCATGGGCATGGTAAATTGGACGAAATTTTGCTCAAAAATGTGAAAAAAAGCACTTTTCAATTTTTGACCCAAATCAGTAAAAAACGTAGACCCGCGGTATGTCATTTTGGTGAAAATTTTGACCATTCATGATAACTTGTTTTTTTCATGAAAAATGACTCAAATGAGTGGGAAAATGCATGGGCATGGTAAATTGGACCAAATTTTGCTCAGAAATGTGAAAAAAGCACTTTTCAATTTTTGACACAAATCAGAAAAAAACGTAGACCCACGGTATGTCATTTTGGTGAAAATTTTGACCAATCATGAAACCTTGTTTTTTCCATGAAAAATGACTCAAATGAGTGGGAAAATGCATGGGCATGGTAAATTGGGACAAATTTTGCTCAGAAATGTGTCAAAAGGCACTTTTAAATTTTTGACCCAAATCAGAAAAAAACGTAGACCCGCGGTATGTCATTTTGGTGAAAATTTTGACCATTCATGAAACCTTGTTTTTTCCATGAAAAATGACTCAAATGAGTGGGAAAATGCATGGGCATGGTAAATTTGGACAAATTTTGCTCAGAAATGTGAAAAAAAAGCACTTTTCAATTTTTGACCCAAATCAGAAAAAACGTATACCCGCGGTATGTCATTTTGGTGAAAATTTTGACCATTCATGAAACCTTGTTTTTTCCATGAAAAATGACTCAAATGAGTGGGGAAATGCATTGGCATGGTAAATTGGGACAAATTTTGCTCAGGAATGTGACAAAAGGCACTGTACAATTTTTGACCCAAATCAGAAAAAAACATAGACCCGCGGTATGTCATTTTGGTGAAAATTTTGACCATTCATGAAACCTTGTTTTTTCCATGAAAAATGACTCAAACGAGTGGGAAAATGCATGATCATGGAAAATTGGACCAAATTTTGCTCAGAAATGTGAAAAAAGCACTTTTCAATTTTTGACCCAAATCAGAAAAAAACGTAGACCCGCGGTATGTCATTTTGGTGAAAATTTTGACCATTCATGAAACCTTGTTTTTTCCATGAAAAATGACTCAAGTGAGTGGGAAAATGCACGGGCATGGTAAATTGGACCAAATTTTGCTCAGAAATGTGAAAAAAGCACTTTTCAATTTTTGACCCAAATCAGAAAAACACGTAGACCTGCGGTATGTCATTTTGGTGAAAATTTTGACCATTCATAAAACCTTGTTTTTTTCCATGAAAAATGACTGAAATGAGTGGGAAAATGCATGGGCATGGAAAATTGGAACAAATGTTGCTCAGAAATGTGAAAAAAGCACTTTTCAATTTTTGACCCAAATCAGAAAAAAACGTAGACCCGCGGTATGTCATTTTGGTGAAAATTTTGACCGTTCATGAAACCTTGTTTTTTCCATGAAAAATGACTCAAATGAGTGGGAAAATGCATGGGCATGGTAAATTGGACCAAATTTTCCTCAAAAATGTGAAAAAAAGCACTTTTAAAATTTTGACACGAATCAGAAAAACACGTAGACCCGCGGTATGTCATTTTGGTGAAAATTTTGACCATTCATAAAACCATGTTTTTTTCCATGAAAAATGACTGAAATGAGCGGGAAAATGCATGGGCATGGAAAATTGGACCAAATTTTGCTCAGAAATGTGAAAAAAAGCACTTTTCAATTTTTGACACGAATCAGAAAAAAACGTAGACCCGCGGTATGTCATTTTGGTGAAAATTTTGACCATTCATGAAACCTTGTTTTTTCCATGAAAAATGACTCAAGTGAGTGGGAAAATGCATGGGCATGGTAAATTGGACCAAATTTTGCTCAGAAATGTGAAAAAAGCACTTTTCAATTTTTGACCCAAATCAGAAAAACACGTAGACCTGCGGTATGTCATTTTGGTGAAAATTTTGACCATTCATAAAACCTTGTTTTTTTCCATGAAAAATGACTGAAATGAGTGGGAAAATGCATGGGCATGGAAAATTGGAACAAGTTTTGCTCAGAAATGTGAAAAAAAGCACTTTTAAATTTTTGACCCAAATCAGAAAAACACGTAGACCCGCGGTATGTCATTTTGGTGAAAATTTTGACCATTCATGAAACCTTGTTTTTTCCATGAAAAATGACTCAAATGAGTGGGAAAATGCATGGGCATGGTAAATTGGACGAAATTTTGCTCAAAAATGTGAAAAAAAGCACTTTTCAATTTTTGACCCAAATCAGTAAAAAACGTAGACCCGCGGTATGTCATTTTGGTGAAAATTTTGACCATTCATGATAACTTGTTTTTTTCATGAAAAATGACTCAAATGAGTGGGAAAATGCATGGGCATGGTAAATTGGACCAAATTTTGCTCAGAAATGTGAAAAAAGCACTTTTCAATTTTTGACACAAATCAGAAAAAAACGTAGACCCGCGGTATGTCATTTTGGTGAAAATTTTGACCAATCATGAAACCTTGTTTTTTCCATGAAAAATGACTCAAATGAGTGGGAAAATGCATGGGCATGGTAAATTGGGACAAATTTTGCTCAGAAATGTGTCAAAAGGCACTTTTAAATTTTTGACCCAAATCAGAAAAAAACGTAGACCCGCGGTATGTCATTTTGGTGAAAATTTTGACCATTCATGAAACCTTGTTTTTTCCATGAAAAATGACTCAAATGAGTGGGAAAATGCATGGGCATGGTAAATTTGGACAAATTTTGCTCAGAAATGTGAAAAAAAAGCACTTTTCAATTTTTGACCCAAATCAGAAAAAACGTATACCCGCGGTATGTCATTTTGGTGAAAATTTTGACCATTCATGAAACCTTGTTTTTTCCATGAAAAATGACTCAAACGAGTGGGAAAATGCATGATCATGGAAAATTGGACCAAATTTTGCTCAGAAATGTGAAAAAAGCACTTTTCAATTTTTGACCCAAATCAGAAAAAAACGTAGACCCGCGGTATGTCATTTTGGTGAAAATTTTGACCATTCATGAAACCTTGTTTTTTCCATGAAAAATGACTCAAGTGAGTGGGAAAATGCATGGGCATGGTAAATTGGACCAAATTTTGCTCAGAAATGTGAAAAAAGCACTTTTCAATTTTTGACCCAAATCAGAAAAACACGTAGACCTGCGGTATGTCATTTTGGTGAAAATTTTGACCATTCATAAAACCTTGTTTTTTTCCATGAAAAATGACTGAAATGAGTGGGAAAATGCATGGGCATGGAAAATTGGAACAAATGTTGCTCAGAAATGTGAAAAAAGCACTTTTCAATTTTTGACCCAAATCAGAAAAAAACGTAGACCCGCGGTATGTCATTTTGGTGAAAATTTTGACCATTCATGAAACCTTGTTTTTTCCATGAAAAATGACTCAAATGAGTGGGAAAATGCATGGGCATGGTAAATTGGGACAAATTTTGCTCAGAAATGTGTCAAAAGGCACTTTTCAATTTTTGACCCAAATCAGAAAAAAACGTAGACCCGCGGTATGTCATTTTGGTGAAAATTTTGACCATTCATGAAACCTTGTTTTTGGAAAATTGGACCAAATTTTGCTCAGAAATGTGAAATAAAAGCACTTTTCAATTTTTTACACAAATCACAAAAACACGTAGACCCGCGGTATGTCATTTTGGTTAAAATTTTGACCATTCATGAAACCTTGTTTTTTTCATGAAAAATGACTCAAATGAGTGGGAAAATGCATGGGCATGGTAAATTGGGACAAATTTTGCTCAGAAATGTGTCAAAAGGCACTTTTCAATTTTTGACCCAAATCAGAAAAAAACGTAGACCCGCGGTATGTCATTTTGGTGAAAATTGTGACCATTCATTAAACCTTGTTTTTTCCATGAAAAATGACTTAAACGAGTGGGAAAATGCACGGGCATGGTAAATTGGGACAATTTTTGCTCAGAAATGTGTCAAAAGGCACTTTTCAATTTTTGACCCAAATCAGAAAAAAACGTGGACCCGCGGTATGTCATTTTGGTGAAAATTGTGACCATTCATGAAACCTTGTTTTTTCCATGAAAAATGACTCAAATGAGTGGGAAAATGCATGGGCATGGTAAATTGGACCAAATTTTGCTCAGAAATGTGAAAAAAAGCACTTTTCAATTTTTGACACAAATCAGAAAAAAACGTAGACCCGCGGTATGTCATTTTGGTGAAAATTTTGACCAATCATGAAACCTTGTTTTTTCCATGAAAAATGAATCAAATGAGTGGGAAAATGCATGGGCATGGAAAAGTGGGACAAATTTTGCTCAGAAATGTGTCAAAAGGCACTTTTCAATTTTTGACCCAAATCAGAAAAAAACGTAGACCCGCGGTATGTCATTTTGGTGAAAATTTTGACCATTCATGAAACCTTGTTTTTTCCATGAAAAATTACTCAAATGAGTGGGAAAATGCATGGGCATGGTAAATTTGGACAAATTTTGCTCAGAAATGTGTCAAAAGGCACTTTTCAATTTTTGACCCAAATCAGAAAAAAACGTAGACCCGCGGTATGTCATTTTGGTGAAAATTGTGACCATTCATGAAACCTTGTTTTTTCCATGAAAAATGACTTAAACGAGTGGGAAAATGCACGGGCATGGTAAATTGGGACAAATTTTGCTCAGAAATGTGAAAAAAAGGCACTTTTCAATTTTTGACCCAAATCAGAAAAAACGTAGACCCGCGGTATGTCATTTTGGTGAAAATTTTGACCATTCATGAAACCTTGTTTTTTCCATGAAAAATGAATCAAATGAGTGGGAAAATGCATGGGCATGGAAAAGTGGGACAAATTTTGCTCAGAAATGTGTCAAAAGGCACTTTTCAATTTTTGACCCAAATCAGAAAAAAACGTAGACCCGCGGTATGTCATTTTTGTGAAAATTTTGACCATTCATGAAACCTTGTTTTTTCCATGAAAAATTACTCAAATGAGTGGGAAAATGCATGGGCATGGTAAATTTGGACAAATTTTGCTCAGAAATGTGACAAAAAGCACTTTTCAATTTTTGACCCAAATCAGAAAAAAACGTAGACCCGCGGTATGTCATTTTGGTGAAAATTTTGACCATTCATGAAACATTGTTTTTTCCATGAAAAATGACTTAAACGAGTGGGAAAATGCACGGGCATGGTAAATTGGGACAAATTTTGCTCAGAAATGTGAAAAAAGGCACTTTTCAATTTTTGACCCAAATCAGAAAAAACGTAGACCCGCGGTATGTCATTTTGGTGAAAATTTTGACCATTCATGAAACCTTGTTTTTTCCATGAAAAATTACTCAAATGAGTGGGATAATGCATTGGCATGGTAAATTGGGACAATTTTTGCTCAGAAATGTGACAAAAGGCACTGTTAAATTTTTGACCCAAATCAGAAAAAAACGTAGACCCGCGGTATGTCATTTTGGTGAAAATTGTGACCATTCATGAAACCATGTTTTTTCCATGAAAAATGACTTAAACGAGTGGGAAAATGCACGGGCATGGTAAATTGGGACAAATTTTGCTCAGAAATGTGTCAAAAGGCACTTTTCAATTTTTGACCCAAATCAGAAAAAAACGTAGACCCGCGGTATGTCATTTTGGTGAAAATTGTGACCATTCATGAAACCTTGTTTTTTCCATGAAAAATGACTCAAATGAGTGGGAAAATGCATGGGCATGGTAAATTGGACCAAATTTTGCTCAGAAATGTGAAAAAAAGCACTTTTAAATTTTTGACACAAATCAGAAAAAAACGTAGACCCGCGGTATGTCATTTTGGTGAAAATTTTGACCAATCATGAAACCTTGTTTTTTCCATGAAAAATGAATCAAATGAGTGGGAAAATGCATGGGCATGGAAAAGTGGGACAAATTTTGCTCAGAAATGTGTCAAAAGGCACTTTTCACTTTTTGACCCAAATCAGAAAAAAACGTAGACCCGCGGTATGTCATTTTGGTGAAAATTTTGACCATTCATGAAACCTTGTTTTTTCCATGAAAAATGACTCAAATGAGTGGGAAAATGCATGGGCATGGTAAATTTGGACAAATTTTGCTCAGAAATGTGACAAAAAGCACTTTTAAATTTTTGACCCAAATCAGAAAAAAACGTAGACCCGCGGTATGTCATTTTGGTGAAAATTTTGACCATTCATGAAACATTGTTTTTTCCATGAAAAATGACTTAAACGAGTGGGAAAATGCACGGGCATGGTAAATTGGGACAAATTTTGCTCAGAAATGTGACAAAAGGCACTGTTAAATTTTTGACCCAAATCAGAAAAAAACGTAGACCCGCGGTATGTCATTTTGGTGAAAATTTTGACCATTCATGAAACCTTGTTTTTTCCATGAAAAATGACTCAAATGAGTGGGAAAATGCATGGTCATGGTAAATTGGACCAAATTTTGCTCAGAAATGTGAAAAAAGCACTTTTCAATTTTTGACCCAAATCAGAAAAACACGTAGACCCGCGGTATGTCATTTTGGTGAAAATTTTGACCATTCATAAAACCTTGTTTTTTTCCATGAAAAATGACTGAAATGAGTGGGAAAATGCATGGGCATGGAAAATTGGACCAAAATTTGCTCAGAAATGTGAAAAAAAGCACTTTTCAATTTTTGACCCAAATCAGAAAAACACGTAGACCCGCGGTATGTCATTTTGGTGAAAATTTTGACCATTCATGAAACCTTGTTTTTTTCATGAAAAATGACTCAAATGAGTGGGAAAATGCATGGGCATGGTAAATTGGGACAAATTTTGCTCAGAAATGTGTCAAAAGGCACTTTTCAATTTTTGACCCAAATCAGAAAAAAACGTAGACCCGCGGTATGTCATTTTGGTGAAAATTGTGACCATTCATGAAACCTTGTTTTTTCCATGAAAAATGACTTAAACGAGTGGGAAAATGCACGGGCATGGTAAATTGGGACAAATTTTGCTCAGAAATGTGTCAAAAGGCACTTTTCAATTTTTGACCCAAATCAGAAAAAAACGTAGACCCGCGGTATGTCATTTTGGTGAAAATTGTGACCATTCATGAAACCTTGTTTTTTCAATGAAAAATGACTCAAATGAGTGGGAAAATGCATGGGCATGGTAAATTGGACCAAATTTTGCTCAGAAATGTGAAAAGAAGCACTTTTCAATTTTTGACACAAATCAGAAAAAAACGTAGACCCGCGGTATGTCATTTTGGTGAAAATTTTGACCAATCATGAAACCTTGTTTTTTCCATGAAAAATGAATCAAATGAGTGGGAAAATGCATGGGCATGGAAAAGTGGGACAAATTTTGCTCAGAAATGTGTCAAAAGGCACTTTTCAATTTTTGACCCAAATCAGAAAAAAACGTAGACCCGCGGTATGTCATTTTGGTGAAAATTTTGACCATTCATGAAACATTGTTTTTTCCATGAAAAATGACTTAAACGAGTGGGAAAATGCACGGGCATGGTAAATTGGGACAAATTTTGCTCAGAAATGTGACAAAAGGCACTGTTAAATTTTTGACCCAAATCAGAAAAAAACGTAGACCCGCGGTATGTCATTTTGGTGAAAATTTTGACCATTCATGAAACCTTGTTTTTTCCATGAAAAATGACTCAAATGAGTGGGAAAATGCATGGTCATGGTAAATTGGACCAAATTTTGCTCAGAAATGTGAAAAAAGCACTTTTCAATTTTTGGCCCAAATCAGAAAAACACGTAGACCCGCGGTATGTCATTTTGGTGAAAATTTTGACCATTCATAAAACCTTGTTTTTTTCCATGAAAAATGACTGAAATGAGTGGGAAAATGCATGGGCATGGAAAATTGGAACAAGTTTTGCTCAGAAATGTGAAAAAAAGCACTTTTCAATTTTTGACCCAAATCAGAAAAACACGTAGACCCGCGGTATGTCATTTTTGTGAAAATTTTGACCATTCATGAAACCTTGTTTTTTCCATGAAAAATGACTCAAATGAGTGGGAAAATGCATGGGCATGGTAAATTGGACCAAATTTTGCTCAGAAAAGTGACAAAAAGCACTTTTCAATTTTTGACCCAAATCAGAAAAAAACGTAGACCCGCGGTATGTCATTTTTGTGAAAATTTTGACCATTCATAAAACCATGTTTTTTTCCATGAAAAATGACTGAAATGAGCGGGAAAATGCATGGGCATGGAAAATTGGACCACATTTTGCTCAGAAATGTGAAAAAAAAGCACTTTTCAATTTTTGACACGAATCAGAAAAAAAACGTAGACCCGCGGTATGTCATTTTGGTGAAAATTTTGAACATTCATGATAACTAGTTTTTTTCATGAAAAATGACTCAAATGAGTGGGAAAATGCATGGGCATGGTAAATTGGGACAAATTTTGCTCAGAAATGTGTCAAAAGGCACTTTTCAATTTTTGACCCAAATCAGAAAAAAACGTAGACCCGCGGTATGTCATTTTGGTGAAAATTTTGACCATTCATGAAACCTTGTTTTTTCCATGAAAAATGACTCAAATGAGTGGGAAAATGCATGGGCATGGTAAATTGGACCAAATTTTCCTCAAAAATGTGAAAAAAGCACTTTTAAAATTTTGACACAAATCAGAAAAAAACGTAGACCCGCGGTATGTCATTTTGGCAAAAATTTTGACCATTCATGATAACTTGTTTTTTTCATGAAAAATGACTCAAATGAGTGGGAAAATGCATGGGCATGGTAAATTGGACCAAATTTTGCTCAGAAATGTGAAAAAAGCACTTTTCAATTTTTGACCCAAATCAGAAAAAAACGTAGACCCGCGGTATGTCATTTTGGTGAAAATTTTGACCATTCATGAAACCTTATTTTTTCCATGAAAAATGACTCAAATGAGTGGGAAAATGCATGGGCATGGTAAATTGGACCAAATTTTCCTCAAAAATGTGAAAAAAGCACTTTTAAAATTTTGACACGAATCAGAAAAAAACGTAGACCCCGCGGTATGTCATTTTGGCAAAAATTTTGACCATTCATGATAACTTGTTTTTTTCATGAAAAATGACTCAAATGAGTGGGAAAATGCATGGGCATGGTAAATTGGAACAAATTTTGCTCAGAAATGTGACAAAAAGCACTTTTCAATTTTTGACCCAAATCAGAAAAACACGTAGACCCGCGGTATGTCATTTTGGTGAAAATTTTGACCATTCATAAATCCTTGTTTTTTTTCCATGAAAAATGACTGAAATGAGTGGGAAAAAGCATGGGCATGGAAAATTGGACCAAATTTTGCTCAGAAATGTGAAAAAAGCACTTTAAAATTTTTGACACAAATCAGAAAAAAACGTAGACCCGGTATGTCATTTTGGCAAAAATTTTGACCATTCATAAAACCTTGTTTTTTTTTTCCATGAAAAATGACAGAAATGAGGGGGGAAATGCATTGGCATGGTAAATTGGGACAAATTTTGCTCAGAAATGTGAAAAAAAGCACTTTTCAATTTTTGACCCAAATCAGAAAAACACGTATGAGCGGTATGTCATTTTGGTGAAACTTTTGACCATTCATGAAACCTTGTTTTTTCCATGAAAAATGACTCAAATGAGTGGGAAAATGCATGGGCATGGTAAATTGGACCAAATTTTGCTCAGAAATGTGAAAAAAGCACTTTTCAATTTTTGACCCAAATCAGAAAAAAACGTCGATCCGCAGTATGTCATTTTGGCGAAAATTTTGACCATTCATGAAAAATAACTTAAACGAGTGGGAAAATGCACGGGCATGGTAAATTGGGACAAATTTTGCTCAGAAATGTGAAAAAAAAGCACTTTTCAATTTTTGACCCAAATCAGTAAAAAAAACGTAGACCCGCGGTATGTCATTTTGGTGAAAATTTTGACCATTCATGAAACCTTGTTCTTTCCATGAAAAATGACTCAAATGAGTGGGAAAATGCATGGGCATGGTAAATTGGACCAAATTTTGCTCAGAAATGTGAAAAAAGCACTTTTAAATTTTTGACACAAATCAGAAAAAAACGTAGACCCGCGGTATGTCATTTAGCCGAAAATTTTGACCATTCATGAAAACTTGTTTTTTTCCATGAAAAATGACTCAAATGAGTGGGAAAATGCATGGGGGCATGGTAAATTGGGACAAATTTTGCTCAGAAATGTGACAAAAGGCACTTTTCAATTTTTGACCCAAATCAGAAAAAAACTTAGGCCCGCGGTATGTCATTTTGGTGAAAATTTTGACCATTCATGAAAACTTGTTTTTTCCATGAAAAATGACTCAAATGAGTGGGAAAATGCATGGGCATGGTAAATTGGACCAAATTTTGCTCAGAAATGTGAAAAAAACACTTTAAAATTTTTGACACAAATCAGAAAAAAACGTAGACCCGGTATGTCATTTTGGCAAAAATTTTGACCATTCATAAAACCTTGTTTTTTTTTCCATGAAAAATGACAGAAATGAGTGGGAAAATGCATTGGCATGGTAAATTGGGACAAATTTTGCTCAGAAATGTGAAAAAAAGCACTTTTCAATTTTTGACCCAAATCAGAAAAACACGTATGAGCGGTATGTCATTTTGGTGAAACTTTTGACCATTCATGAAAAATGACTTAAACGAGTGGGAAAATGCACGGGCATGGTAAATTGGGACAAATTTTGCTCAGAAATGTAAAAAAAAAGCACTTTTCAATTTTTGACCCAAATCAGTAAAAAAAACGTAGACCCGCGGTATGTCATTTTGGTGAAAATTTTGACCATTCATGAAACCTTGTTTTTTCCATGAAAAATGACTCAAATGAGTGGGAAAATGCATGGGCATGGTAAATTGGACCAAATTTTGCTCAGAAATGTGAAAAAAGCACTTTTAAATTTTTGACACAAATCAGAAAAAAACGTAGATGTCATTTAGCCGAAAATTTTGACCATTCATGAAAACTTGTTTTTTTCCATGAAAAATGACTCAAATGAGTGGGAAAATGCATGGGCATGGTAAATTGGACCAAATTTTGCTCAGAAATGTGAAAAAAGCACTTTTCAATTTTTGACCCAAATCAGAAAAACACGTAGACCCGCGGTATGTCATTTTGGTGAAAATTTTGACCATTCATGAAACCTTGTTTTTTCCATGAAAAATGACTCAAATGAGTGGGAAAATGCATGGGCAGGGTAAATTGGACCAAATTTTGCTCAGAAATGTGAAAAAAAAACACTTTAAAATTTTTGACACAAATCAGAAAAAAACGTAGACCCGGTATGTCATTTTGGCAAAAATTTTGACCATTCATAAAACCTTGTTTTTTTTTCCATGAAAAATGACAGAAATGAGTGGGAAAATGCATTGGCATGGTAAATTGGGACAAATTTTGCTCAGAAATGTGAAAAAAGCACTTTTCAATTTTTGACCCAAATCAGAAAAACACATATGAGCGGTATGTCATTTTGGTGAAACTTTTGACCATTCATGAAACCTTGTTTTTTCCATGAAAAATGACTCAAATGAGTGGGAAAATGCATGGGCATGGTAAATTGGGACAAATTTTTCTCAGAAATGTGTCAAAAGGCACTTTTCAATTTTTGACCCAAATCAGAAAAAAACGTCGATCCGCAGTATGTCATTTTGGCGAAATTTTTGACCATTCATGAAAAATGACTTAAACGAGTGGGAAAATGCACGGGCATGGTAAATTGGGACAAATTTTGCTCAGAAATGTGTCAAAAGGCACTTTTCAATTTTTGACCCAAATCAGAAAAAAACGTAGACCCGCGGTATGTCATTTTGGTGAAAATTTTGACCATTCATGAAACCTTGTTTTTTCCATGAAAAATGACTCAAATGAGTGGGAAAATGCATGGGCATGGTAAATTGGAACAAATTTTGCTCAGAAATGTGACAAAAAGCACTTTTCAATTTTTGACCCAAATCAGAAAAACACGTAGACCCGCGGTATGTCATTTTGGTGAAAATTTTGACCATTCATAAATCCTTGTTTTTTTTCCATGAAAAATGACTGAAATGAGTGGGAAAAAGCATGGGCATGGAAAATTGGACTTTTGCTCAGAAATGTGAAAAAAAGCACTTTTCAATTTTTGACCCAAATCAGAAAAACACATAGACCCGCGGTATGTCATTTTGGTGAAAATTTTGACCATTCATGAAACCTTGTTTTTTTTCCATGAAAAATGACTGAAATGAGTGGGAAAAAGCATGGGCATGGAAAATTGGACCAAATTTTGCTCAGAAATGTGAAAAAAAGCACTTTTCAATTTTTGACCCAAATCAGAAAAACACGTAGACCCGCAGTATGTCATTTTGGTGAAAATTTTGACCATTCATAAATCCTTGTTTTTTTTCCATGAAAAATGACTGAAATGAGTGGGAAAAAGCATGGGCATGGAAAATTGGACCAAATTTTGCTCAGAAATGTGAAAAAAAGCACTTTTCAATTTTTGACACGAATCAGAAAAACACGTAGACCCGCGGTATGTCATTTTGGCGAAAATTTTGACCATTCATGAAAACTTGTTTTTTCCATGAAAAATGACTCAAATGAGTGGAAAAATGCATGGGCATGGTAAATTGGAACAAATTTTGCTCAGAAATGTGACAAAAAGCACTTTTCAATTTTTGACCCAAATCAGAAAAACACGTAGACCCCGCGGTATGTCATTTTGGTGAAAATTTTGACCATTCATAAAACCTTGTTTTTTTTTCCATGAAAAATGACAGAAATGAGTGGGAAAATGCATGGGCATGGTAAATGGGACCAAATTTTGCTCAGAAATGTGAAAAAAAGCACTTTTCAATTTTTGACCCAAATCAGAAAAACACGTAGACCCGCAGTATGTCATTTTGGTGAAAAGTTTGACCATTCATAAATCCTTGTTTTTTTTCCATGAAAAATGACTGAAATGAGTGGGAAAAAGCATGGGCATGGAAAATTGGACCAAATTTTGCTCAGAAATGTGAAAAAAAGCACTTTTCAATTTTTGACCCAAATCAGAAAAACACGTAGACGCAGTATGTCATTTTGGTGAAACTTTTGACCATTCATGAAACCTTGTTTTTTCCATGAAAAATGACTCAAATGAGTGGGAAAATGCATGGGCATGGTAAATTGGGACAAATTTTGCTCAGAAATGTGTCAAAAGGCACTTTTCAATTTTTGACCCAAATCAGAAAAAAACGTAGACACGCGGTATGTCATTTTGGTGAAAATTTTGACCATTCATGAAACCTTGTTTTTTCCATGAAAAATGACTCAAATGAGTGGGAAAATGCATGGGCATGGTAAATTGGACCAAATTTTGCTCAGAAATGTGAAAAAAGCACTTTTAAATTTTTGACACAAATTAGAAAAAAACGTAGACCCGCGGTATGTCATTTTGCCGAAAATTTTGACCATTCATGAAAACTTGTTTTTTTCCATGAAAAATGACTCAAATGAATGGGAAAATGCATGGGGGCATGGTAAATTGGGACAAATTTTGCTCAGAAATGTGACAAAAGGCACTTTTCAATTTTTGACCCAAATCAGAAAAAAACGTAGACCCGCGGTATGTCATTTTGGTGAAAATTTTGACCATTCATGAAAACTTGTTTTTTCCATGAAAAATGACTCAAATGAGTGGGAAAATGCATGGGCATGGTAAATTGGGACAAATTTTGCTCAGAAATGTGTCAAAAGGCACTTTTCAATTTTTGACCCAAATCAGTAAAAAACGTAGACCCGCGGTATGTCATTTTGGCGAAAATTTTGACCATTCATGAAACCTTGTTTTTTCCATAAAAAATAACTCAAATGAGTGGGAAAATGCATGGGCATGGTAAATTAGGACAAATTTTGCTCAGAAATGTGTCAAAAGGCACTTTTCAATTTTTGACCCAAATCAGACAAAAACGTAGACCCGCGGTATGTCATTTTGGTGAAAATTTTGAACATTCATGAAACCTTGTTTTTTTCATGAAAAATGACTCAAATGAGTGGGAAAAATGCATGGGCATGGTAAATTGGACCAAATTTTGCTCAGAAATGTGAAAAAAACACTTTTAAATTTTTGACACAAATCAGAAAAAAACGTAGACCCGGTATGTCATTTTGGCAAAAATTTTGACCATTCATGATAACTTGTTTTTTTCATGAAAAATGACTCAAATGAGTGGGAAAATGCATGGGCATGGTAAATTGGATCAAATTTTGCTCAGAAATGTGAAAAAAGCACTTTTCAATTTTTGACCCAAATCAGAAAAAAACGTAGACCCGCGGTATGTCATTTTGGTGAAAATTTTGACCATTCATGAAACCTTGTTTTTTCCATGAAAAATGACTCAAATGAGTGGGAAAATGCATGGGCATGGTAAATTGGGACAAATTTTGCTCAGAAATGTGTCAAAAGGCACTTTTCAATTTTTGACCCAAATCAGAAAAAAAAGTAGACACGCGGTATGTCATTTTGGTGAAAATTTTGACCATTCATGAAACCTTGTTTTTTCCATGAAAAATGACTCAAATGAGTGGGAAAATGCATGGGCATGGTAAATTTGGAAAAATTTTGCTCAGAAATGTGACAAAAAGCACTTTTCAATTTTTGACCCAAATCAGAAAAAAACGTAGACCCGCGGTATGTCATTTTGGTGAAAATTTTGACCATTCATGAAACATTGTTTTTTCCATGAAAAATGACTTAAACGAGTGGGAAAATGCATTGGCATGGTAAATTGGGACAAATTTTGCTCAGAAATGTGTCAAAAGGCACTTTTCAATTTTTGACCCAAATCAGAAAAAAACGTAGACCCGCGGTATGTCATTTTCGTGAAAATTTTGACCATTCATGAAACCTTGTTTTTTTCCATGAAAAATGACTCAAATGAGTGGGAAAATGCATGGGCATGGTAAATTGGACCAAATTTTGCTCAGAAATGTGAAAAAAAGCACTTTTAAAATTTTGGCACAAATCAGAAAAAAACGTAGACCCGCAGTATGTCATTTTGGCGAAAATTTTGACCATTCATGAAAACTTGTTTTTTTCATGAAAAATGACTCAAATGAGAGGGAAAATGCATGTGCATGGTAAAATGGACCAAATTTTGCTCAGAAATGTGAAAAAAGCACTTTTCAATTTTTGACCCAAATCAGAAAAAAACGTAGACCCGCGGTATGTCATTTTGGTGAAAATTTTGACCATTCATGAAACCTTGTTTTTTCCATGAAAAATGACTCAAATGAGTGGGAAAATGCATGGGCATGGTAAATTTGGACAAATTTTGCTCAGAAATGTGACAAAAAGCACTTTTCAATTTTTGACCCAAATCAGAAAAAAACGTAGACCCGCGGTATGTCATTTTGGTGAAAATTTTGACCATTCATGAAACCTTGTTTTTTCCATGAAAAATGACTCAAATGAGTGGGAAAATGCATGGGCATGGTAAATTTGGACAAATTTTGCTCAGAAATGTGACAAAAAGCACTTTTCAATTTTTGACCCAAATCAGAAAAAAACGTAGACCCGCGGTATGTCATTTTGGTGAAAATTTTGACCATTCATGAAACATTGTTTTTTCCATGAAAAATGACTTAAACGAGTGGGAAAATGCACGGGCATGGTAAATTGGGACAAATTTTGCTCAGAAATGTGACAAAAGGCACTGTTAAATTTTTGACCCAAATCAGAAAAAAACGTAGACCCGCGGTATGTCATTTTGGTGAAAATTTTGACCATTCATGAAAAATTGTTTTTTACCATGAAAAATGACTCAAATGAGTGGGAAAATGCATGGGCATGGTAAATTGGACCAAATTTTGCTCAGAAATGTGAAAAAAGCACTTTTCAATTTTTGACCCAAATCAGAAAAAAACGTAGACCCGCGGTATGTCATTTTGGTGAAAATTTTGACCATTCATGAAACCTTGTTTTTTCCATGAAAAATGACTCAAATGAGTGGGAAAATGCATGGGCAATGGTAAATTGGGACAAATTTTGCTCAGAAATGTGTCAAAAGGCACTTTTCAATTTTTGACCCAAATCAGAAAAAAACGTAGAACCGCGGTATGTCATTTTGGTGAAAATTTTGACCATTCATGAAAACTTGTTTTTTTCATGAAAAATGACTCAAATGAGTGGGAAAATGCATGGGCATGGAAAATTGGACCAAATTTTGCTCAGAAATGTGAAAAAAAAGCACTTTTCAATTTTTGACCCAAATCAGAAAAACACGTAGACCCGCGGTATGTCATTTTGGTGAAAATATTCACCATTCATGAAACATTGTTTTTTCCATGAAAAATGACTTAAACGAGTGGGAAAATGCACGGGCATGGTAAATTGGGACAAATTTTGCTCAGAAATGTGAAAAAAAGCACTTTTCAAATTTTGACCCAAATCAGTAAAAAACGTAGACCCGCGGTATGTCATTTTGGTGAAAATTTTGACCATTCATGAAACCTTGTTTTTTCCATGAAAAATGACTCAAATGAGTGGGAAAATGCATGGGCATGGTAAATTGGGACAAATTTTGCTCAGAAATGTGTCAAAAGGCACTTTTCAATTTTTGACCCAAATCAGAAAAAAACGTAGACCCGCGGTATGTCATTTTGGTGAAAATTTTGACCATTCATGAAACCTTGTTTTTTCCATGAAAAATGACTCAAATGAGTGGGAAAATGCATGGGCATGGTAAATTGGACCAAATTTTGCTCAGAAATGTGAAAAAAGCACTTTTAAAATTTTGACCCAAATCAGAAAAAAACGTAGACCCGCGGTATGTCATTTTGGTGAAAATTTTGACCATTCATGAAACCTTGTTTTTTCCATGAAAAATGACTCAAACGAGTGGGAAAATGCATGGGCATGGTAAATTTGGACAAATTTTGCTCAGAAATGTGACAAAAAGCACTTTTCAATTTTTGACCCAAATCAGAAAAAAACGTAGACCCGCGGTATGTCATTTTGGTGAAAATTTTGACCATTCATGAAACCTTGTTTTTTCCATGAAAAATGACTCAAATGAGTGGGAAAATGCATTGGCATGGTAAATTGGGACAAATTTTGCTCAGAAATGTGAAAAAAGGCACTTTTCAATTTTTGACCCAAATCAGAAAAAAACGTAGACCCGCGGTATGTCATTTTGGTGAAAATTTTGACCATTCATGAAACCTTGTTTTTTCCATGAAAAATGACTCAAATGAGTGGGAAAATGCATGGGCATGGTAAATTGGGACAAATTTTGCTCAGAAATATGTCAAAAGGCACTTTTAAATTTTTGACCCAAATCAGAAAAAAACGTAGACCCGCGGTATGTCATTTTGGTGAAAATTTTGACCATTCATGAAACATTGTTTTTTCCATGAAAAATGACTTAAACGAGTGGGAAAATGCACGGGCATGGTAAATTGGGACAAATTTTGCTCAGAAATGTGAAAAAAAGCACTTTTCAAATTTTGACCCAAATCAGTAAAAAACGTAGACCCGCGGTATGTCATTTTGGTGAAAATTTTGACCATTCATGAAACTTTTTTTTTTGTCCATGAAAAATGACTCAAATGAGTGGGAAAATGCATGGGCATGGTAAATTGGGACAAATTTTGCTCAGAAATGTGTCAAAAGGCACTTTTCAATTTTTGACCCAAATCAGAAAAAAACGTAGACCCGCGGTATGACATTTTGGTGAAAATTTTGACCATTCATGAAACCTTGTTTTTTCCATGAAAAATGACTCAAATGAGTGGGAAAATGCATGGGCATGGTAAATTGGAACAAATTTTGCTCAGAAATGTGAAAAAAGCACTTTTAAAATTTTGACCCAAATCAGAAAAAAACGTAGACCCGCGGTATGTCATTTTGGTGAAAATTTTGACCATTCATGAAACCTTGTTTTTTCCATGAAAAATGACTCAAATGAGTGGGAAAATGCATGGGCATGGTAAATTTGGACAAATTTTGCTCAGAAATGTGACAAAAAGCACTTTTCAATTTTTGACCCAAATCAGAAAAAAACGTAGACCCGCGGTATGTCATTTTGCTGAAAATTTTGACCATTCATGAAACCTTGTTTTTTCCATGAAAAATGACTCAAATGAGTGGGAAAATGCATTGGCATGGTAAATTGGGACAAATTTTGCTCAGAAATGTGAAAAAAGGCACTTTTCAATTTTTGACCCAAATCAGAAAAAAACGTAGACCCGCGGTATGTCATTTTGGTGAAAATTTTGACCATTCATGAAACCTTGTTTTTTCCATGAAAAATGACTCAAATGAGTGGGAAAATGCATGGGCATGGTAAATTGGACCAAATTTTGCTCAGAAATGTGAAAAAAGCACTTTTCAATTTTTGACCCAAATCAGAAAAACACGTAGACCCGCGGTATGTCATTTTGGTGAAAATTTTGACCATTCATGAAACATTGTTTTTTCCATGAAAAATGACTTAAACGAGTGGGAAAATGCATGGGCATGGTAAATTTGGACAAATTTTGCTCAGAAATGTGACAAAAAGCACTTTTCAATTTTTGACCCAAATCAGAAAAAAACGTAGACCCGCGGTATGTCATTTTGGTGAAAATTTTGACCATTCATGAAAACTTGTTTTTTCCATGAAAAATGACTTAAACGAGTGGGAAAATGCACGGGCATGGTAAATTGGGACAAATTTTGCTCAGAAATGTGAAAAAAAGCACTTTTCAAATTTTGACCCAAATCAGTAAAAAACGTAGACCCGCGGTATGTCATTTTGGTGAAAATTTTGACCATTCATGAAACCTTGTTTTTTCCATGAAAAATGACTCAAATGAGTGGGAAAATGCATGGGCATGGTAAATTGGGACAAATTTTGCTCAGAAATGTGTCAAAAGGCACTTTTCAATTTTTGACCCAAATCAGAAAAAAACGTAGACCCGCGGTATGACATTTTGGTGAAAATTTTGACCATTCATGAAACCTTGTTTTTTCCATGAAAAATGACTCAAATGAGTGGGAAAATGCATGGGCATGGTAAATTGGAACAAATTTTGCTCAGAAATGTGAAAAAAGCACTTTTAAAATTTTGACCCAAATCAGAAAAAAACGTAGACCCGCGGTATGACATTTTGGTGAAAATTTTGACCATTCATGAAACCTTGTTTTTTCCATGAAAAATGACTCAAATGAGTGGGAAAATGCATGGGCATGGTAAATTGGAACAAATTTTGCTCAGAAATGTGAAAAAAGCACTTTTAAAATTTTGACCCAAATCAGAAAAACACGTAGACCCGCGGTATGACATTTTGGTGAAAATTTTGACCATTCATGAAACCTTGTTTTTTCCATGAAAAATGACTCAAATGAGTGGGAAAATGCATGGGCATGGTAAATTGGAACAAATTTTGCTCAGAAATGTGAAAAAAGCACTTTTAAAATTTTGACCCAAATCAGAAAAAAACGTAGACCCGCGGTATGTCATTTTGGTGAAAATTTTGACCATTCATGAAACCTTGTTTTTTCCATGAAAAATGACTCAAATGAGTGGGAAAATGCATGGGCATGGTAAATTTGGACAAATTTTGCTCAGAAATGTGACAAAAAGCACTTTTCAATTTTTGACCCAAATCAGAAAAAAACGTAGACTCGCGGTATGTCATTTTGCTGAAAATTTTGACCATTCATGAAACCTTGTTTTTTCCATGAAAAATGACTCAAATGAGTGGGAAAATGCATTGGCATGGTAAATTGGGACAAATTTTGCTCAGAAATGTGAAAAAAGGCACTTTTCAATTTTTGACCCAAATCAGAAAAAAACGTAGACCCGCGGTATGTCATTTTGGTGAAAATTTTGACCATTCATGAAACCTTGTTTTTTCCATGAAAAATGACTCAAATGAGTGGGAAAATGCATGGGCATGGTAAATTGGACCAAATTTTGCTCAGAAATGTGAAAAAAGCACTTTTCAATTTTTGACCCAAATCAGAAAAACACGTAGACCCGCGGTATGTCATTTTGGTGAAAATTTTGACCATTCATGAAACATTGTTTTTTCCATGAAAAATGACTTAAACGAGTGGGAAAATGCATGGGCATGGTAAATTTGGACAAATTTTGCTCAGAAATGTGACAAAAAGCACTTTTCAATTTTTGACCCAAATCAGAAAAAAACGTAGACCCGCGGTATGTCATTTTGGTGAAAATTTTGACCATTCATGAAACCTTGTTTTTTCCATGAAAAATGACTCAAATGAGTGGGAAAATGCATGGGCATGGTAAATTGGACCAAATTTTGCTCAGAAATGTGAAAAAAGCACTTTTCAATTTTTGACCCAAATCAGAAAAACACGTAGACCCGCGGTATGTCATTTTGGTGAAAATTTTGACCATTCATGAAACATTGTTTTTTCCATGAAAAATTACTTAAACGAGTGGGAAAATGCATGGGCATGGTAAATTGGACAAATTTTGCTCAGAAATGTGACAAAAAGCACTTTTCAATTTTTGACCCAAATCAGAAAAAAACGTAGACCCGCGGTATGTCATTTTGGTGAAAATTTTGACCATTCATGAAAACTTGTTTTTTTCCATGAAAAATGACTCAAATGAGTGGGAAAATGCATGGGCATGGTAAATTGGACCAAATTTTGCTCAGAAATGTGAAAAAAGCACTTTTCAATCTTTGACCCAAATCAGAAAAAAACGTAGACCCGCGGTATGTCATTTTGGTGAAAATTTTGACCATTCATGAAACCTTGTTTTTTCCATGAAAACTGACTCAAATGAGTGGGAAAATGCATGGGCAATGGTAAATTGGGACAAATTTTGCTCAGAAATGTGTCAAAAAGCACTTTTCAATTTTTGACCCAAATCAGAAAAAAACGTAGACCCGCGGTATGTCATTTTGGTGAAAATTTTGACCATTCATGAAACCTTGTTTTTTCCATGAAAAATGACTCAAATGAGTGGGAAAATGCATGGGCATGGTAAATTGGACCAAATTTTGCTCAGAAATGTGAAAAAAAAGCACTTTTCAATTTTTGACCCAAATCAGAAAAACACGTAGACCCGCGGTATGTCATTTTGGTGAAAATTTTGACCATTCATGAAACATTGTTTTTTCCATGAAAAATGACTTAAATGAGTGGGAAAATGCACGGGCATGGTAAATTGGGACAAATTTTGCTCAGAAATGTGAAAAAAAGCACTTTTCAATTTTTGACCCAAATCAGTAAAAAACGTAGACCCGCGGTATGTCATTTTGGTGAAAATTTTGACCATTCATGAAACCTTGTTTTTTCTATGAAAAATGACTCAAATGAGTGGGAAAATGCATGGGCATGGTAAATTGGACCAAATTTTGCTCAGAAATGTGAAAAAAGCACTTTTCAATTTTTGACCCAAATCAGAAAAAAACGTAGACCCGCGGTATGTCATTTTGGTGAAAATTTTGACCATTCATGAAACCTTGTTTTTTCCATGAAAAATGACTCAAATGAGTGGGAAAATGCATGGGCAATGGTAAATTGGGACAAATTTTGCTCAGAAATGTGAAAAAAAAGCACTTTTCAATTTTTGACCCAAATCAGAAAAACACGTAGACCCGCGGTATGTCATTTTGGTGAAAATTTTGACCATTCATGAAACATTGTTTTTTCCATGAAAAATGACTTAAACGAGTGGGAAAATGCACGGGCATGGTAAATTGGGACAAATTTTGCTCAGAAATGTGAAAAAAAGCACTTTTCAAATTTTGACCCAAATCAGTAAAAAACGTAGACCCGCGGTATGTCATTTTGGTGAAAATTTTGACCATTCATGAAACCTTGTTTTTTCCATGAAAAATGACTCAAATGAGTGGGAAAATGCATGGGCATGGTAAATTGGACCAAATTTTGCTCAGAAATGTGAAAAAAGCACTTTTAAAATTTTGACCCAAATCAGAAAAAAACGTAGACCCGCGGTATGTCATTTTGGTGAAAATTTTGACCATTCATGAAACCTTGTTTTTTCCATGAAAAATGACTCAAATGAGTGGGAAAATGCATGGGCATGGTAAATTTGGACAAATTTTGCTCAGAAATGTGACAAAAAGCACTTTTCAATTTTTGACCCAAATCAGAAAAAAACGTAGACCCGCGGTATGTCATTTTGCTGAAAATTTTGACCATTCATGAAACCTTGTTTTTTCCATGAAAAATGACTCAAATGAGTGGGAAAATGCATTGGCATGGTAAATTGGGACAAATTTTGCTCAGAAATGTGAAAAAAGGCACTTTTCAATTTTTGACCCAAATCAGAAAAAAACGTAGACCCGCGGTATGTCATTTTGGTGAAAATTTTGACCATTCATGAAACCTTGTTTTTTCCATGAAAAATGACTCAAATGAGTGGGAAAATGCATGGGCATGGTAAATTGGACCAAATTTTGCTCAGAAATGTGTCAAAAGGCACTTTTAAATTTTTGACCCAAATCTGAAAAAAACGTAGACCCGCGGTATGTCATTTTGGTGAAAATTTTGACCATTCATGAAAACTTGTTTTTTTCCATGAAAAATGACTCAAATGAGTGGGAAAATGCATGGGCATGGTAAATTGGACCAAATTTTGCTCAGAAATGTGAAAAAAGCACTTTTCAATTTTTGACCCAAATCAGAAAAAAACGTAGACCCGCGGTATGTCATTTTGGTGAAAATTTTGACCATTCATGAAACCTTGTTTTTTCCATGAAAAATGACTCAAATGAGTGGGAAAATGCATGGGCATGGTAAATTGGACCAAATTTTGCTCAGAAATGTGAAAAAAAAGCACTTTTCAATTTTTGACCCAAATCAGTAAAAAACGTAGACCCGCGGTATGTCATTTTGGTGAAAATTTTGACCATTCATGAAACCTTGTTTTTTCCATGAAAAATGACTCAAATGAGTGGGAAAATGCATGGGCATGGTAAATTGGGACAAATTTTGCTCAGAAATGTGTCAAAAGGCACTTTTCAATTTTTGACCCAAATCAGAAAAAAACGTAGACCCGCGGTATGTCATTTTGGTGAAAATTTTGACCATTCATGAAACCTTGTTTTTTCCATGAAAAATGACTCAAATGAGTGGGAAAATGCATTGGCATGGTAAATTGGGACAAATTTTGCTCAGAAATGTGAAAAAAGGCACTTTTCAATTTTTGACCCAAATCAGAAAAAAACGTAGACCCGCGGTATGTCATTTTGGTGAAAATTTTGACCATTCATGAAACCTTGTTTTTTCCATGAAAAATGACTCAAATGAGTGGGAAAATGCATGGGCATGGTAAATTGGACCAAATTTTGCTCAGAAATGTGTCAAAAGGCACTTTTAAATTTTTTACCCAAATCTGAAAAAAACGTAGACCCGCGGTATGTCATTTTGGTGAAAATTTTGACCATTCATGAAACCTTGTTTTTTCCATGAAAAATGACTCAAATGAGTGGGAAAATGCATGGGCATGGTGAATTGGACCAAATTTTGCTCAGAAATGTGAAAAAAGCACTTTTAAAATTTTGACCCAAATCAGAAAAAAACGTAGACCCGCGGTATGTCATTTTGGTGAAAATTTTGACCATTCATGAAACCTTGTTTTTTCCATGAAAAATGACTCAAATGAGTGGGAAAATGCATGGGCATGGTAAATTTGGACAAATTTTGCTCAGAAATGTGACAAAAAGCACTTTTCAATTTTTGACCCAAATCAGAAAAAAACGTAGACCCGCGGTATGTCATTTTGCTGAAAATTTTGACCATTCATGAAACCTTGTTTTTTCCATGAAAAATGACTCAAATGAGTGGGAAAATGCATTGGCATGGTAAATTGGGACAAATTTTGCTCAGAAATGTGAAAAAAGGCACTTTTCAATTTTTGACCCAAATCAGAAAAAAACGTAGACCCGCGGTATGTCATTTTGGTGAAAATTTTGACCATTCATGAAACCTTGTTTTTTCCATGAAAAATGACTCAAATGAGTGGGAAAATGCATGGGCATGGTAAATTGGACCAAATTTTGCTCAGAAATGTGTCAAAAGGCACTTTTAAATTTTTGACCCAAATCTGAAAAAAACGTAGACCCGCGGTATGTCATTTTGGTGAAAATTTTGACCATTCATGAAAACTTGTTTTTTTCCATGAAAAATGACTCAAATGAGTGGGAAAATGCATGGGCATGGTAAATTGGACCAAATTTTGCTCAGAAATGTGAAAAAAGCACTTTTCAATTTTTGACCCAAATCAGAAAAAAACGTAGACCCGCGGTATGTCATTTTGGTGAAAATTTTGACCATTCATGAAACCTTGTTTTTTCCATGAAAAATGACTCAAATGAGTGGGAAAATGCATGGGCATGGTAAATTGGACCAAATTTTGCTCAGAAATGTGAAAAAAAAGCACTTTTCAATTTTTGACCCAAATCAGTAAAAAACGTAGACCCGCGGTATGTCATTTTGGTGAAAATTTTGACCATTCATGAAACCTTGTTTTTTCCATGAAAAATGACTCAAATGAGTGGGAAAATGCATGGGCATGGTAAATTTGGACAAATTTTGCTCAGAAATGTGACAAAAAGCACTTTTCAATTTTTGACCCAAATCAGAAAAAAACGTAGACCCGCGGTATGTCATTTTGCTGAAAATTTTGACCATTCATGAAACCTTGTTTTTTCCATGAAAAATGACTCAAATGAGTGGGAAAATGCATTGGCATGGTAAATTGGGACAAATTTTGCTCAGAAATGTGAAAAAAGGCACTTTTCAATTTTTGACCCAAATCAGAAAAAAACGTAGACCCGCGGTATGTCATTTTGGTGAAAATTTTGACCATTCATGAAACCTTGTTTTTTCCATGAAAAATGACTCAAATGAGTGGGAAAATGCATGGGCATGGTAAATTGGACCAAATTTTGCTCAGAAATGTGTCAAAAGGCACTTTTAAATTTTTGACCCAAATCTGAAAAAAACGTAGACCCGCGGTATGTCATTTTGGTGAAAATTTTGACCATTCATGAAAACTTGTTTTTTTCCATGAAAAATGACTCAAATGAGTGGGAAAATGCATGGGCATGGTAAATTGGACCAAATTTTGCTCAGAAATGTGAAAAAAGAACTTTTCAATTTTTTACCCAAATCAGAAAAAAACGTAGACCCGCGGTATGTCATTTTGGTGAAAATTTTGACCATTCATGAAACCTTGTTTTTTCCATGAAAAATGACTCAAATGAGTGGGAAAATGCATGGGCATGGTAAATTGGACCAAATTTTGCTCAGAAATGTGAAAAAAAAGCACTTTTCAATTTTTGACCCAAATCAGTAAAAAACGTAGACCCGCGGTATGTCATTTTGGTGAAAATTTTGACCATTCATGAAACCTTGTTTTTTCCATGAAAAATGACTCAAATGAGTGGGAAAATGCATGGGCATGGTAAATTGGGACAAATTTTGCTCAGAAATGTGTCAAAAGGCACTTTTCAATTTTTGACCCAAATCAGAAAAAAACGTAGACCCGCGGTATGTCATTTTGGTGAAAATTTTGACCATTCATGAAACCTTGTTTTTTCCATGAAAAATGACTCAAATGAGTGGGAAAATGCATTGGCATGGTAAATTGGGACAAATTTTGCTCAGAAATGTGAAAAAAGGCACTTTTCAATTTTTGACCCAAATCAGAAAAAAACGTAGACCCGCGGTATGTCATTTTGGTGAAAATTTTGACCATTCATGAAACCTTGTTTTTTCCATGAAAAATGACTCAAATGAGTGGGAAAATGCATGGGCATGGTAAATTGGACCAAATTTTGCTCAGAAATGTGTCAAAAGGCACTTTTAAATTTTTTACCCAAATCTGAAAAAAACGTAGACCCGCGGTATGTCATTTTGGTGAAAATTTTGACCATTCATGAAACCTTGTTTTTTCCATGAAAAATGACTCAAATGAGTGGGAAAATGCATGGGCATGGTGAATTGGACCAAATTTTGCTCAGAAATGTGAAAAAAGCACTTTTAAAATTTTGACCCAAATCAGAAAAAAACGTAGACCCACGGTATGTCATTTTGGTGAAAATTTTGACCATTCATGAAACCTTGTTTTTTCCATGAAAAATGACTCAAATGAGTGGGAAAATGCATGGGCATGGTAAATTGGACCAAATTTTGCTCAGAAATGTGTCAAAAGGCACTTTTAAATTTTTGACCCAAATCTGAAAAAAACGTAGACCCGCGGTATGTCATTTTGGTGAAAATTTTGACCATTCATGAAAACTTGTTTTTTTCCATGAAAAATGACTCAAATGAGTGGGAAAATGCATGGGCATGGTAAATTGGACCAAATTTTGCTCAGAAATGTGAAAAAAGCACTTTTCAATTTTTGACCCAAATCAGAAAAAAACGTAGACCCGCGGTATGTCATTTTGGTGAAAATTTTGACCATTCATGAAACCTTGTTTTTTCCATGAAAAATGACTCAAATGAGTGGGAAAATGCATGGGCATGGTAAATTGGACCAAATTTTGCTCAGAAATGTGAAAAAAAAGCACTTTTCAATTTTTGACCCAAATCAGTAAAAAACGTAGACCCGCGGTATGTCATTTTGGTGAAAATTTTGACCATTCATGAAACCTTGTTTTTTCCATGAAAAATGACTCAAATGAGTGGGAAAATGCATGGGCATGGTAAATTGGGACAAATTTTGCTCAGAAATGTGTCAAAAGGCACTTTTCAATTTTTGACCCAAATCAGAAAAAAACGTAGACCCGCGGTATGTCATTTTGGTGAAAATTTTGACCATTCATGAAACCTTGTTTTTTCCATGAAAAATGACTCAAATGAGTGGGAAAATGCATTGGCATGGTAAATTGGGACAAATTTTGCTCAGAAATGTGAAAAAAGGCACTTTTCAATTTTTGACCCAAATCAGAAAAAAACGTAGACCCGCGGTATGTCATTTTGGTGAAAATTTTGACCATTCATGAAACCTTGTTTTTTCCATGAAAAATGACTCAAATGAGTGGGAAAATGCATGGGCATGGTAAATTGGACCAAATTTTGCTCAGAAATGTGTCAAAAGGCACTTTTAAATTTTTGACCCAAATCTGAAAAAAACGTAGACCCGCGGTATGTCATTTTGGTGAAAATTTTGACCATTCATGAAACCTTGTTTTTTCCATGAAAAATGACTCAAATGAGTGGGAAAATGCATGGGCATGGTAAATTGGACCAAATTTTGCTCAGAAATGTGAAAAAAAAGCACTTTTCAATTTTTGACCCAAATCAGAAAAACACGTAGACCCGCGGTATGTCATTTTGGTGAAAATTTTGACCATTCTTGAAAACTTGTTTTTTCCATGAAAAATGACTCAAATGAGTGGGAAAATGCATGATCATGGAAAATTGGGACAAATTTTGCTCAGAAATGTGACAAAAGGCACTTTTCAATTTTTGACCCAAATCAGAAAAAAACGTAGAAAACGTAGGTCATTTTGGTGAAAATTTTGACCATTCATGAAACCTTGTTTTTTCCATGAAAAATGACTCAAACGAGTGGGAAAATGCATGGGCATGGTAAATTGGACCAAATTTTGCTCAGAAATGTGAAAAAAGCACTTTTAAAATTTTGACCCAAATCAGAAAAAAACGTAGACCCGCGGTATGTCATTTTGGTGAAAATTTTGACCATTCATGAAACCTTGTTTTTTCCATGAAAAATGACTCAAATGAGTGGGAAAATGCATGGGCATGGTAAATTTGGAAAAATTTTGCTCAGAAATGTGACAAAAAGCACTTTTCAATTTTTGACCCAAATCAGAAAAAAACGTAGACCCGCGGTATGTCATTTTGGTGAAAATTTTGACCATTCATGAAACATTGTTTTTTCCATGAAAAATGACTTAAACGAGTGGGAAAATGCATTGGCATGGTAAATTGGGACAAATTTTGCTCAGAAATGTGACAAAAGGCACTTTTCAATTTTTGACCCAAATCAGAAAAAAACGTAGACCCGCGGTATGTCATTTTGGTGAAAATTTTGACCATTCATGAAACCTTGTTTTTTCCATGAAAAATGAGTCAAATGAGTGGGAAAATGCATGGGCATGGTAAATTGGGACAAATTTTGCTCAGAAATGTGTCAAAAGGCACTTTTAAATTTTTGACCCAAATCAGAAAAAAACGTAGACCCGCGGTATGTCATTTTGGTGAAAATTTTGACCATTCATGAAACCTTGTTTTTTCCATGAAAAATGACTCAAATGAGTGGGAAAATGCATGGGCATGGTAAATTGGACCAAATTTTGCTCAGAAATGTGTCAAAAGGCACTTTTAAATTTTTGACCCAAATCTGAAAAAAACGTAGACCCGCGGTATGTCATTTTGGTGAAAATTTTGACCATTCATGAAAACTTGTTTTTTTCCATGAAAAATGACTCAAATGAGTGGGAAAATGCATGGGCATGGTAAATTGGACCAAATTTTGCTCAGAAATGTGAAAAAAGCACTTTTCAATTTTTGACCCAAATCAGAAAAAAACGTAGACCCGCGGTATGTCATTTTGGTGAAAATTTTGACCATTCATGAAACCTTGTTTTTTCCATGAAAAATGACTCAAATGAGTGGGAAAATGCATGGGCATGGTAAATTGGACCAAATTTTGCTCAGAAATGTGAAAAAAAAGCACTTTTCAATTTTTGACCCAAATCAGTAAAAAACGTAGACCCGCGGTATGTCATTTTGGTGAAAATTTTGACCATTCATGAAACCTTGTTTTTTCCATGAAAAATGACTCAAATGAGTGGGAAAATGCATGGGCATGGTAAATTGGGACAAATTTTGCTCAGAAATGTGTCAAAAGGCACTTTTCAATTTTTGACCCAAATCAGAAAAAAACGTAGACCCGCGGTATGTCATTTTGGTGAAAATTTTGACCATTCATGAAACCTTGTTTTTTCCATGAAAAATGACTCAAATGAGTGGGAAAATGCATTGGCATGGTAAATTGGGACAAATTTTGCTCAGAAATGTGAAAAAAGGCACTTTTCAATTTTTGACCCAAATCAGAAAAAAACGTAGACCCGCGGTATGTCATTTTGGTGAAAATTTTGACCATTCATGAAACCTTGTTTTTTCCATGAAAAATGACTCAAATGAGTGGGAAAATGCATGGGCATGGTAAATTGGACCAAATTTTGCTCAGAAATGTGTCAAAAGGCACTTTTAAATTTTTGACCCAAATCTGAAAAAAACGTAGACCCGCGGTATGTCATTTTGGTGAAAATTTTGACCATTCATGAAACCTTGTTTTTTCCATGAAAAATGACTCAAATGAGTGGGAAAATGCATGGGCATGGTAAATTGGACCAAATTTTGCTCAGAAATGTGAAAAAAAAGCACTTTTCAATTTTTGACCCAAATCAGAAAAACACGTAGACCCGCGGTATGTCATTTTGGTGAAAATTTTGACCATTCTTGAAAACTTGTTTTTTCCATGAAAAATGACTCAAATGAGTGGGAAAATGCATGATCATGGAAAATTGGGACAAATTTTGCTCAGAAATGTGACAAAAGGCACTTTTCAATTTTTGACCCAAATCAGAAAAAAACGTAGAAAACGTAGGTCATTTTGGTGAAAATTTTGACCATTCATGAAACCTTGTTTTTTCCATGAAAAATGACTCAAACGAGTGGGAAAATGCATGGGCATGGTAAATTGGACCAAATTTTGCTCAGAAATGTGAAAAAAGCACTTTTAAAATTTTGACCCAAATCAGAAAAAAACGTAGACCCGCGGTATGTCATTTTGGTGAAAATTTTGACCATTCATGAAACCTTGTTTTTTCCATGAAAAATGACTCAAATGAGTGGGAAAATGCATGGGCATGGTAAATTTGGAAAAATTTTGCTCAGAAATGTGACAAAAAGCACTTTTCAATTTTTGACCCAAATCAGAAAAAAACGTAGACCCGCGGTATGTCATTTTGGTGAAAATTTTGACCATTCATGAAACATTGTTTTTTCCATGAAAAATGACTTAAACGAGTGGGAAAATGCATTGGCATGGTAAATTGGGACAAATTTTGCTCAGAAATGTGACAAAAGGCACTTTTCAATTTTTGACCCAAATCAGAAAAAAACGTAGACCCGCGGTATGTCATTTTGGTGAAAATTTTGACCATTCATGAAACCTTGTTTTTTCCATGAAAAATGAGTCAAATGAGTGGGAAAATGCATGGGCATGGTAAATTGGGACAAATTTTGCTCAGAAATGTGTCAAAAGGCACTTTTAAATTTTTGACCCAAATCAGAAAAAAACGTAGACCCGCGGTATGTCATTTTGGTGAAAATTTTGACCATTCATGAAAACTTGTTTTTTTCCATGAAAAATGACTCAAATGAGTGGGAAAATGCATGGGCATGGTAAATTGGACCAAATTTTGCTCAGAAATGTGAAAAAAGCACTTTTCAATTTTTGACCCAAATCAGAAAAAAACGTAGACCCGCGGTATGTCATTTTGGTGAAAATTTTGACCATTCATGAAACCTTGTTTTTTCCATGAAAAATGACTCAAATGAGTGGGAAAATGCATGGGCAATGGTAAATTGGGACAAATTTTGCTCAGAAATGTGTCAAAAGGCACTTTTCAATTTTTGACCCAAATCAGAAAAAAACGTAGACCCGCGGTATGTCATTTTGGTGAAAATTTTGACCATTCATGAAAACTTGTTTTTTTCATGAAAAATGACTCAAATGAGTGGGAAAATGCATGGGCATGGAAAATTGGACCAAATTTTGCTCAGAAATGTGAAAAAAAAGCACTTTTCAATTTTTGACCCAAATCAGAAAAACACATAGACCCGCGGTATGTCATTTTGGTGAAAATTTTGACCATTCATGAAACCTTGTTTTTTCCATGAAAAATGACTCAAATGAGTGGGAAAATGCATGGGCATGGTAAATTGGACCAAATTTTGCTCAGAAATGTGAAAAAAGCACTTTTAAATTTTTGACCCAAATCAGATAAAAACGTAGACCCGCGGTATGTCATTTTGGTGAAAATTTTGACCATTCATGAAACATTGTTTTTTTCCATGAAAAATGACTTAAACGAGTGGGAAAATGCATGGGCATGGTAAATTGGGGCAAATTTTGCTCAGAAATGTGACAAAAAGCACTTTTCAATTTTTGACCCAAATCAGAAAAAAACGTAGACCCGCGGTATGTCATTTTGGTGAAAATTTTGACCATTCATGAAACATTGTTTTTTCCATGAAAAATGACTTAAACGAGTGGGAAAATGCACGGGTATGGTAAATTGGGACAAATTTTGCTCAGAAATGTGAAAAAAAAAGCACTTTTCAATTTTTGACCCAAATCAGAAAAAAACGTAGACCGCGGTATGTCATTTTGGTGAAAATTTTGACCATTCATGAAACCTTGTTTTTTCCATGAAAAATGACTCAAATGAGTGGGAAAATGCATGGGCATGGTAAATTGGGACAAATTTTGCTCAGAAATGTGTCAAAAGGCACTTTTCAATTTTTGACCCAAATCAGAAAAAAACGTAGACCCGCGGTATGTCATTTTGGTGAAAATTTTGAACATTCATGAAACCTTGTTTTTTCCATGAAAAATGACTCAAATGAGTGGGAAAATGCATGGGCATGGTAAATTGGACCAAATTTTTCTCAGAAATGTGAAAAAAAAAACACTTTTAAATTTTTGACACAAATCAGAAAAAAACGTAGACCCGGTATGTCATTTTGGCAAAAATTTTGACCATTCATGATTACTTGTTTTTTTCATGAAAAATGACTCAAATGAGTGGGAAAATGCATGGGCATGGTAAATTGGACCAAATTTTGCTCAGAAATGTGAAAAAAGCACTTTTCAATTTTTGACCCAAATCAGAAAAAAACGTAGACCCGCGGTATGTCATTTTGGTGAAAATTTTGACCATTCATGAAACCTTGTTTTTTCCATGAAAAATGACTCAAATGAGTGGGAAAATGCATGGGCATGGTAAATTGGACCAAATTTTGCTCAGAAATGTGAAAAAAGCACTCTTAAATTTTTGACACAAATCAGAAACAAACGTAGACCCGCGGTATGTCATTTATCCGAAAATTTTGACCATTCATGAAACCTTGTTTTTTCCATGAAAAATGACTCAAATGAGTGGGAAAATTCATGGGCATGGTAAATTGGGACAAATTTTGCTCAGAAATGTGTCAAAAGGCACTTTTCAATTTTTGACCCAAATCAGAAAAAAACGTAGACCCGCGGTATGTCATTTTGGTGAAAATTTTGACCATTCATGAAACATTGTTTTTTCCATGAAAAATGACTCAAATGAGTGGGAAAATGCATGGGCATGGTAAATTGGGACAAATTTTGCTCAGAAATTTGTCAAAAGGCACTTTTAAAATTTTTGACCCAAATCAAAAAAAACGTAGACCCGTGGTATGTCATTTTGGTGAAAATTTTGACCATTCATGAAACCTTGTTTTTTCCATGAAAAATGACTCAAATGAGTGGGAAAATGCATGGGCATGGTAAATTGGACCAAATTTTGTTCAGAAATGTGAAAAAAAACACTTTTAAATTTTTGACACAAATCAGAAAAAAACGTAGACCCGGAATGTCATTTTGGCAAAAATTTTGACCATTCATGATAACTTGTTTTTTTCATGAAAAATGACTCAAATGAGTGGGAAAATGCATGGGCATGGTAAATTGGACCAAATTTTGCTCAGAAATGTGAAAAAAGCACTTTTCAATTTTTGACCCAAATCAGAAAAAAACGTAGACCCGCGGTATGTCATTTTGGTGAAAATTTTGACCATTCATGAAACCTTGTTTTTTCCATGAAAAATGACTCAAATGAGTGGGAAAACGCATGGGCATGGTAAATTGGAACAAATTTTGCTCAGAAACGTGACAAAAAGCACTTTTCAATTTTTAACCCAAATCAGAAAAACACGTAGACCCGCGGTATGTTATTTTGGTGAAAATTTTGACCATTCGTGAAACCTTGTTTTTTCCATGAAAAATGACTCAAATGAGTGGGAAAATGCATGGGCATGGTAAATTGGACCAAATTTTGCTCAGAAATGTCTCAAAAGGCACTTTTCAATTTTTGACCCAAATCAGAAAAAAACGTAGACCCGCGGTATGTCATTTTGCCGAAAATTTTGACCATTCATGAAACCTTGTTTTTTCCATGAAAAATGACTCAAATGAGTGGGAAAATGCATGGGCATGGTAAATTGGACCAAATTTTGCTCAGAAATGTGAAAAAAGCACTTTTCAATTTTTTACCCAAATCAGAAAAACACGTAGACCCGCGGTAGGTCATTTTGGTGAAAATTTTGACCATTCATGAAACCTTGTTTTTTCCATGAAAAATGACTCAAATGAGTGGGAAAATGCATGGGCATGTTAAATTTGGAAAAATTTTGCTCAGAAATGTGACAAAAAGCACTTTTCAATTTTTGACCCAAATCAGAAAAAAACGTAGACCCGCGGTATGTCATTTTGGTGAAAATTTTGGCCATTCATGAAACATTGAAAAATGACTTAAACGAGTGGGAAAATGCACGGGCATGGTAAATTGGGACAAATTTTGCTCAGAAATGTGAAAAAAAAGCACTTTTCAATTTTTGACCCAAATCAGTAAAAAACGTAGACCCGCGGTATGTCATTTTGGTGAAAATTTTGACCATTCATGAAACCTTGTTTTTTCCATGAAAAATGACTCAAATGAGTGGGAAAATGCATGGGCATGGTAAATTGGGACAAATTTTGCTCAGAAATGTGTCAAAAGGCACTTTTCAATTTTTGACCCAAATCAGAAAAAAACGTAGACCCGCGGTATGTCATTTTGGTGAAAATTTTGACCATTCATGAAACCTTGTTTTTTCCATGAAAAATGACTCAAATGAGTGGGAAAATGCATGGTCATGGTAAATTGGACCAAATTTTGCTCAGAAATGTGAAAAAAACACTTTTAAATTTTTGACACAAATCAGAAAAAAACGTAGACCCGGTATGTCATTTTGGCAAAAATTTTGACCATTCATGATAACTTGTTTTTTTCATGAATAATGACTCAAATGAGTGGGAAAATGCATGGGCATGGTAAATTGGACCAAATTTTGCTCAGAAATGTGAAAAAAGCACTTTTCAATTTTTGACCCAAATCAGAAAAACACGTAGACCCGCGGTATGTCATTTTGGTGAAAATTTTGACCATTCATGAAACCTTGTTTTTTCCATGAAAAATTACTCAAATGAGTGGGAAAATGCATGGGCATGGTAAATTTGGAAAAATTTTGCTCAGAAATGTGACAAAAAGCACTTTTCAATTTTTGACCCAAATCAGAAAAAAACGTAGACCCGCGGTATGTCATTTTGGTGAAATTTTTGACCATTCATGAAACATTGTTTTTTCCATGAAAAATGACTCAAATGAGTGGGAAAATGCATGGGCATGGTAAATTTGGAAAAATTTTGCTCAGAAATGTGACAAAAAGCACTTTTCAATTTTTGACCCAAATCAGAAAAAAACGTAGACCCGCGGTATGTCATTTTGGCGAAAATTTTGACCATTCATGAAAACTTGTTTTTTCCATATAAAATGACTCAAATGAGTGGGAAAATGCATGGGCATGGTAAATTGGGACAAATTTTGCTCAGAAATGTGTCAAAAGGCACTTTTCAATTTTTGACCCAAATCAGTAAAAAACGTAGACCCGCGGTATGTCATTTTGGTGAAAATTTTGACCATTCATGAAACCTTGTTTTTTCCATGAAAAATGACTCAAATGAGTGGGAAAATGCATGGGCATGGTAAATTGGACCAAATTTTGCTCAGAAATGTGAAAAAAGCACTTTTAAAATTTTGACACAAATCAGAAAAAAACATAGACCCGCGGTATGTCAGTTTGGCGAAAATTTTGACCACTCATGAAACCTTGTTTTTTTCATGAAAAATGACTCAAATGAGTGGGAAAATGCATGGGCATGGAAAATTGGACCAAATTTTGCTCAGAAATGTGAAAAAAGCACTTTTCAATTTTTGACCCAAATCAGAAAAAAACGTAGACCCGCGGTATGTCATTTTGGTGAAAATTTTGACCATTCATGAAACCTTGTTTTTTCCATGAAAAATTACTCAAATGAGTGGGAAAATGCATGGGCATGGAAAATTGGACCAAATTTTGCTCAGAAATGTGAAAAAAGCACTTTTCAATTTTTGACCCAAATCAGAAAAAAACGTAGACCCGCGGTATGTCATTTTGGTGAAAATATTGACCATTCATGAAACCTTGTTTTTTCCATGAAAAATGACTCAAATGAGTGGGAAAATGCATGGGCATGGTAAATTGGGACAAATTTTGCTCAGAAATGTGTCAAAAGGCACTTTTCAATTTTTGACCCAAATCAGAAAAAAACGTAGACCCGCGGTATGTCATTTTGGTGAAAATTTTGACCATTCATGAAACCTTGTTTTTTCCATGAAAAATGACTCAAATGAGTGGGAAAATGCATGGGCATGGTAAATTGGACCAAATTTTGCTCAGAAATGTGAAAAAAGCACTTTTAAAATTTTGACACAAATCAGAAAAAAACGTAGACCCGCGGTATGTCATTTTGGTGAAAATATTGACCATTCATGAAACCTTGTTTTTTCCATGAAAAATGACTCAAATGAGTGGGAAAATGCATGGGCATGGTAAATTGGGACAAATTTTGCTCAGAAATGTGTCAAAAGGCACTTTTCAATTTTTGACCCAAATCAGAAAAACACGTAGACCCGCGGTATGTCATTTTGGTGAAAATTTTGACCATTCATGAAAACTTGTTTTTTTTCATGAAAAATGACTCAAATGAGTGGGAAAATGCATGGGCATGGTAAATTGGACCAAATTTTGCTCAGAAATGTGAAAAAAGCACTTTTCAATTTTTGACCCAAATCAAAAAAACACGTAGACCCGCGGTATGTCATTTTGGTGAAAATTTTGACCATTCATAAAACCTTGTTTTTTTCCATGAAAAATGACTGAAATGAGTGGGAAAACGCATGGGCATGGAAAATTGGACCAAATTTTGCTCAGAAATGTGAAAAAAGCACTTTTCAATTTTTGACCCAAATCAGAAAAAAACGTAGACCCGGTATGTCATTTTGGCAAATATTTTGACCATTCATGATAACTTGTTTTTTTCATGAACAATGACTCAAATGAGTGGGAAAATGCATGGGCATGGTAAATTGGACCAAATTTTGCTCAGAAATGTGAAAAAAGCACTTTTCAATTTTTGACCCAAATCAGAAAAAAACGTAGACCCGCGGTATGTCATTTTGGCGAAAATTTTGACCATTCATGAAAACTTGTTTTTTCCATATAAAATGACTCAAATGAGTGGGAAAATTTATGGGCATGGTAAATTGGGACAAATTTTGCTCAGAAATGTGTCAAAAGGAACTTTTCAATTTTTGACCCAAATCAGAAAAAAACGTAGACCCGCGGTATGTCATTTTGCCGAAAATTTTGACCATTCATGAAACCTTGTTTTTTCCATGAAAAATGACTCAAATGAGTGGGAAAATGCATGGGCATGGTAAATTGGACCAAATTTTGCTCAGAAATGTGAAAAAAGCACTTTTCAATTTTTTACCCAAATCAGAAAAACACGTAGACCCGCGGTAGGTCATTTTGGTGAAAATTTTGACCATTCATGAAACCTTGTTTTTTCCATGAAAAATGACTCAAATGAGTGGGAAAATGCATGGGCATGTTAAATTTGGAAAAATTTTGCTCAGAAATGTGACAAAAAGCACTTTTCAATTTTTGACCCAAATCAGAAAAAAACGTAGACCCGCGGTATGTCATTTTGGTGAAAATTTTGGCCATTCATGAAACATTGAAAAATGACTTAAACGAGTGGGAAAATGCACGGGCATGGTAAATTGGGACAAATTTTGCTCAGAAATGTGAAAAAAAAGCACTTTTCAATTTTTGACCCAAATCAGTAAAAAACGTAGACCCGCGGTATGTCATTTTGGTGAAAATTTTGACCATTCATGAAACCTTGTTTTTTCCATGAAAAATGACTCAAATGAGTGGGAAAATGCATGGGCATGGTAAATTGGGACAAATTTTGCTCAGAAATGTGTCAAAAGGCACTTTTCAACTTTTGACCCAAATCAGAAAAAAACGTAGACCCGCGGTATGTCATTTTGGTGAAAATTTTGACCATTCATGAAACCTTGTTTTTTCCATGAAAAATGACTCAAATGAGTGGGAAAATGCATGGTCATGGTAAATTGGACCAAATTTTGCTCAGAAATGTGAAAAAAACACTTTTAAATTTTTGACACAAATCAGAAAAAAACGTAGACCCGGTATGTCATTTTGGCAAAAATTTTGACCATTCATGATAACTTGTTTTTTTCATGAATAATGACTCAAATGAGTGGGAAAATGCATGGGCATGGTAAATTGGACCAAATTTTGCTCAGAAATGTGAAAAAAGCACTTTTCAATTTTTGACCCAAATCAGAAAAACACGTAGACCCGCGGTATGTCATTTTGGTGAAAATTTTGACCATTCATGAAACCTTGTTTTTTCCATGAAAAATTACTCAAATGAGTGGGAAAATGCATGGGCATGGTAAATTTGGAAAAAATTTGCTCAGAAATGTGACAAAAAGCACTTTTCAATTTTTGACCCAAATCAGAAAAAAACGTAGACCCGCGGTATGTCATTTTGGTGAAATTTTTGACCATTCATGAAACATTGTTTTTTCCATGAAAAATGACTCAAATGAGTGGGAAAATGCATGGGCATGGTAAATTTGGAAAAATTTTGCTCAGAAATGTGACAAAAAGCACTTTTCAATTTTTGACCCAAATCAGAAAAAAACGTAGACCCGCGGTATGTCATTTTGGCGAAAATTTTGACCATTCATGAAAACTTGTTTTTTCCATATAAAATGACTCAAATGAGTGGGAAAATGCATGGGCATGGTAAATTGGGACAAATTTTGCTCAGAAATGTGTCAAAAGGCACTTTTCAATTTTTGACCCAAATCAGTAAAAAACGTAGACCCGCGGTATGTCATTTTGGTGAAAATTTTGACCATTCATGAAACCTTGTTTTTTCCATGAAAAATGACTCAAATGAGTGGGAAAATGCATGGGCATGGTAAATTGGACCAAATTTTGCTCAGAAATGTGAAAAAAGCACTTTTAAAATTTTGACACAAATCAGAAAAAAACATAGACCCGCGGTATGTCAGTTTGGCGAAAATTTTGACCACTCATGAAACCTTGTTTTTTTCATGAAAAATGACTCAAATGAGTGGGAAAATGCATGGGCATGGAAAATTGGACCAAATTTTGCTCAGAAATGTGAAAAAAGCACTTTTCAATTTTTGACCCAAATCAGAAAAAAACGTAGACCCGCGGTATGTCATTTTGGTGAAAATATTGACCATTCATGAAACCTTGTTTTTTCCATGAAAAATGACTCAAATGAGTGGGAAAATGCATGGGCATGGTAAATTGGGACAAATTTTGCTCAGAAATGTGTCAAAAGGCACTTTTCAATTTTTGACCCAAATCAGAAAAAAACGTAGACCCGCGGTATGTCATTTTGGTGAAAATTTTGACCATTCATGAAACCTTGTTTTTTCCATGAAAAATGACTCAAATGAGTGGGAAAATGCATGGGCATGGTAAATTGGACCAAATTTTGCTCAGAAATGTGAAAAAAGCACTTTTAAAATTTTGACACAAATCAGAAAAAAACGTAGACCCGCGGTATGTCATTTTGGTGAAAATATTGACCATTCATGAAACCTTGTTTTTTCCATGAAAAATGACTCAAATGAGTGGGAAAATGCATGGGCATGGTAAATTGGGACAAATTTTGCTCAGAAATGTGTCAAAAGGCACTTTTCAATTTTTGACCCAAATCAGAAAAAAACGTAGACCCGCGGTATGTCATTTTGGTGAAAATTTTGACCATTCATGAAACATTGTTCTTTCCATGAAAAATGACTCAAATGAGTGGGAAAATGCATGGGCATGGTAAATTGGACCAAATTTTGCTCAGAAATGTGAAAAAAGCACTTTTAAAATTTTGACACAAATCAGAAAAAAACGTAGACCCGCGGTATGTCAGTTTGGCGAAAATTTTGACCATTCATGAAAACTTGTTTTTTTTCATGAAAAATGACTCAAATGAGTGGGAAAATGCATGGGCATGGTAAATTGGACCAAATTTTGCTCAGAAATGTGAAAAAAGCACTTTTCAATTTTTGACCCAAATCAAAAAAACACGTAGACCCGCGGTATGTCATTTTGGTGAAAATTTTGACCATTCATAAAACCTTGTTTTTTTCCATGAAAAATGACTGAAATGAGTGGGAAAACGCATGGGCATGGAAAATTGGACCAAATTTTGCTCAGAAATGTGAAAAAAGCACTTTTCAATTTTTGACCCAAATCAGAAAAAAACGTAGACCCGGTATGTCATTTTGGCAAAAATTTTGACCATTCATGATAACTTGTTTTTTTCATGAACAATGACTCAAATGAGTGGGAAAATGCATGGGCATGGTAAATTGGACCAAATTTTGCTCAGAAATGTGAAAAAAGCACTTTTCAATTTTTGACCCAAATCAGAAAAAAACGTAGACCCGCGGTATGTCATTTTGGTGAAAATTTTGACCATTCATGAAACCTTGTTTTTTCCATGAAAAATGACTCAAATGAGTGGGAAAATGCACGGGCATGGTAAATTGGGACAAATTTTGCTCAGAAATGTGAAAAAAAGCACTTTTAAATTTTTGACCCAAATCAGAAAAAACGTAGACCCGCGGTATGTCATTTTGGTGAAAATTTTGACCATTCATGAAAACTTGTTTTTTCCATGAAAAATGACTCAAATGAATGGGAAAATGCATGGGCATAGTAAATTGGGACAAATTTTGCTCAGAAATGTGTCAAAAGGCACTTTTCAATTTTTGACCCAAATCAGAAAAAAACGTAGACCCGCGGTATGTCATTTTGGCAAAAATTTTGACCATTCATGAAAACTTGTTTTTTTCATGAAAAATGACTCAAATGAGTGGGAAAATGCATGGGCATGGAAAATTGGACCAAATTTTGCTCAGAAATGTGAAAAAAAAGCACTTTTCAATTTTTGATCCAAATCAGAAAGACACGTAGACCCGCGGTATGTCATTTTGGTGAAAATTTTGACCATTCATGAAACCTTGTTTTTTCCATGAAAAATGACTCAAATGAGTGGGAAAATGCATGGGCATGGTAAATTGGGACAAATTTTGCTCAGAAATGTGTCAAAAGGAACTTTTCAATTTTTGACCCAAATCAGAAAAAAAACGTAGACCCGCGGTATGTCAGTTTGGCGAAAATTTTGACCACTCATGAAACCTTGTTTTTTTCATGAAAAATGACTCAAATGAGTGGGAAAATGCATGGGCATGGAAAATTGGACCAAATTTTGCTCAGAAATGTGAAAAAAGCACTTTTCAATTTTTGACCCAAATCAGAAAAAAACGTAGACCCGCGGTATGTCATTTTGGTGAAAATTTTGACCATTCATGAAACCTTGTTTTTTCCATGAAAAATTACTCAAATGAGTGGGAAAATGCATGGGCATGGAAAATTGGACCAAATTTTGCTCAGAAATGTGAAAAAAGCACTTTTCAATTTTTGACCCAAATCAGAAAAAAACGTAGACCCGCGGTATGTCATTTTGGTGAAAATATTGACCATTCATGAAACCTTGTTTTTTCCATGAAAAATGACTCAAATGAGTGGGAAAATGCATGGGCATGGTAAATTGGGACAAATTTTGCTCAGAAATGTGTCAAAAGGCACTTTTCAATTTTTGACCCAAATCAGAAAAAAACGTAGACCCGCGGTATGTCATTTTGGTGAAAATTTTGACCATTCATGAAACCTTGTTTTTTCCATGAAAAATGACTCAAATGAGTGGGAAAATGCATGGGCATGGTAAATTGGACCAAATTTTGCTCAGAAATGTGAAAAAAGCACTTTTAAAATTTTGACACAAATCAGAAAAAAACGTAGACCCGCGGTATGTCATTTTGGTGAAAATATTGACCATTCATGAAACCTTGTTTTTTCCATGAAAAATGACTCAAATGAGTGGGAAAATGCATGGGCATGGTAAATTGGGACAAATTTTGCTCAGAAATGTGTCAAAAGGCACTTTTCAATTTTTGACCCAAATCAGAAAAAAACGTAGACCCGCGGTATGTCATTTTGGTGAAAATTTTGACCATTCATGAAACATTGTTCTTTCCATGAAAAATGACTCAAATGAGTGGGAAAATGCATGGGCATGGTAAATTGGACCAAATTTTGCTCAGAAATGTGAAAAAAGCACTTTTAAAATTTTGACACAAATCAGAAAAAAACGTAGACCCGCGGTATGTCAGTTTGGCGAAAATTTTGACCATTCATGAAAACTTGTTTTTTTTCATGAAAAATGACTCAAATGAGTGGGAAAATGCATGGGCATGGTAAATTGGACCAAATTTTGCTCAGAAATGTGAAAAAAGCACTTTTCAATTTTTGACCCAAATCAAAAAAACACGTAGACCCGCGGTATGTCATTTTGGTGAAAATTTTGACCATTCATAAAACCTTGTTTTTTTCCATGAAAAATGACTGAAATGAGTGGGAAAACGCATGGGCATGGAAAATTGGACCAAATTTTGCTCAGAAATGTGAAAAAAGCACTTTTCAATTTTTGACCCAAATCAGAAAAAAACGTAGACCCGGTATGTCATTTTGGCAAAAATTTTGACCATTCATGATAACTTGTTTTTTTCATGAACAATGACTCAAATGAGTGGGAAAATGCATGGGCATGGTAAATTGGACCAAATTTTGCTCAGAAATGTGAAAAAAGCACTTTTCAATTTTTGACCCAAATCAGAAAAAAACGTAGACCCGCGGTATGTCATTTTGGTGAAAATTTTGACCATTCATGAAACCTTGTTTTTTCCATGAAAAATGACTCAAATGAGTGGGAAAATGCACGGGCATGGTAAATTGGGACAAATTTTGCTCAGAAATGTGAAAAAAAGCACTTTTAAATTTTTGACCCAAATCAGAAAAAACGTAGACCCGCGGTATGTCATTTTGGTGAAAATTTTGACCATTCATGAAAACTTGTTTTTTCCATGAAAAATGACTCAAATGAATGGGAAAATGCATGGGCATAGTAAATTGGGACAAATTTTGCTCAGAAATGTGTCAAAAGGCACTTTTCAATTTTTGACCCAAATCAGAAAAAAACGTAGACCCGCGGTATGTCATTTTGGCAAAAATTTTGACCATTCATGAAAACTTGTTTTTTTCATGAAAAATGACTCAAATGAGTGGGAAAATGCATGGGCATGGAAAATTGGACCAAATTTTGCTCAGAAATGTGAAAAAAAAGCACTTTTCAATTTTTGATCCAAATCAGAAAGACACGTAGACCCGCGGTATGTCATTTTGGTGAAAATTTTGACCATTCATGAAACCTTGTTTTTTCCATGAAAAATGACTCAAATGAGTGGGAAAATGCATGGGCATGGTAAATTGGGACAAATTTTGCTCAGAAATGTGTCAAAAGGAACTTTTCAATTTTTGACCCAAATCAGAAAAAAAACGTAGACCCGCGGTATGTCATTTATCCGAAAATTTTGACCATTCATGAAACCTTGTTTTTTCCATGAAAAATGACTCAAATGAGTGGGAAAATGCATGGGCATGGTAAATTTGGACAAATTTTGCTCAGAAATGTGACAAAAAGCACTTTTCAATTTTTGACCCAAATCAGAAAAAAACGTAGACCCGCGGTATGTCATTTTGGTGAAAATATTGACCATTCATGAAACCTTGTTTTTTCCATGAAAAATGACTCAAATGAGTGGGAAAATGCATGGGCATGGTAAATTGGGACAAATTTTGCTCAGAAATGTGTCAAAAGGCACTTTTCAATTTTTGACCCAAATCAGAAAAAAACGTAGACCCGCGGTATGTCATTTTGGTGAAATATTTTGACCATTCATGAAACCTTGTTTTTTTCCATGAAAAATGACTCAAATGAGTGGGAAAATGCATGGGCATGGTAAATTGGACCAAATTTTGCTCAGAAATGTGAAAAAAGCACTTTTCAATTTTTGACCCAAATCAGAAAAAAACGTAGACCCGTATGTCATTTTGGTGAAAATTTTGACCATTCATGAAACCTTGTTTTTTCCATGAAAAATGACTCAAATGAGTGGGAAAATGCATGGGCATGGTAAATTGGAACAAATTTTGCTCAAAAATGTGACAAAAAGCACTTTTCAATTTTTGACCCAAATCAGAAAAACACGTAGACCCGCGGTATGTCATTTTGGTGAAAATTTTGACCATTCATAAAACCTTGTTTTTTTTCCATGAAAAATGACTGAAATGAGTGGGAAAATGCATGGGCATGGTAAATGGGACCAAATTTTGCTCAGAAATGTGAAAAAAAGCACTTTTCAAATTTTGACCCAAATCAGAAAAACACGTAGACCCGCAGTATGTCATTTTGGTGAAAATTTTGACCATTCATGAAACATTGTTTTTTCCATGAAAAATGACTTAAAAGAATGGGAAAATGCACGGGCATGGTAAATTGGGACAAATTTTGCTCAGAAATGTGAAAAAAAAGCACTTTTAAATTTTTGACCCAAATCAGAAAAAACGTAGACCCGCAGTATGTCATTTTGGTGAAAATTTTGACCATTCATGAAAACTTGTTTTTTCCATGAAAAATGACTCAAATGAATGGGAAAATGCATGGGCATAGTAAATTGGGACAAATTTTGCTCAGAAATGTGTCAAAAGGCACTTTTCAATTTTTGACCCAAATCAGAAAAAAACGTAGACCCGCGGTATGTCATTTTGGCAAAAATTTTGACCATTCATGAAAACTTGTTTTTTTCATGAAAAATGACTCAAATGAGTGGGAAAATGCATGGGCATGGAAAATTGGACCAAATTTTGCTCAGAAATGTGAAAAAAAAGCACTTTTCAATTTTTGATCCAAATCAGAAAGACACGTAGACCCGCGGTATGTCATTTTGGTGAAAATTTTGACCATTCATGAAACCTTGTTTTTTCCATGAAAAATGACTCAAATGAGTGGGAAAATGCATGGGCATGGTAAATTGGGACAAATTTTGCTCAGAAATGTGTCAAAAGGCACTTTTCAATTTTTGACCCAAATCAGAAAAAAACGTAGACCCGCGGTATGTCATTTTGGTGAAAATTTTGACCATTCATGAAACATTGTTTTTTCCATGAAAAATGACTTAAACGAGTGGGAAAATGCACGGGCATGGTAAATTGGACCAAATTTTGCTCAGAAATGTAAAAAAAAACACTTTTAAATTTTTGACCCAAATCAGAAAAAAACGTAGACCCGCGGTATGTCATTTTGGTGAAAATTTTGACCATTCATGAAACATTGTTTTTTCCATGAAAAATGACTTAAACGAGTGGGAAAATGCACGGGCATGGTAAATTGGACCAAATTTTGCTCAGAAATGTAAAAAAAAACACTTTTAAATTTTTGACCCAAATCAGAAAAAAACGTAGACCCGCGGTATGTCATTTTGGTGAAAATTTTGACCATTCATGAAACATTGTTTTTTCCATGAAAAATGACTCAAATGAGTGGGAAAGTGCATGGGCATGGTAAATTGGAACAAATTTTGCTCAGAAATGTGACAAAAAGCACTTTTCAATTTTTGACCCAAATCAGAAAAACACGTAGACCCGCGGTATGTCATTTTGGTGAAAATTTTGACCATTCATAAAACCTTGTTTTTTTCCATGAAAAATGACTGAAATGAGTGGGAAAATGCATGGGCATGGTAAATTGGACCAAATTTTGCTCAGAAATGTGAAAAAAGCACTTTTCAATTTTTGACCCAAATCAGAAAAACACGTAGACCCGCGCTATGTCATTTTGGTGAAAATTTTGACCATTCATGAAACCTTGTTTTTTCCATGAAAAATGACTCAAATGAGTGGGAAAATGCATGGGCATGGTAAATTGGACCAAATTTTGCTCAGAAATGTGAAAAAAGCACTTTTAAATTTTTGACACAAATCAGAAACAAACGTAGACCCGCGGTATGTCATTTTGGCGAAAATTTTGACCATTCATGAAAACTTGTTTTTTCCATATAAAATGACTCAAATGAGTGGGAAAATTTATGGGCATGGTAAATTGGGACAAATTTTGCTCAGAAATGTGTCAAAAGGAACTTTTCAATTTTTGACCCAAATCAGAAAAAAAACGTAGACCCGCGGTATGTCATTTATCCGAAAATTTTGACCATTCATGAAACCTTGTTTTTTCCATGAAAAATGACTCAAATGAGTGGGAAAATGCATGGGCATGGTAAATTTGGACAAATTTTGCTCAGAAATGTGACAAAAAGCACTTTTCAATTTTTGACCCAAATCAGAAAAAAACGTAGACCCGCGGTATGTCATTTTGGTGAAAATATTGACCATTCATGAAACCTTGTTTTTTCCATGAAAAATGACTCAAATGAGTGGGAAAATGCATGGGCATGGTAAATTGGGACAAATTTTGCTCAGAAATGTGTCAAAAGGCACTTTTCAATTTTTGACCCAAATCAGAAAAAAACGTAGACCCGCGGTATGTCATTTTGGTGAAATATTTTGACCATTCATGAAACCTTGTTTTTTTCCATGAAAAATGACTCAAATGAGTGGGAAAATGCATGGGCATGGTAAATTGGACCAAATTTTGCTCAGAAATGTGAAAAAAGCACTTTTCAATTTTTGACCCAAATCAGAAAAAAACGTAGACCCGTATGTCATTTTGGTGAAAATTTTGACCATTCATGAAACCTTGTTTTTTCCATGAAAAATGACTCAAATGAGTGGGAAAATGCATGGGCATGGTAAATTGGAAAAAATTTTGCTCAAAAATGTGACAAAAAGCACTTTTCAATTTTTGACCCAAATCAGAAAAACACGTAGACCCGCGGTATGTCATTTTGGTGAAAATTTTGACCATTCATAAAACCTTGTTTTTTTTCCATGAAAAATGACTGAAATGAGTGGGAAAATGCATGGGCATGGTAAATGGGACCAAATTTTGCTCAGAAATGTGAAAAAAAGCACTTTTCAAATTTTGACCCAAATCAGAAAAACACGTAGACCCGCAGTATGTCATTTTGGTGAAAATTTTGACCATTCATGAAACCTTGTTTTTTCCATGAAAAATGACTCAAATGAGTGGGGAAATGCATTGGCATGGTAAATTGGGACAAATTTTGCTCAGAAATGTGAAAAAAAGCACTTTTCAATTTTTGACACAAATCAGAAAAAAACGTAGACCCGCGGTATGTCATTTTGGTGAAAATTTTGACCATTCATGAAACATTGTTTTTTCCATGAAAAATGACTCAAATGAGTGGGAAAATGCATGGGCATGGTAAATTGGGACAAATTTTGCTCAGAAATGTGTCAAAAGGCACTTTTCAATTTTTGACCCAAATCAGAAAAAAACGTAGACACGCGGTATGTCATTTTGGTGAAAATTTTGACCATTCATGAAACCTTGTCTTTTCCATGAAAAATGACTCAAATGAGTGGGAAAATGCATTGGCATGGTAAATTGGACCAAATTTTGCTCAGAAATGTGAAAAAAGCACTTTTTAAATTTTTGACACAAATCAGAAAAAAACGTAGACCCGCGGTATGTCATTTTGGTGAAAATTTTGACCATTCATGAAACATTGTTTTTTCCATGAAAAATGACTCAAATGAGTGGGAAAATGCATGGGCATGGTAAATTGGGACAAATTTTGCTCAGAAATGTGTCAAAAGGCACTTTTCAATTTTTGACCCAAATCAGAAAAAAACATAGAGCCGCGGTATGTCATTTTGGCGAAAATTTTGACCATTCATGAAAACTTGTTTTTTTCATGAAAAATGACTCAAATGAGTGGGAAAATGCATGGGCATGGTAAATTGGACCAAATTTTGCTCAGAAATGTGAAAAAAGCACTTTTCAATTTTTGACCCAAATCAGAAAAACACGTAGACCCGCGGTATGTCATTTTGGTGAAAATTTTGGCCATTCATGAAATATTGTTTTTTCCATGAAAAATGACTTAAACGAGTGGGAAAATGCACGGGCATGGTAAATTGGGACAAATTTTGCTCAGAAATGTGAAAAAAAAGCACTTTTCAATTTTTGACCCAAATCAGTAAAAAACGTAGACCCGCGGTATGTCATTTTGGTGAAAATTTTGACCATTCATGAAACCTTGTTTTTTCCATGAAAAATGACTCAAATGAGTGGGAAAATGCATGGGCATGGTAAATTGGGACAAATTTTGCTCAGAAATGTGTCAAAAGGCACTTTTCAATTTTTGACCCAAATCAGAAAAAAACGTAGACCAACGGTATGTCATTTTGGTGAAAATTTTGACCATTCATGAAACCTTGTTTTTTCCATGAAAAATGACTCAAATGAGTTGGAAAATGCATGGGCATGGTAAATTTGGACAAATTTTGCTCAGAAATGTGACAAAAAGCACTTTTCAATTTTTGACCCAAATCAGAAAAAAACGTAGACCCGCGGTATGTCATTTTGGTGAAAATTTTGACCATTCATGAAACCTTGTTTTTTCCATGAAAAATGACTCAAATGAGTGGGAAAATGCATGGGCATGGTAAATTGGAACAAATTTTGCTCAGAAATGTGACAAAAAGCACTTTTCAATTTTTAACCCAAATCAGAAAAACACGTAGACCCGCGGTATGTCATTTTGGTGAAAATTTTGACCATTCATGAAACCTTGTTTTTTCCATGAAAAATGACTCAAATGAGTGGGAAAATGCATGGGCATTTTAAATTGGACCAAATTTTGCTCAGAAATGTGAAAAAAAGCACTTTTAAATTTTTGACAAAAATCAGAAAAAAACGTAGACCCGCGGTATGTCATTTTGGCGAAAATTTTGACCATTCATGAAAACTTGTTTTTTCCATGAAAAATGACTCAAATGAGTGGGAAAATGCATTGGCATGGTAAATTGGACCAAATTTTGCTCAGAAATGTGAAAAAAGCACTTTTTAAATTTTTGACACAAATCAGAAAAAAACGTAGACCCGCGGTATGTCATTTTGGTGAAAATTTTGACCATTCATGAAACCTTGTTTTTTCCATGAAAAATGACTCAAATGAGTGGGAAAATGCATGGGCATGGTAAATTGGGACAAATTTTGCTCAGAAATGTGTCAAAAGGCACTTTTCAATTTTTGACCCAAATCAGAAAAAAACGTAGACCAACGGTATGTCATTTTGGTGAAAATTTTGACCATTCATGAAACCTTGTTTTTTCCATGAAAAATGACTCAAATGAGTTGGAAAATGCATGGGCATGGTAAATTTGGACAAATTTTGCTCAGAAATGTGACAAAAAGCACTTTTCAATTTTTGACCCAAATCAGAAAAAAACGTAGACCCGCGGTATGTCATTTTGGTGAAAATTTTGACCATTCATGAAACCTTGTTTTTTCCATGAAAAATGACTCAAATGAGTGGGAAAATGCATGGGCATGGTAAATTAGAACAAATTTTGCTCAGAAATGTGACAAAAAGCACTTTTCAATTTTTAACCCAAATCAGAAAAACACGTAGACCCGCGGTATGTCATTTTGGTGAAAATTTTGACCATTCATGAAACCTTGTTTTTTCCATGAAAAATGACTCAAATGAGTGGGAAAATGCATGGGCATGGTAAATTGGACCAAATTTTGCTCAGAAATGTGAAAAAAAGCACTTTTAAATTTTTGACACAAATCAGAAAAAAACGTAGACCCACGGTATGTCATTTTGGCGAAAATTTTGACCATTCATGAAAACTTGTTTTTTCCATGAAAAATGACTCAAATGAGTGGGAAAATGCATGGGCATGGTAAATTGGGACAAATTTTGCTCAGAAATGTTTCAAAAGGCACTTTTCAATTTTTGACCCAAATCAGAAAAAAACGTAGACACGCGGTATGTCATTTTGGTGAAAATTTTGACCATTCATGAAAACTTGTTTTTTCCATGAAAAATGACTCAAATGAGTGGGAAAATGCATTGGCATGGTAAATTGGACCAAATTTTGCTCAGAAATGTGAAAAAAGCACTTTTTAAATTTTTGACACAAATCAGAAAAAAACGTAGACCCGCAGTATGTCATTTTGGTGAAAATTTTGACCATTCATGAAACATTGTTTTTTCCATGAAAAATGACTTAAACGAGTGGGAAAATGCACGGGCATGGTAAATTGGGACAATTTTGCTCAGAAATGTGAAAAAAAGCACTTTTCAATTTTTGACCCAAATCAGAAAAAACGTAGACCCGCGGTATGTCATTTTGGTGAAAATTTTGACCATTCATGAAACCTTGTTTTTTCCATGAAAAATGACTCAAATGAGTGGGGAAATGCATTGGCATGGTAAATTGGGACAAATTTTGCTCAGAAATGTGAAAAAAGGCACTTTTCAATTTTTGACCCAAATCAGAAAAAAACGTAGACCCGCGGTATGTCATTTTGGTGAAAATTTTGACCATTCATGAAACATTGTTTTTTCCATGAAAAATGACTCAAATGAGTGGGAAAATGCATGGGCATGGTAAATTGGGACAAATTTTGCTCAGAAATGTGTCAAAAGGCACTTTTCAATTTTTGACCCAAATCAGAAAAAAAACGTAGACCCGCGGTATGTCATTTTGGTGAAAATTTTGACCATTCATGAAACCTTGTTTTTTCCATGAAAAATGACTCAAATGAGTGGGAAAATGCATGGGCATGGTAAATTGGACCAAATTTTGCTCAGAAATGTAAAAAAAAAACACTTTTAAATTTTTGACACAAATCAGAAAAAAACGTAGACCCGGAATGTCATTTTGGCAAAAATTTTGACCATTCATGATAACTTGTTTTTTTCATGAAAAATGACTCAAATGAGTGGGAAAATGCATGGGCATGGTAAATTGGACCAAATTTTGCTCAGAAATGTGAAAAAAGCACTTTTCAATTTTTGACCCAAATCAGAAAAAAACGTAGACCCGCGGTATGTCATTTTGGTGAAAATTTTGACCATTCATGAAACCTTGTTTTTTCCATGAAAAATGACTCAAATGAGTGGGAAAATGCATGGGCATGGTAAATTGGAACAAATTTTGCTCAGAAATGTGACAAAAAGCACTTTTCAATTTTTAACCCAAATCAGAAAAACACGTAGACCCGCGGTATGTCATTTTGGTGAAAATTTTGACCATTCATGAAACCTTGTTTTTTCCATGAAAAATGACTCAAATGAGTGGGAAAATGCATGGGCATGGTAAATTGGACCAAATTTTGCTCAGAAATGTGAAAAAAAGCACTTTTAAATTTTTGACACAAATCAGAAAAAAACGTAGACCCGCGGTATGTCATTTTGGCGAAAATTTTGACCATTCATGAAAACTTGTTTTTTCCATGAAAAATGACTCAAATGAGTGGGAAAATGCATGGGCATGGTAAATTGGGACAAATTTTGCTCAGAAATGTGTCAAAAGGCACTTTTCAATTTTTTACCCAAATCAGAAAAAAACGTAGACACGCGGTATGTCATTTTGGTGAAAATTTTGACCATTCATGAAAACTTGTTTTTTCCATGAAAAATGACTCAAATGAGTGGGAAAATGCATTGGCATGGTAAATTGGACCAAATTTTGCTCAGAAATGTGAAAAAAGCACTTTTTAAATTTTTGACACAAATCAGAAAAAAACGTAGACCCGCGGTATGTCATTTTGGTGAAAATTTTGACCATTCATGAAACCTTGTTTTTTCCATGAAAAATGACTCAAATGAGTGGGAAAATGCATGGGCATGGTAAATTGGACCAAATTTTGCTCAGAAATGTCTCAAAAGGCACTTTTCAATTTTTGACCCAAATCAGAAAAAAACGTAGACCCGCGGTATGTCATTTTGCCGAAAATTTTGACCATTCATGAAACCTTGTTTTTTCCATGAAAAATGACTCAAATGAGTGGGAAAATGCATGGGCATGGTAAATTGGACCAAATTTTGCTCAGAAATGTGAAAAAAGCACTTTTCAATTTTTTACCCAAATCAGAAAAACACGTAGACCCGCGGTAGGTCATTTTGGTGAAAATTTTGACCATTCATGAAACCTTGTTTTTTCCATGAAAAATGACTCAAATGAGTGGGAAAATGCATGGGCATGTTAAATTTGGAAAAATTTTGCTCAGAAATGTGACAAAAAGCACTTTTCAATTTTTGACCCAAATCAGAAAAAAACGTAGACCCGCGGTATGTCATTTTGGTGAAAATTTTGGCCATTCATGAAACATTGAAAAATGACTTAAACGAGTGGGAAAATGCACGGGCATGGTAAATTGGGACAAATTTTGCTCAGAAATGTGAAAAAAAAGCACTTTTCAATTTTTGACCCAAATCAGTAAAAAACGTAGACCCGCGGTATGTCATTTTGGTGAAAATTTTGACCATTCATGAAACCTTGTTTTTTCCATGAAAAATGACTCAAATGAGTGGGAAAATGCATGGGCATGGTAAATTGGGACAAATTTTGCTCAGAAATGTGTCAAAAGGCACTTTTCAATTTTTGACCCAAATCAGAAAAAAACGTAGACCCGCGGTATGTCATTTTGGTGAAAATTTTGACCATTCATGAAACCTTGTTTTTTCCATGAAAAATGACTCAAATGAGTGGGAAAATGCATGGTCATGGTAAATTGGACCAAATTTTGCTCAGAAATGTGAAAAAAACACTTTTAAATTTTTGACACAAATCAGAAAAAAACGTAGACCCGGTATGTCATTTTGGCAAAAATTTTGACCATTCATGATAACTTGTTTTTTTCATGAATAATGACTCAAATGAGTGGGAAAATGCATGGGCATGGTAAATTGGACCAAATTTTGCTCAGAAATGTGAAAAAAGCACTTTTCAATTTTTGACCCAAATCAGAAAAACACGTAGACCCGCGGTATGTCATTTTGGTGAAAATTTTGACCATTCATGAAACCTTGTTTTTTCCATGAAAAATTACTCAAATGAGTGGGAAAATGCATGGGCATGGTAAATTTGGAAAAATTTTGCTCAGAAATGTGACAAAAAGCACTTTTCAATTTTTGACCCAAATCAGAAAAAAACGTAGACCCGCGGTATGTCATTTTGGTGAAATTTTTGACCATTCATGAAACATTGTTTTTTCCATGAAAAATGACTCAAATGAGTGGGAAAATGCATGGGCATGGTAAATTTGGAAAAATTTTGCTCAGAAATGTGACAAAAAGCACTTTTCAATTTTTGACCCAAATCAGAAAAAAACGTAGACCCGCGGTATGTCATTTTGGCGAAAATTTTGACCATTCATGAAAACTTGTTTTTTCCATATAAAATGACTCAAATGAGTGGGAAAATGCATGGGCATGGTAAATTGGGACAAATTTTGCTCAGAAATGTGTCAAAAGGCACTTTTCAATTTTTGACCCAAATCAGTAAAAAACGTAGACCCGCGGTATGTCATTTTGGTGAAAATTTTGACCATTCATGAAACCTTGTTTTTTCCATGAAAAATGACTCAAATGAGTGGGAAAATGCATGGGCATGGTAAATTGGACCAAATTTTGCTCAGAAATGTGAAAAAAGCACTTTTAAAATTTTGACACAAATCAGAAAAAAACATAGACCCGCGGTATGTCAGTTTGGCGAAAATTTTGACCACTCATGAAACCTTGTTTTTTTCATGAAAAATGACTCAAATGAGTGGGAAAATGCATGGGCATGGAAAATTGGACCAAATTTTGCTCAGAAATGTGAAAAAAGCACTTTTCAATTTTTGACCCAAATCAGAAAAAAACGTAGACCCGCGGTATGTCATTTTGGTGAAAATTTTGACCATTCATGAAACCTTGTTTTTTCCATGAAAAATTACTCAAATGAGTGGGAAAATGCATGGGCATGGAAAATTGGACCAAATTTTGCTCAGAAATGTGAAAAAAGCACTTTTCAATTTTTGACCCAAATCAGAAAAAAACGTAGACCCGCGGTATGTCATTTTGGTGAAAATATTGACCATTCATGAAACCTTGTTTTTTCCATGAAAAATGACTCAAATGAGTGGGAAAATGCATGGGCATGGTAAATTGGGACAAATTTTGCTCAGAAATGTGTCAAAAGGCACTTTTCAATTTTTGACCCAAATCAGAAAAAAACGTAGACCCGCGGTATGTCATTTTGGTGAAAATTTTGACCATTCATGAAACCTTGTTTTTTCCATGAAAAATGACTCAAATGAGTGGGAAAATGCATGGGCATGGTAAATTGGACCAAATTTTGCTCAGAAATGTGAAAAAAGCACTTTTAAAATTTTGACACAAATCAGAAAAAAACGTAGACCCGCGGTATGTCATTTTGGTGAAAATATTGACCATTCATGAAACCTTGTTTTTTCCATGAAAAATGACTCAAATGAGTGGGAAAATGCATGGGCATGGTAAATTGGGACAAATTTTGCTCAGAAATGTGTCAAAAGGCACTTTTCAATTTTTGACCCAAATCAGAAAAAAACGTAGACCCGCGGTATGTCATTTTGGTGAAAATTTTGACCATTCATGAAAACTTGTTTTTTTTCATGAAAAATGACTCAAATGAGTGGGAAAATGCATGGGCATGGTAAATTGGACCAAATTTTGCTCAGAAATGTGAAAAAAGCACTTTTCAATTTTTGACCCAAATCAAAAAAACACGTAGACCCGCGGTATGTCATTTTGGTGAAAATTTTGACCATTCATAAAACCTTGTTTTTTTCCATGAAAAATGACTGAAATGAGTGGGAAAACGCATGGGCATGGAAAATTGGACCAAATTTTGCTCAGAAATGTGAAAAAAGCACTTTTCAATTTTTGACCCAAATCAGAAAAAAACGTAGACCCGGTATGTCATTTTGGCAAATATTTTGACCATTCATGATAACTTGTTTTTTTCATGAACAATGACTCAAATGAGTGGGAAAATGCATGGGCATGGTAAATTGGACCAAATTTTGCTCAGAAATGTGAAAAAAGCACTTTTCAATTTTTGACCCAAATCAGAAAAAAACGTAGACCCGCGGTATGTCATTTTGGCGAAAATTTTGACCATTCATGAAAACTTGTTTTTTCCATATAAAATGACTCAAATGAGTGGGAAAATTTATGGGCATGGTAAATTGGGACAAATTTTGCTCAGAAATGTGTCAAAAGGAACTTTTCAATTTTTGACCCAAATCAGAAAAAAACGTAGACCCGCGGTATGTCATTTTGCCGAAAATTTTGACCATTCATGAAACCTTGTTTTTTCCATGAAAAATGACTCAAATGAGTGGGAAAATGCATGGGCATGGTAAATTGGACCAAATTTTGCTCAGAAATGTGAAAAAAGCACTTTTCAATTTTTTACCCAAATCAGAAAAACACGTAGACCCGCGGTAGGTCATTTTGGTGAAAATTTTGACCATTCATGAAACCTTGTTTTTTCCATGAAAAATGACTCAAATGAGTGGGAAAATGCATGGGCATGTTAAATTTGGAAAAATTTTGCTCAGAAATGTGACAAAAAGCACTTTTCAATTTTTGACCCAAATCAGAAAAAAACGTAGACCCGCGGTATGTCATTTTGGTGAAAATTTTGGCCATTCATGAAACATTGAAAAATGACTTAAACGAGTGGGAAAATGCACGGGCATGGTAAATTGGGACAAATTTTGCTCAGAAATGTGAAAAAAAAGCACTTTTCAATTTTTGACCCAAATCAGTAAAAAACGTAGACCCGCGGTATGTCATTTTGGTGAAAATTTTGACCATTCATGAAAACTTGTTTTTTCCATGAAAAATGACTCAAATGAGTGGGAAAATGCATGGGCATGGTAAATTGGGACAAATTTTGCTCAGAAATGTGTCAAAAGGCACTTTTCAATTTTTGACCCAAATCAGAAAAAAACGTAGACCCGCGGTATGTCATTTTGGTGAAAATTTTGACCATTCATGAAACCTTCTTTTTTCCATGAAAAATGACTCAAATGAGTGGGAAAATGCATGGTCATGGTAAATTGGACCAAATTTTGCTCAGAAATGTGAAAAAAACACTTTTAAATTTTTGACACAAATCAGAAAAAAACGTAGACCCGGTATGTCATTTTGGCAAAAATTTTGACCATTCATGATAACTTGTTTTTTTCATGAATAATGACTCAAATGAGTGGGAAAATGCATGGGCATGGTAAATTGGACCAAATTTTGCTCAGAAATGTGAAAAAAGCACTTTTCAATTTTTGACCCAAATCAGAAAAACACGTAGACCCGCGGTATGTCATTTTGGTGAAAATTTTGACCATTCATGAAACCTTGTTTTTTCCATGAAAAATTACTCAAATGAGTGGGAAAATGCATGGGCATGGTAAATTTGGAAAAAATTTGCTCAGAAATGTGACAAAAAGCACTTTTCAATTTTTGACCCAAATCAGAAAAAAACGTAGACCCGCGGTATGTCATTTTGGTGAAATTTTTGACCATTCATGAAACATTGTTTTTTCCATGAAAAATGACTCAAATGAGTGGGAAAATGCATGGGCATGGTAAATTTGGAAAAATTTTGCTCAGAAATGTGACAAAAAGCACTTTTCAATTTTTGACCCAAATCAGAAAAAAACGTAGACCCGCGGTATGTCATTTTGGCGAAAATTTTGACCATTCATGAAAACTTGTTTTTTCCATATAAAATGACTCAAATGAGTGGGAAAATGCATGGGCATGGTAAATTGGGACAAATTTTGCTCAGAAATGTGTCAAAAGGCACTTTTCAATTTTTGACCCAAATCAGTAAAAAACGTAGACCCGCGGTATGTCATTTTGGTGAAAATTTTGACCATTCATGAAACCTTGTTTTTTCCATGAAAAATGACTCAAATGAGTGGGAAAATGCATGGGCATGGTAAATTGGACCAAATTTTGCTCAGAAATGTGAAAAAAGCACTTTTAAAATTTTGACACAAATCAGAAAAAAACATAGACCCGCGGTATGTCAGTTTGGCGAAAATTTTGACCACTCATGAAACCTTGTTTTTTTCATGAAAAATGACTCAAATGAGTGGGAAAATGCATGGGCATGGAAAATTGGACCAAATTTTGCTCAGAAATGTGAAAAAAGCACTTTTCAATTTTTGACCCAAATCAGAAAAAAACGTAGACCCGCGGTATGTCATTTTGGTGAAAATTTTGACCATTCATGAAACCTTGTTTTTTCCATGAAAAATTACTCAAATGAGTGGGAAAATGCATGGGCATGGAAAATTGGACCAAATTTTGCTCAGAAATGTGAAAAAAGCACTTTTCAATTTTTGACCCAAATCAGAAAAAAACGTAGACCCGCGGTATGTCATTTTGGTGAAAATATTGACCATTCATGAAACCTTGTTTTTTCCATGAAAAATGACTCAAATGAGTGGGAAAATGCATGGGCATGGTAAATTGGGACAAATTTTGCTCAGAAATGTGTCAAAAGGCACTTTTCAATTTTTGACCCAAATCAGAAAAAAACGTAGACACGCGGTATGTCATTTTGGTGAAAATTTTGACCATTCATGAAAACTTGTTTTTTCCATGAAAAATGACTCAAATGAGTGGGAAAATGCATTGGCATGGTAAATTGGACCAAATTTTGCTCAGAAATGTGAAAAAAGCACTTTTTAAATTTTTGACACAAATCAGAAAAAAACGTAGACCCGCGGTATGTCATTTTGGTGAAAATTTTGACCATTCATGAAACCTTGTTTTTTCCATGAAAAATGACTCAAATGAGTGGGAAAATGCATGGGCATGGTAAATTGGACCAAATTTTGCTCAGAAATGTCTCAAAAGGCACTTTTCAATTTTTGACCCAAATCAGAAAAAAACGTAGACCCGCGGTATGTCATTTTGCCGAAAATTTTGACCATTCATGAAACCTTGTTTTTTCCATGAAAAATGACTCAAATGAGTGGGAAAATGCATGGGCATGGTAAATTGGACCAAATTTTGCTCAGAAATGTGAAAAAAGCACTTTTCAATTTTTTACCCAAATCAGAAAAACACGTAGACCCGCGGTAGGTCATTTTGGTGAAAATTTTGACCATTCATGAAACCTTGTTTTTTCCATGAAAAATGACTCAAATGAGTGGGAAAATGCATGGGCATGTTAAATTTGGAAAAATTTTGCTCAGAAATGTGACAAAAAGCACTTTTCAATTTTTGACCCAAATCAGAAAAAAACGTAGACCCGCGGTATGTCATTTTGGTGAAAATTTTGGCCATTCATGAAACATTGAAAAATGACTTAAACGAGTGGGAAAATGCACGGGCATGGTAAATTGGGACAAATTTTGCTCAGAAATGTGAAAAAAAAGCACTTTTCAATTTTTGACCCAAATCAGTAAAAAACGTAGACCCGCGGTATGTCATTTTGGTGAAAATTTTGACCATTCATGAAACCTTGTTTTTTCCATGAAAAATGACTCAAATGAGTGGGAAAATGCATGGGCATGGTAAATTGGGACAAATTTTGCTCAGAAATGTGTCAAAAGGCACTTTTCAATTTTTGACCCAAATCAGAAAAAAACGTAGACCCGCGGTATGTCATTTTGGTGAAAATTTTGACCATTCATGAAACCTTGTTTTTTCCATGAAAAATGACTCAAATGAGTGGGAAAATGCATGGTCATGGTAAATTGGACCAAATTTTGCTCAGAAATGTGAAAAAAACACTTTTAAATTTTTGACACAAATCAGAAAAAAACGTAGACCCGGTATGTCATTTTGGCAAAAATTTTGACCATTCATGATAACTTGTTTTTTTCATGAATAATGACTCAAATGAGTGGGAAAATGCATGGGCATGGTAAATTGGACCAAATTTTGCTCAGAAATGTGAAAAAAGCACTTTTCAATTTTTGACCCAAATCAGAAAAACACGTAGACCCGCGGTATGTCATTTTGGTGAAAATTTTGACCATTCATGAAACCTTGTTTTTTCCATGAAAAATTACTCAAATGAGTGGGAAAATGCATGGGCATGGTAAATTTGGAAAAATTTTGCTCAGAAATGTGACAAAAAGCACTTTTCAATTTTTGACCCAAATCAGAAAAAAACGTAGACCCGCGGTATGTCATTTTGGTGAAATTTTTGACCATTCATGAAACATTGTTTTTTCCATGAAAAATGACTCAAATGAGTGGGAAAATGCATGGGCATGGTAAATTTGGAAAAATTTTGCTCAGAAATGTGACAAAAAGCACTTTTCAATTTTTGACCCAAATCAGAAAAAAACGTAGACCCGCGGTATGTCATTTTGGCGAAAATTTTGACCATTCATGAAAACTTGTTTTTTCCATATAAAATGACTCAAATGAGTGGGAAAATGCATGGGCATGGTAAATTGGGACAAATTTTGCTCAGAAATGTGTCAAAAGGCACTTTTCAATTTTTGACCCAAATCAGTAAAAAACGTAGACCCGCGGTATGTCATTTTGGTGAAAATTTTGACCATTCATGAAACCTTGTTTTTTCCATGAAAAATGACTCAAATGAGTGGGAAAATGCATGGGCATGGTAAATTGGACCAAATTTTGCTCAGAAATGTGAAAAAAGCACTTTTAAAATTTTGACACAAATCAGAAAAAAACATAGACCCGCGGTATGTCAGTTTGGCGAAAATTTTGACCACTCATGAAACCTTGTTTTTTTCATGAAAAATGACTCAAATGAGTGGGAAAATGCATGGGCATGGAAAATTGGACCAAATTTTGCTCAGAAATGTGAAAAAAGCACTTTTCAATTTTTGACCCAAATCAGAAAAAAACGTAGACCCGCGGTATGTCATTTTGGTGAAAATTTTGACCATTCATGAAACCTTGTTTTTTCCATGAAAAATTACTCAAATGAGTGGGAAAATGCATGGGCATGGAAAATTGGACCAAATTTTGCTCAGAAATGTGAAAAAAGCACTTTTCAATTTTTGACCCAAATCAGAAAAAAACGTAGACCCGCGGTATGTCATTTTGGTGAAAATATTGACCATTCATGAAACCTTGTTTTTTCCATGAAAAATGACTCAAATGAGTGGGAAAATGCATGGGCATGGTAAATTGGGACAAATTTTGCTCAGAAATGTGTCAAAAGGCACTTTTCAATTTTTGACCCAAATCAGAAAAAAACGTAGACCCGCGGTATGTCATTTTGGTGAAAATTTTGACCATTCATGAAACCTTGTTTTTTCCATGAAAAATGACTCAAATGAGTGGGAAAATGCATGGGCATGGTAAATTGGACCAAATTTTGCTCAGAAATGTGAAAAAAGCACTTTTAAAATTTTGACACAAATCAGAAAAAAACGTAGACCCGCGGTATGTCATTTTGGTGAAAATATTGACCATTCATGAAACCTTGTTTTTTCCATGAAAAATGACTCAAATGAGTGGGAAAATGCATGGGCATGGTAAATTGGGACAAATTTTGCTCAGAAATGTGTCAAAAGGCACTTTTCAATTTTTGACCCAAATCAGAAAAAAACGTAGACCCGCGGTATGTCATTTTGGTGAAAATTTTGACCATTCATGAAAACTTGTTTTTTTTCATGAAAAATGACTCAAATGAGTGGGAAAATGCATGGGCATGGTAAATTGGACCAAATTTTGCTCAGAAATGTGAAAAAAGCACTTTTCAATTTTTGACCCAAATCAAAAAAACACGTAGACCCGCGGTATGTCATTTTGGTGAAAATTTTGACCATTCATAAAACCTTGTTTTTTTCCATGAAAAATGACTGAAATGAGTGGGAAAACGCATGGGCATGGAAAATTGGACCAAATTTTGCTCAGAAATGTGAAAAAAGCACTTTTCAATTTTTGACCCAAATCAGAAAAAAACGTAGACCCGGTATGTCATTTTGGCAAATATTTTGACCATTCATGATAACTTGTTTTTTTCATGAACAATGACTCAAATGAGTGGGAAAATGCATGGGCATGGTAAATTGGACCAAATTTTGCTCAGAAATGTGAAAAAAGCACTTTTCAATTTTTGACCCAAATCAGAAAAAAACGTAGACCCGCGGTATGTCATTTTGGCGAAAATTTTGACCATTCATGAAAACTTGTTTTTTCCATATAAAATGACTCAAATGAGTGGGAAAATTTATGGGCATGGTAAATTGGGACAAATTTTGCTCAGAAATGTGTCAAAAGGAACTTTTCAATTTTTGACCCAAATCAGAAAAAAACGTAGACCCGCGGTATGTCATTTTGCCGAAAATTTTGACCATTCATGAAACCTTGTTTTTTCCATGAAAAATGACTCAAATGAGTGGGAAAATGCATGGGCATGGTAAATTGGACCAAATTTTGCTCAGAAATGTGAAAAAAGCACTTTTCAATTTTTTACCCAAATCAGAAAAACACGTAGACCCGCGGTAGGTCATTTTGGTGAAAATTTTGACCATTCATGAAACCTTGTTTTTTCCATGAAAAATGACTCAAATGAGTGGGAAAATGCATGGGCATGTTAAATTTGGAAAAATTTTGCTCAGAAATGTGACAAAAAGCACTTTTCAATTTTTGACCCAAATCAGAAAAAAACGTAGACCCGCGGTATGTCATTTTGGTGAAAATTTTGGCCATTCATGAAACATTGAAAAATGACTTAAACGAGTGGGAAAATGCACGGGCATGGTAAATTGGGACAAATTTTGCTCAGAAATGTGAAAAAAAAGCACTTTTCAATTTTTGACCCAAATCAGTAAAAAACGTAGACCCGCGGTATGTCATTTTGGTGAAAATTTTGACCATTCATGAAAACTTGTTTTTTCCATGAAAAATGACTCAAATGAGTGGGAAAATGCATGGGCATGGTAAATTGGGACAAATTTTGCTCAGAAATGTGTCAAAAGGCACTTTTCAATTTTTGACCCAAATCAGAAAAAAACGTAGACCCGCGGTATGTCATTTTGGTGAAAATTTTGACCATTCATGAAACCTTGTTTTTTCCATGAAAAATGACTCAAATGAGTGGGAAAATGCATGGTCATGGTAAATTGGACCAAATTTTGCTCAGAAATGTGAAAAAAACACTTTTAAATTTTTGACACAAATCAGAAAAAAACGTAGACCCGGTATGTCATTTTGGCAAAAATTTTGACCATTCATGATAACTTGTTTTTTTCATGAATAATGACTCAAATGAGTGGGAAAATGCATGGGCATGGTAAATTGGACCAAATTTTGCTCAGAAATGTGAAAAAAGCACTTTTCAATTTTTGACCCAAATCAGAAAAACACGTAGACCCGCGGTATGTCATTTTGGTGAAAATTTTGACCATTCATGAAACCTTGTTTTTTCCATGAAAAATTACTCAAATGAGTGGGAAAATGCATGGGCATGGTAAATTTGGAAAAATTTTGCTCAGAAATGTGACAAAAAGCACTTTTCAATTTTTGACCCAAATCAGAAAAAAACGTAGACCCGCGGTATGTCATTTTGGTGAAATTTTTGACCATTCATGAAACATTGTTTTTTCCATGAAAAATGACTCAAATGAGTGGGAAAATGCATGGGCATGGTAAATTTGGAAAAATTTTGCTCAGAAATGTGACAAAAAGCACTTTTCAATTTTTGACCCAAATCAGAAAAAAACGTAGACCCGCGGTATGTCATTTTGGCGAAAATTTTGACCATTCATGAAAACTTGTTTTTTCCATATAAAATGACTCAAATGAGTGGGAAAATGCATGGGCATGGTAAATTGGGACAAATTTTGCTCAGAAATGTGTCAAAAGGCACTTTTCAATTTTTGACCCAAATCAGTAAAAAACGTAGACCCGCGGTATGTCATTTTGGTGAAAATTTTGACCATTCATGAAACCTTGTTTTTTCCATGAAAAATGACTCAAATGAGTGGGAAAATGCATGGGCATGGTAAATTGGACCAAATTTTGCTCAGAAATGTGAAAAAAGCACTTTTAAAATTTTGACACAAATCAGAAAAAAACATAGACCCGCGGTATGTCAGTTTGGCGAAAATTTTGACCACTCATGAAACCTTGTTTTTTTCATGAAAAATGACTCAAATGAGTGGGAAAATGCATGGGCATGGAAAATTGGACCAAATTTTGCTCAGAAATGTGAAAAAAGCACTTTTCAATTTTTGACCCAAATCAGAAAAAAACGTAGACCCGCGGTATGTCATTTTGGTGAAAATTTTGACCATTCATGAAACCTTGTTTTTTCCATGAAAAATTACTCAAATGAGTGGGAAAATGCATGGGCATGGAAAATTGGACCAAATTTTGCTCAGAAATGTGAAAAAAGCACTTTTCAATTTTTGACCCAAATCAGAAAAAAACGTAGACCCGCGGTATGTCATTTTGGTGAAAATTTTGACCATTCATGAAACCTTGTTTTTTCCATGAAAAATGACTCAAATGAGTGGGAAAATGCATGGGCATGGTAAATTGGACCAAATTTAGCTCAGAAATGTGAAAAAAGCACTTTTAAAATTTTGACACAAATCAGAAAAAAACATAGACCCGCGGTATGTCAGTTTGGCGAAAATTTTGACCACTCATGAAACCTTGTTTTTTTCATGAAAAATGACTCAAATGAGTGGGAAAATGCATGGGCATGGAAAATTGGACCAAATTTTGCTCAGAAATGTGAAAAAAGCACTTTTCAATTTTTGACCCAAATCAGAAAAAAACGTAGACCCGCGGTATGTCATTTTGGTGAAAATTTTGACCATTCATGAAACCTTGTTTTTTCCATGAAAAATTACTCAAATGAGTGGGAAAATGCATGGGCATGGAAAATTGGACCAAATTTTGCTCAGAAATGTGAAAAAAGCACTTTTCAATTTTTGACCCAAATCAGAAAAAAACGTAGACCCGCGGTATGTCATTTTGGTGAAAATATTGACCATTCATGAAACCTTGTTTTTTCCATGAAAAATGACTCAAATGAGTGGGAAAATGCATGGGCATGGTAAATTGGGACAAATTTTGCTCAGAAATGTGTCAAAAGGCACTTTTCAATTTTTGACCCAAATCAGAAAAAAACGTAGACCCGCGGTATGTCATTTTGGTGAAAATTTTGACCATTCATGAAACCTTGTTTTTTCCATGAAAAATGACTCAAATGAGTGGGAAAATGCATGGGCATGGTAAATTGGACCAAATTTTGCTCAGAAATGTGAAAAAAGCACTTTTAAAATTTTGACACAAATCAGAAAAAAACGTAGACCCGCGGTATGTCATTTTGGTGAAAATATTGACCATTCATGAAACCTTGTTTTTTCCATGAAAAATGACTCAAATGAGTGGGAAAATGCATGGGCATGGTAAATTGGGACAAATTTTGCTCAGAAATGTGTCAAAAGGCACTTTTCAATTTTTGACCCAAATCAGAAAAAAACGTAGACACGCGGTATGTCATTTTGGTGAAAATTTTGACCATTCATGAAAACTTGTTTTTTCCATGAAAAATGACTCAAATGAGTGGGAAAATGCATTGGCATGGTAAATTGGACCAAATTTTGCTCAGAAATGTGAAAAAAGCACTTTTTAAATTTTTGACACAAATCAGAAAAAAACGTAGACCCGCGGTATGTCATTTTGGTGAAAATTTTGACCATTCATGAAACCTTGTTTTTTCCATGAAAAATGACTCAAATGAGTGGGAAAATGCATGGGCATGGTAAATTGGACCAAATTTTGCTCAGAAATGTCTCAAAAGGCACTTTTCAATTTTTGACCCAAATCAGAAAAAAACGTAGACCCGCGGTATGTCATTTTGCCGAAAATTTTGACCATTCATGAAACCTTGTTTTTTCCATGAAAAATGACTCAAATGAGTGGGAAAATGCATGGGCATGGTAAATTGGACCAAATTTTGCTCAGAAATGTGAAAAAAGCACTTTTCAATTTTTTACCCAAATCAGAAAAACACGTAGACCCGCGGTAGGTCATTTTGGTGAAAATTTTGACCATTCATGAAACCTTGTTTTTTCCATGAAAAATGACTCAAATGAGTGGGAAAATGCATGGGCATGTTAAATTTGGAAAAATTTTGCTCAGAAATGTGACAAAAAGCACTTTTCAATTTTTGACCCAAATCAGAAAAAAACGTAGACCCGCGGTATGTCATTTTGGTGAAAATTTTGGCCATTCATGAAACATTGAAAAATGACTTAAACGAGTGGGAAAATGCACGGGCATGGTAAATTGGGACAAATTTTGCTCAGAAATGTGAAAAAAAAGCACTTTTCAATTTTTGACCCAAATCAGTAAAAAACGTAGACCCGCGGTATGTCATTTTGGTGAAAATTTTGACCATTCATGAAACCTTGTTTTTTCCATGAAAAATGACTCAAATGAGTGGGAAAATGCATGGGCATGGTAAATTGGGACAAATTTTGCTCAGAAATGTGTCAAAAGGCACTTTTCAATTTTTGACCCAAATCAGAAAAAAACGTAGACCCGCGGTATGTCATTTTGGTGAAAATTTTGACCATTCATGAAACCTTGTTTTTTCCATGAAAAATGACTCAAATGAGTGGGAAAATGCATGGTCATGGTAAATTGGACCAAATTTTGCTCAGAAATGTGAAAAAAACACTTTTAAATTTTTGACACAAATCAGAAAAAAACGTAGACCCGGTATGTCATTTTGGCAAAAATTTTGACCATTCATGATAACTTGTTTTTTTCATGAATAATGACTCAAATGAGTGGGAAAATGCATGGGCATGGTAAATTGGACCAAATTTTGCTCAGAAATGTGAAAAAAGCACTTTTCAATTTTTGACCCAAATCAGAAAAACACGTAGACCCGCGGTATGTCATTTTGGTGAAAATTTTGACCATTCATGAAACCTTGTTTTTTCCATGAAAAATTACTCAAATGAGTGGGAAAATGCATGGGCATGGTAAATTTGGAAAAATTTTGCTCAGAAATGTGACAAAAAGCACTTTTCAATTTTTGACCCAAATCAGAAAAAAACGTAGACCCGCGGTATGTCATTTTGGTGAAATTTTTGACCATTCATGAAACATTGTTTTTTCCATGAAAAATGACTCAAATGAGTGGGAAAATGCATGGGCATGGTAAATTTGGAAAAATTTTGCTCAGAAATGTGACAAAAAGCACTTTTCAATTTTTGACCCAAATCAGAAAAAAACGTAGACCCGCGGTATGTCATTTTGGCGAAAATTTTGACCATTCATGAAAACTTGTTTTTTCCATATAAAATGACTCAAATGAGTGGGAAAATGCATGGGCATGGTAAATTGGGACAAATTTTGCTCAGAAATGTGTCAAAAGGCACTTTTCAATTTTTGACCCAAATCAGTAAAAAACGTAGACCCGCGGTATGTCATTTTGGTGAAAATTTTGACCATTCATGAAACCTTGTTTTTTCCATGAAAAATGACTCAAATGAGTGGGAAAATGCATGGGCATGGTAAATTGGACCAAATTTTGCTCAGAAATGTGAAAAAAGCACTTTTAAAATTTTGACACAAATCAGAAAAAAACATAGACCCGCGGTATGTCAGTTTGGCGAAAATTTTGACCACTCATGAAACCTTGTTTTTTTCATGAAAAATGACTCAAATGAGTGGGAAAATGCATGGGCATGGAAAATTGGACCAAATTTTGCTCAGAAATGTGAAAAAAGCACTTTTCAATTTTTGACCCAAATCAGAAAAAAACGTAGACCCGCGGTATGTCATTTTGGTGAAAATTTTGACCATTCATGAAACCTTGTTTTTTCCATGAAAAATTACTCAAATGAGTGGGAAAATGCATGGGCATGGAAAATTGGACCAAATTTTGCTCAGAAATGTGAAAAAAGCACTTTTCAATTTTTGACCCAAATCAGAAAAAAACGTAGACCCGCGGTATGTCATTTTGGTGAAAATATTGACCATTCATGAAACCTTGTTTTTTCCATGAAAAATGACTCAAATGAGTGGGAAAATGCATGGGCATGGTAAATTGGGACAAATTTTGCTCAGAAATGTGTCAAAAGGCACTTTTCAATTTTTGACCCAAATCAGAAAAAAACGTAGACCCGCGGTATGTCATTTTGGTGAAAATTTTGACCATTCATGAAACCTTGTTTTTTCCATGAAAAATGACTCAAATGAGTGGGAAAATGCATGGGCATGGTAAATTGGACCAAATTTTGCTCAGAAATGTGAAAAAAGCACTTTTAAAATTTTGACACAAATCAGAAAAAAACGTAGACCCGCGGTATGTCATTTTGGTGAAAATATTGACCATTCATGAAACCTTGTTTTTTCCATGAAAAATGACTCAAATGAGTGGGAAAATGCATGGGCATGGTAAATTGGGACAAATTTTGCTCAGAAATGTGTCAAAAGGCACTTTTCAATTTTTGACCCAAATCAGAAAAAAACGTAGACCCGCGGTATGTCATTTTGGTGAAAATTTTGACCATTCATGAAAACTTGTTTTTTTTCATGAAAAATGACTCAAATGAGTGGGAAAATGCATGGGCATGGTAAATTGGACCAAATTTTGCTCAGAAATGTGAAAAAAGCACTTTTCAATTTTTGACCCAAATCAAAAAAACACGTAGACCCGCGGTATGTCATTTTGGTGAAAATTTTGACCATTCATAAAACCTTGTTTTTTTCCATGAAAAATGACTGAAATGAGTGGGAAAACGCATGGGCATGGAAAATTGGACCAAATTTTGCTCAGAAATGTGAAAAAAGCACTTTTCAATTTTTGACCCAAATCAGAAAAAAACGTAGACCCGGTATGTCATTTTGGCAAATATTTTGACCATTCATGATAACTTGTTTTTTTCATGAACAATGACTCAAATGAGTGGGAAAATGCATGGGCATGGTAAATTGGACCAAATTTTGCTCAGAAATGTGAAAAAAGCACTTTTCAATTTTTGACCCAAATCAGAAAAAAACGTAGACCCGCGGTATGTCATTTTGGCGAAAATTTTGACCATTCATGAAAACTTGTTTTTTCCATATAAAATGACTCAAATGAGTGGGAAAATTTATGGGCATGGTAAATTGGGACAAATTTTGCTCAGAAATGTGTCAAAAGGAACTTTTCAATTTTTGACCCAAATCAGAAAAAAACGTAGACCCGCGGTATGTCATTTTGCCGAAAATTTTGACCATTCATGAAACCTTGTTTTTTCCATGAAAAATGACTCAAATGAGTGGGAAAATGCATGGGCATGGTAAATTGGACCAAATTTTGCTCAGAAATGTGAAAAAAGCACTTTTCAATTTTTTACCCAAATCAGAAAAACACGTAGACCCGCGGTAGGTCATTTTGGTGAAAATTTTGACCATTCATGAAACCTTGTTTTTTCCATGAAAAATGACTCAAATGAGTGGGAAAATGCATGGGCATGTTAAATTTGGAAAAATTTTGCTCAGAAATGTGACAAAAAGCACTTTTCAATTTTTGACCCAAATCAGAAAAAAACGTAGACCCGCGGTATGTCATTTTGGTGAAAATTTTGGCCATTCATGAAACATTGAAAAATGACTTAAACGAGTGGGAAAATGCACGGGCATGGTAAATTGGGACAAATTTTGCTCAGAAATGTGAAAAAAAAGCACTTTTCAATTTTTGACCCAAATCAGTAAAAAACGTAGACCCGCGGTATGTCATTTTGGTGAAAATTTTGACCATTCATGAAAACTTGTTTTTTCCATGAAAAATGACTCAAATGAGTGGGAAAATGCATGGGCATGGTAAATTGGGACAAATTTTGCTCAGAAATGTGTCAAAAGGCACTTTTCAATTTTTGACCCAAATCAGAAAAAAACGTAGACCCGCGGTATGTCATTTTGGTGAAAATTTTGACCATTCATGAAACCTTGTTTTTTCCATGAAAAATGACTCAAATGAGTGGGAAAATGCATGGTCATGGTAAATTGGACCAAATTTTGCTCAGAAATGTGAAAAAAACACTTTTAAATTTTTGACACAAATCAGAAAAAAACGTAGACCCGGTATGTCATTTTGGCAAAAATTTTGACCATTCATGATAACTTGTTTTTTTCATGAATAATGACTCAAATGAGTGGGAAAATGCATGGGCATGGTAAATTGGACCAAATTTTGCTCAGAAATGTGAAAAAAGCACTTTTCAATTTTTGACCCAAATCAGAAAAACACGTAGACCCGCGGTATGTCATTTTGGTGAAAATTTTGACCATTCATGAAACCTTGTTTTTTCCATGAAAAATTACTCAAATGAGTGGGAAAATGCATGGGCATGGTAAATTTGGAAAAAATTTGCTCAGAAATGTGACAAAAAGCACTTTTCAATTTTTGACCCAAATCAGAAAAAAACGTAGACCCGCGGTATGTCATTTTGGTGAAATTTTTGACCATTCATGAAACATTGTTTTTTCCATGAAAAATGACTCAAATGAGTGGGAAAATGCATGGGCATGGTAAATTTGGAAAAATTTTGCTCAGAAATGTGACAAAAAGCACTTTTCAATTTTTGACCCAAATCAGAAAAAAACGTAGACCCGCGGTATGTCATTTTGGCGAAAATTTTGACCATTCATGAAAACTTGTTTTTTCCATATAAAATGACTCAAATGAGTGGGAAAATGCATGGGCATGGTAAATTGGGACAAATTTTGCTCAGAAATGTGTCAAAAGGCACTTTTCAATTTTTGACCCAAATCAGTAAAAAACGTAGACCCGCGGTATGTCATTTTGGTGAAAATTTTGACCATTCATGAAACCTTGTTTTTTCCATGAAAAATGACTCAAATGAGTGGGAAAATGCATGGGCATGGTAAATTGGACCAAATTTTGCTCAGAAATGTGAAAAAAGCACTTTTAAAATTTTGACACAAATCAGAAAAAAACATAGACCCGCGGTATGTCAGTTTGGCGAAAATTTTGACCACTCATGAAACCTTGTTTTTTTCATGAAAAATGACTCAAATGAGTGGGAAAATGCATGGGCATGGAAAATTGGACCAAATTTTGCTCAGAAATGTGAAAAAAGCACTTTTCAATTTTTGACCCAAATCAGAAAAAAACGTAGACCCGCGGTATGTCATTTTGGTGAAAATTTTGACCATTCATGAAACCTTGTTTTTTCCATGAAAAATTACTCAAATGAGTGGGAAAATGCATGGGCATGGAAAATTGGACCAAATTTTGCTCAGAAATGTGAAAAAAGCACTTTTCAATTTTTGACCCAAATCAGAAAAAAACGTAGACCCGCGGTATGTCATTTTGGTGAAAATATTGACCATTCATGAAACCTTGTTTTTTCCATGAAAAATGACTCAAATGAGTGGGAAAATGCATGGGCATGGTAAATTGGGACAAATTTTGCTCAGAAATGTGTCAAAAGGCACTTTTCAATTTTTGACCCAAATCAGAAAAAAACGTAGACCCGCGGTATGTCATTTTGGTGAAAATTTTGACCATTCATGAAACCTTGTTTTTTCCATGAAAAATGACTCAAATGAGTGGGAAAATGCATGGGCATGGTAAATTGGACCAAATTTTGCTCAGAAATGTGAAAAAAGCACTTTTAAAATTTTGACACAAATCAGAAAAAAACGTAGACCCGCGGTATGTCATTTTGGTGAAAATATTGACCATTCATGAAACCTTGTTTTTTCCATGAAAAATGACTCAAATGAGTGGGAAAATGCATGGGCATGGTAAATTGGGACAAATTTTGCTCAGAAATGTGTCAAAAGGCACTTTTCAATTTTTGACCCAAATCAGAAAAAAACGTAGACCCGCGGTATGTCATTTTGGTGAAAATTTTGACCATTCATGAAACATTGTTCTTTCCATGAAAAATGACTCAAATGAGTGGGAAAATGCATGGGCATGGTAAATTGGACCAAATTTTGCTCAGAAATGTGAAAAAAGCACTTTTCAATTTTTGACCCAAATCAAAAAAACACGTAGACCCGCGGTATGTCATTTTGGTGAAAATTTTGACCATTCATAAAACCTTGTTTTTTTCCATGAAAAATGACTGAAATGAGTGGGAAAACGCATGGGCATGGAAAATTGGACCAAATTTTGCTCAGAAATGTGAAAAAAGCACTTTTCAATTTTTGACCCAAATCAGAAAAAAACGTAGACCCGGTATGTCATTTTGGCAAAAATTTTGACCATTCATGATAACTTGTTTTTTTCATGAACAATGACTCAAATGAGTGGGAAAATGCATGGGCATGGTAAATTGGACCAAATTTTGCTCAGAAATGTGAAAAAAGCACTTTTCAATTTTTGACCCAAATCAGAAAAAAACGTAGACCCGCGGTATGTCATTTTGGTGAAAATTTTGACCATTCATGAAACCTTGTTTTTTCCATGAAAAATGACTCAAATGAGTGGGAAAGTGCATGGGCATGGTAAATTGGAACAAATTTTGCTCAGAAATGTGACAAAAAGCAGTTTTCAATTTTTGACCCAAATCAGAAAAACACGTAGACCCGCGGTATGTCATTTTGGTGAAAATTTTGACCATTCATAAAACCTTGTTTTTTTCCATGAAAAATGACTGAAATGAGTGGGAAAATGCATGGGCATGGTAAATTGGACCAAATTTTGCTCAGAAATGTGAAAAAAGCACTTTTCAATTTTTGACCCAAATCAGAAAAACACGTAGACCCGCGCTATGTCATTTTGGTGAAAATTTTGACCATTCATGAAACCTTGTTTTTTCCATGAAAAATGACTCAAATGAGTGGGAAAATGCATGGGCATGGTAAATTGGACCAAATTTTGCTCAGAAATGTGAAAAAAGCACTTTTAAATTTTTGACACAAATCAGAAACAAACGTAGACCCGCGGTATGTCATTTTGGCGAAAATTTTGACCATTCATGAAAACTTGTTTTTTCCATATAAAATGACTCAAATGAGTGGGAAAATTTATGGGCATGGTAAATTGGGACAAATTTTGCTCAGAAATGTGTCAAAAGGAACTTTTCAATTTTTGACCCAAATCAGAAAAAAAACGTAGACCCGCGGTATGTCATTTATCCGAAAATTTTGACCATTCATGAAACCTTGTTTTTTCCATGAAAAATGACTCAAATGAGTGGGAAAATGCATGGGCATGGTAAATTTGGACAAATTTTGCTCAGAAATGTGACAAAAAGCACTTTTCAATTTTTGACCCAAATCAGAAAAAAACGTAGACCCGCGGTATGTCATTTTGGTGAAAATATTGACCATTCATGAAACCTTGTTTTTTCCATGAAAAATGACTCAAATGAGTGGGAAAATGCATGGGCATGGTAAATTGGGACAAATTTTGCTCAGAAATGTGTCAAAAGGCACTTTTCAATTTTTGACCCAAATCAGAAAAAAACGTAGACCCGCGGTATGTCATTTTGGTGAAATATTTTGACCATTCATGAAACCTTGTTTTTTTCCATGAAAAATGACTCAAATGAGTGGGAAAATGCATGGGCATGGTAAATTGGACCAAATTTTGCTCAGAAATGTGAAAAAAGCACTTTTCAATTTTTGACCCAAATCAGAAAAAAACGTAGACCCGTATGTCATTTTGGTGAAAATTTTGACCATTCATGAAACCTTGTTTTTTCCATGAAAAATGACTCAAATGAGTGGGAAAATGCATGGGCATGGTAAATTGGAACAAATTTTGCTCAAAAATGTGACAAAAAGCACTTTTCAATTTTTGACCCAAATCAGAAAAACACGTAGACCCGCGGTATGTCATTTTGGTGAAAATTTTGACCATTCATAAAACCTTGTTTTTTTTCCATGAAAAATGACTGAAATGAGTGGGAAAATGCATGGGCATGGTAAATGGGACCAAATTTTGCTCAGAAATGTGAAAAAAAGCACTTTTCAAATTTTGACCCAAATCAGAAAAACACGTAGACCCGCAGTATGTCATTTTGGTGAAAATTTTGACCATTCATGAAACATTGTTTTTTCCATGAAAAATGACTTAAAAGAATGGGAAAATGCACGGGCATGGTAAATTGGGACAAATTTTGCTCAGAAATGTGAAAAAAAAGCACTTTTAAATTTTTGACCCAAATCAGAAAAAACGTAGACCCGCGGTATGTCATTTTGGTGAAAATTTTGACCATTCATGAAAACTTGTTTTTTCCATGAAAAATGACTCAAATGAATGGGAAAATGCATGGGCATAGTAAATTGGGACAAATTTTGCTCAGAAATGTGTCAAAAGGCACTTTTCAATTTTTGACCCAAATCAGAAAAAAACGTAGACCCGCGGTATGTCATTTTGGCAAAAATTTTGACCATTCATGAAAACTTGTTTTTTTCATGAAAAATGACTCAAATGAGTGGGAAAATGCATGGGCATGGAAAATTGGACCAAATTTTGCTCAGAAATGTGAAAAAAAAGCACTTTTCAATTTTTGATCCAAATCAGAAAGACACGTAGACCCGCGGTATGTCATTTTGGTGAAAATTTTGACCATTCATGAAACCTTGTTTTTTCCATGAAAAATGACTCAAATGAGTGGGAAAATGCATGGGCATGGTAAATTGGGACAAATTTTGCTCAGAAATGTGTCAAAAGGAACTTTTCAATTTTTGACCCAAATCAGAAAAAAAACGTAGACCCGCGGTATGTCATTTATCCGAAAATTTTGACCATTCATGAAACCTTGTTTTTTCCATGAAAAATGACTCAAATGAGTGGGAAAATGCATGGGCATGGTAAATTTGGACAAATTTTGCTCAGAAATGTGACAAAAAGCACTTTTCAATTTTTGACCCAAATCAGAAAAAAACGTAGACCCGCGGTATGTCATTTTGGTGAAAATATTGACCATTCATGAAACCTTGTTTTTTCCATGAAAAATGACTCAAATGAGTGGGAAAATGCATGGGCATGGTAAATTGGGACAAATTTTGCTCAGAAATGTGTCAAAAGGCACTTTTCAATTTTTGACCCAAATCAGAAAAAAACGTAGACCCGCGGTATGTCATTTTGGTGAAATATTTTGACCATTCATGAAACCTTGTTTTTTTCCATGAAAAATGACTCAAATGAGTGGGAAAATGCATGGGCATGGTAAATTGGACCAAATTTTGCTCAGAAATGTGAAAAAAGCACTTTTCAATTTTTGACCCAAATCAGAAAAAAACGTAGACCCGTATGTCATTTTGGTGAAAATTTTGACCATTCATGAAACCTTGTTTTTTCCATGAAAAATGACTCAAATGAGTGGGAAAATGCATGGGCATGGTAAATTGGAACAAATTTTGCTCAAAAATGTGACAAAAAGCACTTTTCAATTTTTGACCCAAATCAGAAAAACACGTAGACCCGCGGTATGTCATTTTGGTGAAAATTTTGACCATTCATAAAACCTTGTTTTTTTTCCATGAAAAATGACTGAAATGAGTGGGAAAATGCATGGGCATGGTAAATGGGACCAAATTTTGCTCAGAAATGTGAAAAAAAGCACTTTTCAAATTTTGACCCAAATCAGAAAAAACGTAGACCCGCGGTATGTCATTTTGGTGAAAATTTTGACCATTCATGAAAACTTGTTTTTTCCATGAAAAATGACTCAAATGAATGGGAAAATGCATGGGCATAGTAAATTGGGACAAATTTTGCTCAGAAATGTGTCAAAAGGCACTTTTCAATTTTTGACCCAAATCAGAAAAAAACGTAGACCCGCGGTATGTCATTTTGGCAAAAATTTTGACCATTCATGAAAACTTGTTTTTTTCATGAAAAATGACTCAAATGAGTGGGAAAATGCATGGGCATGGAAAATTGGACCAAATTTTGCTCAGAAATGTGAAAAAAAAGCACTTTTCAATTTTTGATCCAAATCAGAAAGACACGTAGACCCGCGGTATGTCATTTTGGTGAAAATTTTGACCATTCATGAAACCTTGTTTTTTCCATGAAAAATGACTCAAATGAGTGGGAAAATGCATGGGCATGGTAAATTGGGACAAATTTTGCTCAGAAATGTGTCAAAAGGCACTTTTCAATTTTTGACCCAAATCAGAAAAAAACGTAGACCCGCGGTATGTCATTTTGGTGAAAATTTTGACCATTCATGAAACATTGTTTTTTCCATGAAAAATGACTTAAACGAGTGGGAAAATGCACGGGCATGGTAAATTGGACCAAATTTTGCTCAGAAATGTAAAAAAAAACACTTTTAAATTTTTGACCCAAATCAGAAAAAAACGTAGACCCGCGGTATGTCATTTTGGTGAAAATTTTGACCATTCATGAAACATTGTTTTTTCCATGAAAAATGACTTAAACGAGTGGGAAAATGCACGGGCATGGTAAATTGGACCAAATTTTGCTCAGAAATGTAAAAAAAAACACTTTTAAATTTTTGACCCAAATCAGAAAAAAACGTAGACCCGCGGTATGTCATTTTGGTGAAAATTTTGACCATTCATGAAACATTGTTTTTTCCATGAAAAATGACTCAAATGAGTGGGAAAGTGCATGGGCATGGTAAATTGGAACAAATTTTGCTCAGAAATGTGACAAAAAGCACTTTTCAATTTTTGACCCAAATCAGAAAAACACGTAGACCCGCGGTATGTCATTTTGGTGAAAATTTTGACCATTCATAAAACCTTGTTTTTTTCCATGAAAAATGACTGAAATGAGTGGGAAAATGCATGGGCATGGTAAATTGGACCAAATTTTGCTCAGAAATGTGAAAAAAGCACTTTTAAATTTTTGACACAAATCAGAAACAAACGTAGACCCGCGGTATGTCATTTTGGCGAAAATTTTGACCATTCATGAAAACTTGTTTTTTCCATATAAAATGACTCAAATGAGTGGGAAAATTTATGGGCATGGTAAATTGGGACAAATTTTGCTCAGAAATGTGTCAAAAGGAACTTTTCAATTTTTGACCCAAATCAGAAAAAAAACGTAGACCCGCGGTATGTCATTTATCCGAAAATTTTGACCATTCATGAAACCTTGTTTTTTCCATGAAAAATGACTCAAATGAGTGGGAAAATGCATGGGCATGGTAAATTTGGACAAATTTTGCTCAGAAATGTGACAAAAAGCACTTTTCAATTTTTGACCCAAATCAGAAAAAAACGTAGACCCGCGGTATGTCATTTTGGTGAAAATATTGACCATTCATGAAACCTTGTTTTTTCCATGAAAAATGACTCAAATGAGTGGGAAAATGCATGGGCATGGTAAATTGGGACAAATTTTGCTCAGAAATGTGTCAAAAGGCACTTTTCAATTTTTGACCCAAATCAGAAAAAAACGTAGACCCGCGGTATGTCATTTTGGTGAAATATTTTGACCATTCATGAAACCTTGTTTTTTTCCATGAAAAATGACTCAAATGAGTGGGAAAATGCATGGGCATGGTAAATTGGACCAAATTTTGCTCAGAAATGTGAAAAAAGCACTTTTCAATTTTTGACCCAAATCAGAAAAAAACGTAGACCCGTATGTCATTTTGGTGAAAATTTTGACCATTCATGAAACCTTGTTTTTTCCATGAAAAATGACTCAAATGAGTGGGAAAATGCATGGGCATGGTAAATTGGAACAAATTTTGCTCAAAAATGTGACAAAAAGCACTTTTCAATTTTTGACCCAAATCAGAAAAACACGTAGACCCGCGGTATGTCATTTTGGTGAAAATTTTGACCATTCATAAAACCTTGTTTTTTTTCCATGAAAAATGACTGAAATGAGTGGGAAAATGCATGGGCATGGTAAATGGGACCAAATTTTGCTCAGAAATGTGAAAAAAAGCACTTTTCAAATTTTGACCCAAATCAGAAAAACACGTAGACCCGCAGTATGTCATTTTGGTGAAAATTTTGACCATTCATGAAACCTTGTTTTTTCCATGAAAAATGACTCAAATGAGTGGGGAAATGCATTGGCATGGTAAATTGGGACAAATTTTGCTCAGAAATGTGAAAAAAAGCACTTTTCAATTTTTGACACAAATCAGAAAAAAACGTAGACCCGCGGTATGTCATTTTGGTGAAAATTTTGACCATTCATGAAACATTGTTTTTTCCATGAAAAATGACTCAAATGAGTGGGAAAATGCATGGGCATGGTAAATTGGGACAAATTTTGCTCAGAAATGTGTCAAAAGGCACTTTTCAATTTTTGACCCAAATCAGAAAAAAACGTAGACACGCGGTATGTCATTTTGGTGAAAATTTTGACCATTCATGAAACCTTGTCTTTTCCATGAAAAATGACTCAAATGAGTGGGAAAATGCATTGGCATGGTAAATTGGACCAAATTTTGCTCAGAAATGTGAAAAAAGCACTTTTTAAATTTTTGACACAAATCAGAAAAAAACGTAGACCCGCGGTATGTCATTTTGGTGAAAATTTTGACCATTCATGAAACATTGTTTTTTCCATGAAAAATGACTCAAATGAGTGGGAAAATGCATGGGCATGGTAAATTGGGACAAATTTTGCTCAGAAATGTGTCAAAAGGCACTTTTCAATTTTTGACCCAAATCAGAAAAAAACATAGAGCCGCGGTATGTCATTTTGGCGAAAATTTTGACCATTCATGAAAACTTGTTTTTTTCATGAAAAATGACTCAAATGAGTGGGAAAATGCATGGGCATGGTAAATTGGACCAAATTTTGCTCAGAAATGTGAAAAAAGCACTTTTCAATTTTTGACCCAAATCAGAAAAACACGTAGACCCGCGGTATGTCATTTTGGTGAAAATTTTGGCCATTCATGAAATATTGTTTTTTCCATGAAAAATGACTCAAATGAGTGGGAAAATGCATGGGCATGGTAAATTGGACCAAATTTTGCTCAGAAATGTGAAAAAAGCACTTTTCAATTTTTGACCCAAATCAGAAAAACACGTAGACCCGCGGTATGTCATTTTGGTGAAAATTTTGACCATTCATGAAACATTGTTTTTTCCATGAAAAATGACTCAAATGAGTGGGAAAATGCATGGGCATGGTAAATTGGGACAAATTTTGCTCAGAAATGTGTCAAAAGGCACTTTTCAATTTTTGACCCAAATCAGAAAAAAACATAGAGCCGCGGTATGTCATTTTGGCGAAAATTTTGACCATTCATGAAAACTTGTTTTTTTCATGAAAAATGACTCAAATGAGTGGGAAAATGCATGGGCATGGTAAATTGGACCAAATTTTGCTCAGAAATGTGAAAAAAGCACTTTTCAATTTTTGACCCAAATCAGAAAAACACGTAGACCCGCGGTATGTCATTTTGGTGAAAATTTTGGCCATTCATGAAATATTGTTTTTTCCATGAAAAATGACTTAAACGAGTGGGAAAATGCACGGGCATGGTAAATTGGGACAAATTTTGCTCAGAAATGTGAAAAAAAAGCACTTTTCAATTTTTGACCCAAATCAGTAAAAAACGTAGACCCGCGGTATGTCATTTTGGTGAAAATTTTGACCATTCATGAAACCTTGTTTTTTCCATGAAAAATGACTCAAATGAGTGGGAAAATGCATGGGCATGGTAAATTGGGACAAATTTTGCTCAGAAATGTGTCAAAAGGCACTTTTCAATTTTTGACCCAAATCAGAAAAAAACGTAGACCAACGGTATGTCATTTTGGTGAAAATTTTGACCATTCATGAAACCTTGTTTTTTCCATGAAAAATGACTCAAATGAGTTGGAAAATGCATGGGCATGGTAAATTTGGACAAATTTTGCTCAGAAATGTGACAAAAAGCACTTTTCAATTTTTGACCCAAATCAGAAAAAAACGTAGACCCGCGGTATGTCATTTTGGTGAAAATTTTGACCATTCATGAAACCTTGTTTTTTCCATGAAAAATGACTCAAATGAGTGGGAAAATGCATGGGCATGGTAAATTGGAACAAATTTTGCTCAGAAATGTGACAAAAAGCACTTTTCAATTTTTAACCCAAATCAGAAAAACACGTAGACCCGCGGTATGTCATTTTGGTGAAAATTTTGACCATTCATGAAACCTTGTTTTTTCCATGAAAAATGACTCAAATGAGTGGGAAAATGCATGGGCATTTTAAATTGGACCAAATTTTGCTCAGAAATGTGAAAAAAAGCACTTTTAAATTTTTGACACAAATCAGAAAAAAACGTAGACCCGCGGTATGTCATTTTGGCGAAAATTTTGACCATTCATGAAAACTTTTTTTTTCCATGAAAAATGACTCAAATGAGTGGGAAAATGCATTGGCATGGTAAATTGGACCAAATTTTGCTCAGAAATGTGAAAAAAGCACTTTTTAAATTTTTGACACAAATCAGAAAAAAATGTAGACCCGCGGTATGTCATTTTGGTGAAAATTTTGACCATTCATGAAACCTTGTTTTTTCCATGAAAAATGACTCAAATGAGTGGGAAAATGCATGGGCATGGTAAATTGGGACAAATTTTGCTCAGAAATGTGTCAAAAGGCACTTTTCAATTTTTGACCCAAATCAGAAAAAAACGTAGACCAACGGTATGTCATTTTGGTGAAAATTTTGACCATTCATGAAACCTTGTTTTTTCCATGAAAAATGACTCAAATGAGTTGGAAAATGCATGGGCATGGTAAATTTGGACAAATTTTGCTCAGAAATGTGACAAAAAGCACTTTTCAATTTTTGACCCAAATCAGAAAAAAACGTAGACCCGCGGTATGTCATTTTGGTGAAAATTTTGACCATTCATGAAACCTTGTTTTTTCCATGAAAAATGACTCAAATGAGTGGGAAAATGCATGGGCATGGTAAATTGGACCAAATTTTGCTCAGAAATGTGAAAAAAAGCACTTTTAAATTTTTGACACAAATCAGAAAAAAACGTAGACCCACGGTATGTCATTTTGGCGAAAATTTTGACCATTCATGAAAACTTGTTTTTTCCATGAAAAATGACTCAAATGAGTGGGAAAATGCATGGGCATGGTAAATTGGGACAAATTTTGCTCAGAAATGTGTCAAAAGGCACTTTTCAATTTTTGACCCAAATCAGAAAAAAACGTAGACACGCGGTATGTCATTTTGGTGAAAATTTTGACCATTCATGAAACCTTGTTTTTTCCATGAAAAATGACTCAAATGAGTGGGAAAATGCATGGGCATGGTAAATTGGAACAAATTTTGCTCAGAAATGTGACAAAAAGCACTTTTCAATTTTTAACCCAAATCAGAAAAACACGTAGACCCGCGGTATGTCATTTTGGTGAAAATTTTGACCATTCATGAAACCTTGTTTTTTCCATGAAAAATGACTCAAATGAGTGGGAAAATGCATGGGCATTTTAAATTGGACCAAATTTTGCTCAGAAATGTGAAAAAAAGCACTTTTAAATTTTTGACACAAATCAGAAAAAAACGTAGACCCGCGGTATGTCATTTTGGCGAAAATTTTGACCATTCATGAAAACTTGTTTTTTCCATGAAAAATGACTCAAATGAGTGGGAAAATGCATTGGCATGGTAAATTGGACCAAATTTTGCTCAGAAATGTGAAAAAAGCACTTTTTAAATTTTTGACACAAATCAGAAAAAAACGTAGACCCGCGGTATGTCATTTTGGTGAAAATTTTGACCATTCATGAAACCTTGTTTTTTCCATGAAAAATGACTCAAATGAGTGGGAAAATGCATGGGCATGGTAAATTGGGACAAATTTTGCTCAGAAATGTGTCAAAAGGCACTTTTCAATTTTTGACCCAAATCAGAAAAAAACGTAGACCAACGGTATGTCATTTTGGTGAAAATTTTGACCATTCATGAAACCTTGTTTTTTCCATGAAAAATGACTCAAATGAGTTGGAAAATGCATGGGCATGGTAAATTTGGACAAATTTTGCTCAGAAATGTGACAAAAAGCACTTTTCAATTTTTGACCCAAATCAGAAAAAAACGTAGACCCGCGGTATGTCATTTTGGTGAAAATTTTGACCATTCATGAAACCTTGTTTTTTCCATGAAAAATGACTCAAATGAGTGGGAAAATGCATGGGCATGGTAAATTAGAACAAATTTTGCTCAGAAATGTGACAAAAAGCACTTTTCAATTTTTAACCCAAATCAGAAAAACACGTAGACCCGCGGTATGTCATTTTGGTGAAAATTTTGACCATTCATGAAACCTTGTTTTTTCCATGAAAAATGACTCAAATGAGTGGGAAAATGCATGGGCATGGTAAATTGGACCAAATTTTGCTCAGAAATGTGAAAAAAAGCACTTTTAAATTTTTGACACAAATCAGAAAAAAACGTAGACCCACGGTATGTCATTTTGGCGAAAATTTTGACCATTCATGAAAACTTGTTTTTTCCATGAAAAATGACTCAAATGAGTGGGAAAATGCATGGGCATGGTAAATTGGGACAAATTTTGCTCAGAAATGTGTCAAAAGGCACTTTTCAATTTTTGACCCAAATCAGAAAAAAACGTAGACACGCGGTATGTCATTTTGGTGAAAATTTTGACCATTCATGAAAACTTGTTTTTTCCATGAAAAATGACTCAAATGAGTGGGAAAATGCATTGGCATGGTAAATTGGACCAAATTTTGCTCAGAAATGTGAAAAAAGCACTTTTTAAATTTTTGACACAAATCAGAAAAAAACGTAGACCCGCAGTATGTCATTTTGGTGAAAATTTTGACCATTCATGAAACATTGTTTTTTCCATGAAAAATGACTTAAACGAGTGGGAAAATGCACGGGCATGGTAAATTGGGACAATTTTGCTCAGAAATGTGAAAAAAAGCACTTTTCAATTTTTGACCCAAATCAGAAAAAACGTAGACCCGCGGTATGTCATTTTGGTGAAAATTTTGACCATTCATGAAACCTTGTTTTTTCCATGAAAAATGACTCAAATGAGTGGGGAAATGCATTGGCATGGTAAATTGGGACAAATTTTGCTCAGAAATGTGAAAAAAGGCACTTTTCAATTTTTGACCCAAATCAGAAAAAAACGTAGACCCGCGGTATGTCATTTTGGTGAAAATTTTGACCATTCATGAAACATTGTTTTTTCCATGAAAAATGACTCAAATGAGTGGGAAAATGCATGGGCATGGTAAATTGGGACAAATTTTGCTCAGAAATGTGTCAAAAGGCACTTTTCAATTTTTGACCCAAATCAGAAAAAAAACGTAGACCCGCGGTATGTCATTTTGGTGAAAATTTTGACCATTCATGAAACCTTGTTTTTTCCATGAAAAATGACTCAAATGAGTGGGAAAATGCATGGGCATGGTAAATTGGACCAAATTTTGCTCAGAAATGTAAAAAAAAAACACTTTTAAATTTTTGACACAAATCAGAAAAAAACGTAGACCCGGAATGTCATTTTGGCAAAAATTTTGACCATTCATGATAACTTGTTTTTTTCATGAAAAATGACTCAAATGAGTGGGAAAATGCATGGGCATGGTAAATTGGACCAAATTTTGCTCAGAAATGTGAAAAAAGCACTTTTCAATTTTTGACCCAAATCAGAAAAAAACGTAGACCCGCGGTATGTCATTTTGGTGAAAATTTTGACCATTCATGAAACCTTGTTTTTTCCATGAAAAATGACTCAAATGAGTGGGAAAATGCATGGGCATGGTAAATTGGAACAAATTTTGCTCAGAAATGTGACAAAAAGCACTTTTCAATTTTTAACCCAAATCAGAAAAACACGTAGACCCGCGGTATGTCATTTTGGTGAAAATTTTGACCATTCATGAAACTTTGTTTTTTCCATGAAAAATGACTCAAATGAGTGGGAAAATGCATGGGCATGGTAAATTGGACCAAATTTTGCTCAGAAATGTGAAAAAAAGCACTTTTAAATTTTTGACACAAATCAGAAAAAAACGTAGACCCGCGGTATGTCATTTTGGCGAAAATTTTGACCATTCATGAAAACTTGTTTTTTCCATGAAAAATGACTCAAATGAGTGGGAAAATGCATGGGCATGGTAAATTGGGACAAATTTTGCTCAGAAATGTGTCAAAAGGCACTTTTCAATTTTTGACCCAAATCAGAAAAAAACGTAGACACGCGGTATGTCATTTTGGTGAAAATTTTGACCATTCATGAAAACTTGTTTTTTCCATGAAAAATGACTCAAATGAGTGGGAAAATGCATTGGCATGGTAAATTGGACCAAATTTTGCTCAGAAATGTGAAAAAAGCACTTTTTAAATTTTTGACACAAATCAGAAAAAAACGTAGACCCGCGGTATGTCATTTTGGTGAAAATTTTGACCATTCATGAAACCTTGTTTTTTCCATGAAAAATGACTCAAATGAGTGGGAAAATGCATGGGCATGGTAAATTGGGACAAATTTTGCTCAGAAATGTGTCAAAAGGCACTTTTCAATTTTTGACCCAAATCAGAAAAAAACATAGAGCCGCGGTATGTCATTTTGGCGAAAATTTTGACCATTCATGAAAACTTGTTTTTTTCATGAAAAATGACTCAAATGAGTGGGAAAATGCATGGGCATGGTAAATTGGACCAAATTTTGCTCAGAAATGTGAAAAAAGCACTTTTCAATTTTTGACCCAAATCAGAAAAACACGTAGACCCGCGGTATGTCATTTTGGTGAAAATTTTGACCATTCATGAAACCTTGTTTTTTCCATGAAAAATGACTCAAATGAGTGGGAAAATGCATGGGCATGGTAAATTTGGAAAAATTTTGCTCAGAAATGTGACAAAAAGCACTTTTCAATTTTTGACCCAAATCTGAAAAAAACGTAGACCCGCGGTATGTCATTTTGGTGAAAATTTTGGCCATTCATGAAATATTGTTTTTTCCATGAAAAATGACTTAAACGAGTGGGAAAATGCACGGGCATGGTAAATTGGGACAAATTTTGCTCAGAAATGTGAAAAAAAAGCACTTTTAAATTTTTGACCCAAATCAGTAAAAAACGTAGACCCGCGGTATGTCATTTTGGTGAAAATTTTGACCATTCATGAAACCTTGTTTTTTCCATGAAAAATGACTCAAATGAGTGGGAAAATGCATGGGCATGGTAAATTGGGACAAATTTTGCTCAGAAATGTGTCAAAAGGCACTTTTCAATTTTTGACCCAAATCAGAAAAAAACGTAGACCAACGGTATGTCATTTTGGTGAAAATTTTGACCATTCATGAAACCTTGTTTTTTCCATGAAAAATGACTCAAATGAGTTGGAAAATGCATGGGCATGGTAAATTTGGACAAATTTTGCTCAGAAATGTGACAAAAAGCACTTTTCAATTTTTGACACAAATCAGAAAAAAACGTAGACCCGCGGTATGTCATTTTGGTGAAAATTTTGACCATTCATGAAACATTGTTTTTTCCATGAAAAATGACTCAAATGAGTGGGAAAATGCATGGGCATGGTAAATTGGGACAAATTTTGCTCAGAAATGTGTCAAAAGGCACTTTTCAATTTTTGACCCAAATCAGAAAAAAAACGTAGACCCGCGGTATGTCATTTTGGTGAAAATTTTGACCATTCATGAAACCTTGTTTTTTCCATGAAAAATGACTCAAATGAGTGGGAAAATGCATGGGCATGGTAAATTGGACCAAATTTTGCTCAGAAATGTAAAAAAAAAAACACTTTTAAATTTTTGACACAAATCAGAAAAAAACGTAGACCCGGAATGTCATTTTGGCAAAAATTTTGACCATTCATGATAACTTGTTTTTTTCATGAAAAATGACTCAAATGAGTGGGAAAATGCATGGGCATGGTAAATTGGACCAAATTTTGCTCAGAAATGTGAAAAAAGCACTTTTCAATTTTTGACCCAAATCAGAAAAAAACGTAGACCCGCGGTATGTCATTTTGGTGAAAATTTTGACCATTCATGAAACCTTGTTTTTTCCATGAAAAATGACTCAAATGAGTGGGAAAATGCATGGGCATGGTAAATTGGAACAAATTTTGCTCAGAAATGTGACAAAAAGCACTTTTCAATTTTTAACCCAAATCAGAAAAACACGTAGACCCGCGGTATGTCATTTTGGTGAAAATTTTGACCATTCATGAAACCTTGTTTTTTCCATGAAAAATGACTCAAATGAGTGGGAAAATGCATGGGCATGGTAAATTGGACCAAATTTTGCTCAGAAATGTGAAAAAAAGCACTTTTAAATTTTTGACACAAATCAGAAAAAAACGTAGACCCGCGGTATGTCATTTTGGCGAAAATTTTGACCATTCATGAAAACTTGTTTTTTCCATGAAAAATGACTCAAATGAGTGGGAAAATGCATGGGCATGGTAAATTGGGACAAATTTTGCTCAGAAATGTGTCAAAAGGCACTTTTCAATTTTTGACCCAAATCAGAAAAAAACGTAGACACGCGGTATGTCATTTTGGTGAAAATTTTGACCATTCATGAAAACTTGTTTTTTCCATGAAAAATGACTCAAATGAGTGGGAAAATGCATTGGCATGGTAAATTGGACCAAATTTTGCTCAGAAATGTGAAAAAAGCACTTTTTAAATTTTTGACACAAATCAGAAAAAAACGTAGACCCGCGGTATGTCATTTTGGTGAAAATTTTGACCATTCATGAAACCTTGTTTTTTCCATGAAAAATGACTCAAATGAGTGGGAAAATGCATGGGCATGGTAAATTGGGACAAATTTTGCTCAGAAATGTGTCAAAAGGCACTTTTCAATTTTTGACCCAAATCAGAAAAAAACATAGAGCCACGGTATGTCATTTTGGCGAAAATTTTGACCATTCATGAAAACTTGTTTTTTTCATGAAAAATGACTCAAATGAGTGGGAAAATGCATGGGCATGGTAAATTGGACCAAATTTTGCTCAGAAATGTGAAAAAAGCACTTTTCAATTTTTGACCCAAATCAGAAAAACACGTAGACCCGCGGTATGTCATTTTGGTGAAAATTTTGACCATTCATGAAACCTTGTTTTTTCCATGAAAAATGACTCAAATGAGTGGGAAAATGCATGGGCATGGTAAATTTGGAAAAATTTTGCTCAGAAATGTGACAAAAAGCACTTTTCAATTTTTGACCCAAATCTGAAAAAAACGTAGACCCGCGGTATGTCATTTTGGTGAAAATTTTGGCCATTCATGAAATATTGTTTTTTCCATGAAAAATGACTTAAACGAGTGGGAAAATGCACGGGCATGGTAAATTGGGACAAATTTTGCTCAGAAATGTGAAAAAAAAGCACTTTTAAATTTTTGACCCAAATCAGTAAAAAACGTAGACCAACGGTATGTCATTTTGGTGAAAATTTTGACCATTCATGAAACCTTGTTTTTTCCATGAAAAATGACTCAAATGAGTTGGAAAATGCATGGGCATGGTAAATTTGGACAAATTTTGCTCAGAAATGTGAAAAAAAGCACTTTTCAATTTTTGACCCAAATCAGAAAAAAACGTAGACCAACGGTATGTCATTTTGGTGAAAATTTTGACCATTCATGAAACCTTGTTTTTTCCATGAAAAATGACTCAAATGAGTTGGAAAATGCATGGGCATGGTAAATTTGGACAAATTTTGCTCAGAAATGTGACAAAAAGCACTTTTCAATTTTTGACCCAAATCAGAAAAAAACGTAGACCCGCGGTATGTCATTTTGGTGAAAATTTTGACCATTCATGAAACCTTGTTTTTTCCATGAAAAATGACTCAAATGAGTGGGAAAATGCATGGGCATGGTAAATTGGAACAAATTTTGCTCAGAAATGTGACAAAAAGCACTTTTCAATTTTTAACCCAAATCAGAAAAACACGTAGACCCGCGGTATGTCATTTTGGTGAAAATTTTGACCATTCATGAAACCTTGTTTTTTCCATGAAAAATGACTCAAATGAGTGGGAAAATGCATGGGCATGGTAAATTGGACCAAATTTTGCTCAGAAATGTGAAAAAAAGCACTTTTAAATTTTTGACACAAATCAGAAAAAAACGTAGACCCGCGGTATGTCATTTTGGCGAAAATTTTGACCATTCATGAAAACTTGTTTTTTCCATGAAAAATGACTCAAATGAGTGGGAAAATGCATGGGCATGGTAAATTGGGACAAATTTTGCTCAGAAATGTGTCAAAAGTCACTTTTCAATTTTTGACCCAAATCAGAAAAAAACGTAGACACGCGGTATGTCATTTTGGTGAAAATTTTGACCATTCATGAAAACTTGTTTTTTCCATGAAAAATGACTCAAATGAGTGGGAAAATGCATTGGCATGGTAAATTGGACCAAATTTTGCTCAGAAATGTGAAAAAAGCACTTTTTAAATTTTTGACACAAATCAGAAAAAAACGTAGACCCGCGGTATGTCATTTTGGTGAAAATTTTGACCATTCATGAAACATTGTTTTTTCCATGAAAAATGACTCAAATGAGTGGGAAAATGCATGGGCATGGTAAATTGGACCAAATTTTGCTCAGAAATGTGAAAAAAGCACTTTTCAATTTTTGACCCAAATCAGAAAAACACGTAGACCCGCGGTATGTCATTTTGGTGAAAATTTTGACCATTCATGAAACCTTGTTTTTTCCATGAAAAATGACTCAAATGAGTGGGAAAATGCATGGGCATGGTAAATTTGGAAAAATTTTGCTCAGAAATGTGACAAAAAGCACTTTTCAATTTTTGACCCAAATCTGAAAAAAACGTAGACCCGCGGTATGTCATTTTGGTGAAAATTTTGGCCATTCATGAAATATTGTTTTTTCCATGAAAAATGACTTAAACGAGTGGGAAAATGCACGGGCATGGTAAATTGGGACAAATTTTGCTCAGAAATGTGAAAAAAAAGCACTTTTAAATTTTTGACCCAAATCAGTAAAAAACGTAGACCCGCGGTATGTCATTTTGGTGAAAATTTTGACCATTCATGAAACCTTGTTTTTTCCATGAAAAATGACTCAAATGAGTGGGAAAATGCATGGGCATGGTAAATTGGGACAAATTTTGCTCAGAAATGTGTCAAAAGGCACTTTTCAATTTTTGACCCAAATCAGAAAAAAACGTAGACCAACGGTATGTCATTTTGGTGAAAATTTTGACCATTCATGAAACCTTGTTTTTTCCATGAAAAATGACTCAAATGAGTTGGAAAATGCATGGGCATGGTAAATTTGGACAAATTTTGCTCAGAAATGTGACAAAAAGCACTTTTCAATTTTTGACCCAAATCAGAAAAAAACGTAGACCCGCGGTATGTCATTTTGGTGAAAATTTTGACCATTCATGAAACCTTGTTTTTTCCATGAAAAATGACTCAAATGAGTGGGAAAATGCATGGGCATGGTAAATTGGAACAAATTTTGCTCAGAAATGTGACAAAAAGCACTTTTCAATTTTTAACCCAAATCAGAAAAACACGTAGACCCGCGGTATGTCATTTTGGTGAAAATTTTGACCATTCATGAAACCTTGTTTTTTCCATGAAAAATGACTCAAATGAGTGGGAAAATGCATGGGCATGGTAAATTGGACCAAATTTTGCTCAGAAATGTGAAAAAAAGCACTTTTAAATTTTTGACACAAATCAGAAAAAAACGTAGACCCGCGGTATGTCATTTTGGCGAAAATTTTGACCATTCATGAAAACTTGTTTTTTCCATGAAAAATGACTCAAATGAGTGGGAAAATGCATGGGCATGGTAAATTGGGACAAATTTTGCTCAGAAATGTGTCAAAAGTCACTTTTCAATTTTTGACCCAAATCAGAAAAAAACGTAGACACGCGGTATGTCATTTTGGTGAAAATTTTGACCATTCATGAAAACTTGTTTTTTCCATGAAAAATGACTCAAATGAGTGGGAAAATGCATTGGCATGGTAAATTGGACCAAATTTTGCTCAGAAATGTGAAAAAAGCACTTTTTAAATTTTTGACACAAATCAGAAAAAAACGTAGACCCGCGGTATGTCATTTTGGTGAAAATTTTGACCATTCATGAAACATTGTTTTTTCCATGAAAAATGACTCAAATGAGTGGGAAAATGCATGGGCATGGTAAATTGGACCAAATTTTGCTCAGAAATGTGAAAAAAGCACTTTTCAATTTTTGACCCAAATCAGAAAAACACGTAGACCCGCGGTATGTCATTTTGGTGAAAATTTTGACCATTCATGAAACCTTGTTTTTTCCATGAAAAATGACTCAAATGAGTGGGAAAATGCATGGGCATGGTAAATTTGGAAAAATTTTGCTCAGAAATGTGACAAAAAGCACTTTTCAATTTTTGACCCAAATCTGAAAAAAACGTAGACCCGCGGTATGTCATTTTGGTGAAAATTTTGACCATTCATGAAACCTTGTTTTTTCCATGAAAAATGACTCAAATGAGTGGGAAAATGCATGGGCATGGTAAATTGGACCAAATTTTGCTCAGAAATGTGAAAAAAAGCACTTTTAAATTTTTGACACAAATCAGAAAAAAACGTAGACCCGCGGTATGTCATTTTGGCGAAAATTTTGACCATTCATGAAAACTTGTTTTTTCCATGAAAAATGACTCAAATGAGTGGGAAAATGCATGGGCATGGTAAATTGGGACAAATTTTGCTCAGAAATGTGTCAAAAGGCACTTTTCAATTTTTGACCCAAATCAGAAAAAAACGTAGACCAACGGTATGTCATTTTGGTGAAAATTTTGACCATTCATGAAACCTTGTTTTTTCCATGCAAAATGACTCAAATGAGTGGGAAAATGCATGGGCATGGTAAATTGGACCAAATTTTGCTCAGAAATGTGAAAAAAAGCACTTTTAAATTTTTGACACAAATCAGAAAAAAACGTAGACCCACGGTATGTCATTTTGGCGAAAATTTTGACCATTCATGAAAACTTGTTTTTTCCATGAAAAATGACTCAAATGAGTGGGAAAATGCATGGGCATGGTAAATTGGACCAAATTTTGCTCAGAAATGTGAAAAAAGCACTTTTTAAATTTTTGACACAAATCAGAAAAAAACGTAGACCCGCGGTATGTCATTTTGGTGAAAATTTTGACCATTCATGAAACCTTGTTTTTTCCATGAAAAATGACTCAAATGAGTGGGAAAATGCATGGGCATGGTAAATTGGACCAAATTTTGCTCAGAAATGTGTCAAAAGGCACTTTTCAATTTTTGACCCAAATCAGAAAAAAACGTAGAGCCGCGGTATGTCATTTTGGCGAAAATTTTGACCATTCATGAAAACTTGTTTTTTTCATGAAAAATGACTCAAATGAGTGGGAAAATGCATGGGCATGGTAAATTGGACCAAATTTTGCTCAGAAATGTGAAAAAAGCACTTTTCAATTTTTGACCCAAATCAGAAAAACACGTAGACCCGCGGTATGTCATTTTGGTGAAAATTTTGACCATTCATGAAACCTTGTTTTTTCCATGAAAAATGACTCAAATGAGTGGGAAAATGCATGGGCATGGTAAATTGGGACAAATTTTGCTCAGAAATGTGAAAAAAAAGCACTTTTCAATTTTTGACCCAAATCAGTAAAAAACGTAGACCCGCGGTATGTCATTTTGGTGAAAATTTTGACCATTCATGAAACCTTGTTTTTTCCATGAAAAATGACTCAAATGAGTGGGAAAATGCATGGGCATGGTAAATTGGGACAAATTTTGCTCAGAAATGTGTCAAAAGGCACTTTTCAATTTTTGACCCAAATCAGAAAAAAACGTAGACCAACGGTATGTCATTTTGGTGAAAAATTTTACCATTCATGAAACCTTGTTTTTTCCATGAAAAATGACTCAAATGAGTTGGAAAATGCATGGGCATGGTAAATTTGGACAAATTTTGCTCAGAAATGTGACAAAAAGCACTTTTCAATTTTTGACCCAAATCAGAAAAAAACGTAGACCCGCGGTATGTCATTTTGGTGAAAATTTTGACCATTCATGAAACATTGTTTTTTCCATGAAAAATGACTTTAACGAGTGGGAAAATGCACGGGCATGGTAAATTGGGACAAATTTTGCTCAGAAATGTGAAAAAAAAGCACTTTTCAATTTTTGACCCAAATCAGAAAAAACGTAGACCCGCGGTATGTCATTTTGGTGAAAATTTTGACCATTCATGAAACCTTGTTTTTTCCATGAAAAATGACTCAAATGAGTGGGAAAATGCATGGGCATGGTAAATTGGACCAAATTTTGCTCAGAAATGTGAAAAAAAACACTTTAAAATTTTTGACACAAATCAGAAAAAAACGTAGACCCGGTATGTCATTTTGGCAAAAATTTTGACCATTCATGATAACTTGTTTTTTCCATGAAAAATTACTCAAATGAGTGGGAAAATGCATGGGCATGGTAAATTGGACCAAATTTTGCTCAGAAATGTGACAAAAAGCACTTTTCAATTTTTGACCCAAATCAGAAAAAAACGTAGACCCGCGGTATGTCATTTTGGTGAAAATTTTGACCATTCATGAAAACTTGTTTTTTTCATGAAAAATGACTCAAATGAGTGGGAAAATGCATGGGCATGGTAAATTGGACCAAATTTTGCTCAGAAATGTGAAAAAAGCACTTTTAAAATTTTGGCACAAATCAGAAAAAAACGTAGACCCGCGGTTTGTCATTTTGGCGAAAATTTTGACCATTCATGAAAACTTGTTTTTTTCATGAAAAATGACTCAAATGAGTGGGAAAATGCATGGGCATGGAAAATTGGACCAAATTTTGCTCAGAAATGTGAAAAAAATGCACTTTTCAATTTTTGACCCAAATCAGTAAAAAACGTAGACCCGCGGTATGTCATTTTGGTGAAAATTTTGACCATTCATAAAACCTTGTTTTTTTCCATGAAAAATGACTCAAATGAGTGGGAAAATGCATGGGCATGGTAAATTGGGACAAATTTTGCTCAGAAATGTGTCAAAAGGCACTTTTCAATTTTTGACCCAAATCAGAAAAAAACGTAGACCCGCGGTATGTCATTTTGGTGAAAATTTTGAACATTCATGAAACCTTGTTTTTTCCATGAAAAATGACTCAAATGAGTGGGAAAATGCATGGGCATGGAAAATTGGACCAAATTTTGCTCAGAAATGTGAAAAAAATGCACTTTTCAATTTTTGACCCAAATCAGTAAAAAACGTAGACCCGCGGTATGTCATTTTGGTGAAAATTTTGACCATTCATAAAACCTTGTTTTTTTCCATGAAAAATGACTCTAATGAGTGGGAAAATTCATGGGCATGGTAAATTGGACCAAATTTTGCTCAGAAATGTGAAAAAAGCACTTTTAAAATTTTGGCACAAATCAGAAAAAAACGTAGACCTGCAGTATGTCATTTTGGCGAAAATTTTGACCATTCATGAAAACTTGTTTTTTTCATGAAAAATGACTCAAATGAGTGGGAAAATGCATGGGCATGGTAAATTGGACCAAATTTTGCTCAGAAATGTGAAAAAAGCACTTTTAAAAATTTTGACCCAAATCAGAAAAAAACGTAGACCCGCGGTATGTCATTTTGGTGAAAATTTTGACCATTCATGAAACCTTGTTTTTTCCATGAAAAATGACTCAAATGAGTGGGAAAATGCATGGGCATGGTAAATTGGGACAAATTTTGCTCAGAAATGTGTCAAAAGGCACTTTTCAATTTTTGACCCAAATCAGAAAAAAACGTAGACCCGCGGTATGTCATTTTGGTGAAAATTTTGACCATTCATGAAACATTGTTCTTTCCATGAAAAATGACTCAAATGAGTGGGAAAATGCATGGGCATGGTAAATTGGACCAAATTTTGCTCAGAAATGTGAAAAAAAGCACTTTTCAATTTTTGACCCAAATCAGAAAAAAACGTAGACCCGCGGTATGTCATTTTTGTGAAAATTTTGACCATTCATGAAACCTTGTTTTTCCATGAAAAATGACTCAAATGAGTGGGAAAATGCATGGGCATGGAAAATTGGACCAAATTTTGCTCAGAAATGTGAAAAAAGCACTTTTCAATTTTTGACCCAAATCAGAAAAAAACGTATACCCGCGGTATGTCATTTTGGTGAAAATTTTGACCATTCATGAAAACTTGTTTTTTCCATGAAAAATGACTCAAATGAGTGGGAAAATGCATGGGCATGGTAAATTGGACCAAATTTTGCTCAGAAATGTGAAAAAAGCACTTTTAAATTTTTGACACAAATCAGAAAAAAACATAGACCCGCGGTATGTCATTTTGCCGAAAATTTTGACCATTCATGAAAACTTGTTTTTGTCCATGAAAAATGACTCAAATGAGTGGGAAAATGCATGGGGGCATGGTAAATTGCGACAAATTTTGCTCAGAAATGTGACAAAAGGCACTTTTCAATTTTTGACCCAAATCAGAAAAAAACGTAGACCCGCGGTATGTCATTTTGGTGAAAATTTTGACCATTCATGAAACCTTATTTTTTCCATGAAAAATGACTTAAACGAGTGGGAAAATGCACGGGCATGGTAAATTGGGACAAATTTTGCTCAGAAAAGTAAAAAAAAAGCACTTTTCAATTTTTGACCCAAATCAGAAAAAAACGTAGACCCGCGGTATGTCATTTTGGTGAAAATTTTGACCATTCATGAAACCTTGTTTTTTACATGAAAAATGACTCAAATGAGTGGGAAAATGCATTGGCATGGTAAATTGGGACAAATTTTTGCTCAGAAATGTGACAAAAGGCACTTTTCAATTTTTGACCCAAATCAGAAAAAAACGTAGACCCGCGGTATGTCATTTTGGTGAAAATTTTGACCATTCATGAAACCTTGTTTTTTCCATGAAAAATGACTCAAATGAGTTTTGCTCATTTATTTAATCAAATTTTGCTCAGAAATGTGACAAAAGGCACTTTTCAATTTTTGACCCAAATCAGAAAAAAACGTAGACCCGCGGTATGTCATTTTGGCGAAAATTTTGACCATTCATGAAAACTTGTTTTTTCCATATAAAATGACTCAAATGAGTGGGAAAATGCATGGGCATGGTAAATTGGGACAAATTTTGCTCAGAAATGTGACAAAAGGCACTTTTCAATTTTTGACCCAAATCAGTAAAAAACGTAGACCCGCGGTATGTCATTTTGGTGAAAATTTTGACCATTCATAAAACCTTGTTTTTTTCCATGAAAAATGACTCAAATGAGTGGGAAAATTCATGGGCATGGTAAATTGGACCAAATTTTGCTCAGAAATGTGAAAAAAGCACTTTTAAAATTTTGGCAAAAATCAGAAAAAAACGTAGACCTGCAGTATGTCATTTTGGCGAAAATTTTGACCATTCATGAAAACTTGTTTTTTTCATGAAAAATGACTCAAATGAGTGGGAAAATGCATGGGCATGGTAAATTGGACCAAATTTTGCTCAGAAATGTGAAAAAAGCACTTTTAAAAATTTTGACCCAAATCAGAAAAAAACGTAGACCCGCGGTATGTCATTTTGGTGAAAATTTTGACCATTCATGAAACCTTGTTTTTTCCATGAAAAATGACTCAAATGAGTGGGAAAATGCATGGGCATGGTAAATTGGGACAAATTTTGCTCAGAAATGTGTCAAAAGGCACTTTTCAATTTTTGACCCAAATCAGAAAAAAACGTAGACCCGCGGTATGTCATTTTGGTGAAAATTTTGACCATTCATGAAACATTGTTCTTTCCATGAAAAATGACTCAAATGAGTGGGAAAATGCATGGGCATGGTAAATTGGACCAAATTTTGCTCAGAAATGTGAAAAAAGCACTTTTAAAATTTTGACGCAAATCAGAAAAAAACGTAGACCCGCGGTATGTCAGTTTGGCGAAAATTTTGACCATTCATGAAAACTTGTTTTTTTCATGAAAAATGACTCAAATGAGTGGGAAAATGCATGGGCATGGTAAATTGGACCAAATTTTGCTCAGAAATGTGAAAAAAAGCACTTTTCAATTTTTGACCCAAATCAGAAAAAAACGTAGACCCGCGGTATGTCATTTTTGTGAAAATTTTGACCATTCATGAAACTTTGTTTTTCCATGAAAAATGACTCAAATGAGTGGGAAAATGCATGGGCATGGAAAATTGGACCAAATTTTGCTCAGAAATGTGAAAAAAGCACTTTTCAATTTTTGACCCAAATCAGAAAAAAACGTAGACCCGCGGTATGTCATTTTGGTGAAAATTTTGACCATTCATGAAACCTTGTTTTTTCCATGAAAAATGACTCAAATGAGTGGGAAAATGCATGGGCGTGGTAAATTGGACCAAATTTTGCTCAGAAATGTGAAAAAAGCACTTTTCAATTTTTGACCCAAATCAGAAAAACACGTAGACCCGCGGTATGTCATTTTGGTGAAAATTTTGACCATTCATAAAACCTTGTTTTTTTCCATGAAAAATGACTGAAATGAGTGGGAAAATGCATGGGCATGGTAAATGGGACCAAATTTTGCTCAGAAATGTGAAAAAAAGCACTTTTCAATTTTTGACCCAAATCAGAAAAACACGTAGACCCCGCGGTATGTCATTTTGGTGAAAATTTTGACCATTCATGAAACCTTGTTTTTTCCATGAAAAATGACTCAAATGAGTGGAAAAATGCATGGGCATGGTAAATTGGACCAAATTTTGCTCAGAAATGTGAAAAAAGCACTTTAAAATTTTTGACACAAATCAGAAAAAAACGTAGACCCGCGGTATGTCATTTTGGCGAAAATTTTGACCATTCATGAAAACTTGTTTTTTCCATGAAAAATGACTCAAATGAGTGGGAAAATGCATGGGGGCATGGTAAATTGGGACAAATTTTGCTCAGAAATGTGACAAAAGGCACTTTTCAATTTTTGACCCAAATCAGAAAAAAACGTAGACCCGCGGTATGTCATTTTGGTGAAATTTTGACCATTCATGAAACATTCTTTTTTCCATGAAAAATGACTTAAACGAGTGTGAAAATGCACGGGCATGGTGAATTGGGACAAATTTTGCTCAGAAATGTGAAAAAAAAGCACTTTTCAATTTTTGACCCAAATCAGAAAAAAAACGTAGACCCGCGGTATGTCATTTTGGTGAAAATTTTGACCATTCATGAAACCTTGTTTTTTCCATGAAAAATGACTCAAATGAGTGGGAAAATGCATGGGCATGGTAAATTGGGACACATTTTGCTCAGAAATGTGTCAAAAGGCACTTTTCAATTTTTGACCCAAATCAGAAAAAAACGTAGACCCGCGGTATGTCATTTTTGTGAAAATTTTGACCATTCATGAAACTTTGTTTTTCCATGAAAAATGACTCAAATGAGTGGGAAAATGCATGGGCATGGAAAATTGGACCAAATTTTGCTCAGAAATGTGAAAAAAGCACTTTTCAATTTTTGACCCAAATCAGAAAAAAACGTAGACCCGCGGTATGTCATTTTGGTGAAAATTTTGACCATTCATGAAACCTTGTTTTTTCCATGAAAAATGACTCAAATGAGTGGGAAAATGCATGGGCATGGTAAATTGGACCAAATTTTGCTCAGAAATGTGAAAAAAGCACTTTTCAATTTTTGACCCAAATCAGAAAAAAACGTAGACCCGTATGTCATTTTGGTGAAAATTTTGACCATTCATGAAACCTTGTTTTTTCCATGAAAAATGACTCAAATGAGTGGGAAAATGCATGGGCATGGTCAATTGGAACAAATTTTGCTCAAAAATGTGACAAAAAGCACTTTTCAATTTTTGACCCAAATCAGAAAAACACGTAGACCCGCGGTATGTCATTTTGGTGAAAATTTTGACCAGTCATAAAACCTTGTTTTTTTTCCATGAAAAATGACTGAAATGAGTGGGAAAATTTATGGGCATGGTAAATGGGACCAAATTTTGCTCAGAAATGTGAAAAAAAGCACTTTTCAATTTTTGACCCAAATCAGAAAAACACGTAGACCCCGCGGTATGTCATTTTGGTGAAAATTTTGACCATTCATGAAAACTTGTTTTTTCCATGAAAAATGACTCAAATGAGTGGAAAAATGCATGGGCATGGTAAATTGGGACAAATTTTGCTCAGAAATGTGTCAAAAGGCACTTTTCAATTTTTGACCCAAATCAGAAAAAAACGTAGACACGCGGTATGTCATTTTGGTGAAAATTTTGACCATTCATGAAACCTTGTTTTTTCCATGAAAAATGACTCAAATGAGTGGAAAAATGCATGGGCATGGTAAATTGGACCAAATTTTGCTCAGAAATGTGAAAAAAGCACTTTAAAATTTTTGACACAAATCAGAAAAAAACGTAGACCCGCGCGGTATGTCATTTTGGCGAAAATTTTGACCATTCATGAAAACTTGTTTTTTCCATGAAAAATGACTCAAATGAGTGGGAAAATGCATGGGGGCATGGTAAATTGGGACAAATTTTGCTCAGAAATGTGACAAAAGGCACTTTTCAATTTTTGACCCAAATCAGAAAAAAACGTAGACCCGCGGTATGTCATTTTGGTGAAATTTTGACCATTCATGAAACATTGTTTTTTCCATGAAAAATGACTCAAACGAGTGTGAAAATGCACGGGCATGGTGAATTGGGACAAATTTTGCTCAGAAATGTGAAAAAAAAGCACTTTTCAATTTTTGACCCAAATCAGAAAAAAAAACGTAGACCCGCGGTATGTCATTTTGGTGAAAATTTTGACCATTCATGAAACCTTGTTTTTTCCATGAAAAATGACTCAAATGAGTGGGAAAATGCATGGGCATGGTAAATTGGGACACATTTTGCTCAGAAATGTGTCAAAAGGCACTTTTCAATTTTTGACCCAAATCAGAAAAAAACGTAGACCCGCGGTATGTCATTTTGGTGAAAATTTTGACCATTCATGAAACCTTGTTTTTTCCATGAAAAATGACTCAAATGAGTGGGAAAATGCATGGGCATCGTAAATTGGAACAAATTTTGCTCAGAAATGTGTCAAAAGGCACTTTTCAATTTTTGACCCAAATCAGAAAAAAACGTAGACCCGCGGTATGTCATTTTGGTGAAAATTTTGAACATTCATGAAACCTTGTTTTTTCCATGAAAAATGACTCAAATGAGTGGGAAAATGCATGGGCATGGTAAATTGGACCAAATTTTGCTCAGAAATGTGAAAAAAACACTTTTAAATTTTTGACACAAATCAGAAAAAAACGTAGACCCGGTATGTCATTTTGGCAAAAATTTTGACCATTCATGATAACTTGTTTTTTTCATGAAAAATGACTCAAATGAGTGGGAAAATGCATGGGCATGGTAAATTGGACCAAATTTTGCTCAGAAATGTGAAATAAGCACTTTTCAATTTTTGACCCAAATCAGAAAAAAACGTAGACCCGCGGTATGTCATTTTGGTGAAAATTTTGACCATTCATGAAACCTTGTTTTTTCCATGAAAAATGACTCAAATGAGTGGGAAAATGCACGGGCATGGTAAATTTGGAAAAATTTTGCTCAGAAATGTGACAAAAAGCACTTTTCAATTTTTGACCCAAATCAGAAAAAAACGTAGACCCGCGGTATGTCATTTTGGTGAAAATTTTGACCATTCATGAAACATTGTTTTTTCCATGAAAAATGACTTAAACGAGTGGGAAAATGCACGGGCATGGTAAATTGGGACAAATTTTGCTCAGAAATGTGTCAAAAGGCACTTTTAAATTTTTTACCCAAATCAGAAAAAAACGTAGACCCGCGGTATGTCATTTTGGTGAAAATTTTGACCATTCATGAAAACTTGTTTTTTTCATGAAAAATGACTCAAATGAGTGGGAAAATGCATGGGCATGGTAAATTGGACCAAATTTTGCTCAGAAATGTGAAAAAAGCACTTTTAAAATTTTGGCACAAATCAGAAAAAAACGTAGACCTGCAGTATGTCATTTTGGCGAAAATTTTGACCATTCATGAAAACTTGTTTTTTTCATGAAAAATGACTCAAATGAGTGGGAAAATGCATGGGCATGGTAAATTGGACCAAATTTTGCTCAGAAATGTGAAAAAAGCACTTTTAAAAATTTTGACCCAAATCAGAAAAAAACGTAGACCCGCGGTATGTCATTTTGGTGAAAATTTTGACCATTCATGAAACCTTGTTTTTTCCATGAAAAATGACTCAAATGAGTGGGAAAATGCATGGGCATGATAAATTGGGACAAATTTTGCTCAGAAATGTGTCAAAAGGCACTTTTCAATTTTTGACCCAAATCAGAAAAAAACGTAGACCCGCGGTATGTCATTTTGGTGAAAATTTTGACCATTCATGAAACCTTGTTTTTTCCATGAAAAATGACTCAAATTAGTGGGAAAATGCATGGGCATGGTAAATTGGAACAAATTTTGCTCAAAAATGTGACAAAAAGCACTTTTCAATTTTTGACCCAAATCAGAAAAACACGTAGACCCGCGGTATGTCATTTTGGTGAAAATTTTGACCATTCATAAAACCTTGTTTTTTTTCCATGAAAAATGACTGAAATGAGTGGGAAAATGCATGGGCATGGTAAATGGGACCAAATTTTGCTCAGAAATGTGAAAAAAAGCACTTTTCAATTTTTGACCCAAATCAGAAAAACACGTAGACCCGCAGTATGTCATTTTGGTGAAAATTTTGACCATTCATAAATCCTTGTTTTTTTTCCATGAAAAATGACTGAAATGAGTGGGGAAAAGCATGGGCAGGGAAAATTGGACCAAATTTTGCTCAGAAATGTGAAAAAAAGCACTTTTCAATTTTTGACCCAAATCAGAAAAACACGTAGACCCCGCGATATGTCATTTTGGTGAAAATTTTGACCATTCATGAAAACTTGTTTTTTCCATGAAAAATGACTCAAATGAGTGGGAAAATGCATGGGCATGGTAAATTGGGACAAATTTTGCTCAGAAATGTGTCAAAAGGCACTTTTCAATTTTTGACCCAAATCAGAAAAAAACGTAGACCCGCGGTATGTCATTTTGGCGAAAATTTTGACCATTCATGAAAACTTGTTTTTTCCATGAAAAGTGACTCAAATGAGTGGGAAAATGCATGGGGGCATGGTAAATTGGGACAAATTTTGCTCAGAAATGTGACAAAAGGCACTTTTCAATTTTTGACCCAAATCAGAAAAAAACGTAGACCCGCGGTATGTCATTTTGGTGAAATTTTGACCATTCATGAAACATTGTTTTTTCCATGAAAAATGACTTAAACGAGTGTGAAAATGCACGGGCATGGTGAATTGGGACAAATTTTGCTCAGAAATGTGAAAAAAAGCACTTTTCAATTTTTGACCCAAATCAGAAAAAAAACGTAGACCCGCGGTATGTCATTTTGGTGAAAATTTTGACCATTCATGAAACCTTGTTTTTTCCATGAAAAATGACTCAAATGAGTGGGAAAATGCATGGGCATGGTAAATTGGGACACATTTTGCTCAGAAATGTGTCAAAAGGCACTTTTCAATTTTTGACCCAAATCAGAAAAAAACGTAGACCCGCGGTGTGTCATTTTGGCAAAAATTTTGACCATTCATGATAACTTGTTTTTTTCATGAAAAATTACTCAAATGAGTGGGAAAATGCATTGGCATGGTAAATTGGGACAAATTTTGCTCAGAAATGTGAAAAAAAAAGCACTTCAATTTTTGACCCAAATCAGAAAAAAACGTAGACCCGCAGTATGTCATTTTGGTGAAAATTTTGACCATTCATGAAACCTTGTTTTTTCCATGAAAAATGACTGAAATGAGTTGGAAAAAGCATGGGCATGGTAAATTGGGACAAATTTTGCTCAGAAATGTGTCAAAAGGCACTTTTCAATTTTTGACCCAAATCAGAAAAACACGTAGACCCGCGGTATGTCATTTTGGCGAAAATTTTGACCATTCATGAAAACTTGTGTTTTCCATGAAAAATGACTCAAATGAGTGGGAAAATGCATGGGGGCATGGTAAATTGGGACAAATTTTGCTCAGAAATGTGACAAAAGGCATTTTTCAATTTTTGACCCAAATCAGAAAAAAACGTAGACCCGCGGTATGTCATTTTGGTGAAAATTTTGACCATTCATGAAACCTTGTTTTTTCCATGAAAAATGACTCAAATGAGTGGGAAAATGCATGGGCATGGTAAATTGGGACAAATTTTGCTCAGAAATGTGAAAAAAAGCACTTTTCAATTTTTGACACAAATCAGAAAAAAACGTAGACCCGCGGTATGTCATTTTGGTGAAAATTTTGACCATTCATGAAACCTTGTTTTTTCCATGAAAAATGACTCAAATGAGTGGGAAAATGCATTTTGCATGGTAAATTGGGACGAATTTTGCTCAGAAATGTGACAAAAGGCACTTTTCAATTTTTGACCCAAATCAGAAAAAAACGTAGACCCGCGGTATGTCATTTTGGTGAAAATTTTGACCATTCATGAAACCTTGTTTTTTCCATGAAAAATGACTCAAATGAGTGGGAAAATGCATGGGCATGGTAAATTGGACCAAGTTTGCTCAGAAATGTGAAAAAAGCACTTTTCAATTTTTGACCCCAATCAGAAAAACACGTAGACCCGCGGTATGTCATTTTGGTGAAAATTTTGACCATTCATGAAACCTTGTTTTTTCCATGAAAAATGACTTAAACGAGTGGGAAAATGCACGGGCATGGTAAATTGGTACAAATTTTGCTCAGAAATGTGAAAAAAAGCACTTTTCAATTTTTGACACAAATCAGAAAAAAACGTAGACCCGCGGTATGTCATTTTGGTGAACATTTTGACCATTCATGAAACCTTGTTTTTTCCATGAAAAATGACTCAAACGAGTGGGAAAATGCATGGGCATGGTAAATTGGGACAAATTTTGCTCAGAAATGTGACAAAAGGCACTTTTCAATTTTTGACCCAAATCAGAAAAAAACTTAGACCCGCGGTATGTCATTTTGGTGAAAATTTTGACCATTCATGAAAACTTGTTTTTTCCATGAAAAATGACTCAAATGAGTGGGAAAATGCATGGGCATGGTAAATTAGACCAAATTTTGCTCAGAAATGTGAAAAAAGCACTTTTAAAATTTTGACACAAATCAGAAAAAAACGTAGACCCGCGGTATGTTATTTTGGCGAAAATTTTGACCATTCATGAAAACTTGTTTTTTTCATGAAAAATGACTGAAATGAGTTGGAAAAAGCATGGGCATGGTAAATTGGGACAAATTTTGCTCAGAAATGTGTCAAAAGGCACTTTTCAATTTTTGACCCAAATCAGAAAAAAACGTAGACCCGCGGTATGTCATTTTGGTGAAAATTTTGACCACTCATGAAACCTTGTTTTTTCCATGAAAAATGACTCAAACGAGTGGGAAAATGCATGATCATGGAAAATTGGACCAAATTTTGCTCAGAAATGTGAAAAAAGCACTTTTAAAATTTTGACACAAATCAGAAAAAAACGTAGACCCGCGGTATGTCATTTTGGCGAAAATTTTGACCATTCATGAAAACTTGTTTTTTTCATGAAAAATGACTCAAATGAGTGGGAAAATGCATGGGCATGGTAAATTGGACCAAATTTTGCTCAGAAATGTGAAAAAAAGCACTTTTCAATTTTTGACCCAAATCAGAAAAAAACGTAGACCCGCAGTATGTCATTTTGGTGAAAATTTTGACCATTCATGAAACCTTGTTTTTTCCATGAAAAATGACTGAAATGAGTTGGAAAAAGCATGGGCATGGTAAATTGGGACAAATTTTGCTCAGAAATGTGTCAAAAGGCACTTTTCAATTTTTGACGCAAATCAGAAAAACACGTAGACCCGCGGTATGTCATTTTGGTGAAAATTTTGACCATTCATGAAACATTGTTTTTTCCATGAAAAATGACTTAAACGAGTGGGAAAATGCACGGGCATGGTAAATTGGGACAAATTTTGCTCAGAAATGTGAAAAAAAGCACTTTTCAATTTTTGACCCAAATCAGAAAAAAACGTAGACCCGCGGTATGTCATTTTGGTGAAAATTTTGACCATTCATGAAACCTTGTTTTTTCCATGAAAAATGACTCAAATGAGTGGGAAAATGCATTGGCATGGTAAATTGGGACAAATTTTGCTCAGAAATGTGAAAAAAAAAGCACTTCAATTTTTGACCCAAATCAGAAAAAAACGTAGACCCGCAGTATGTCATTTTGGTGAAAATTTTGACCATTCATGAAACCTTGTTTTTTCCATGAAAAATGACTGAAATGAGTTGGAAAAAGCATGGGCATGGTAAATTGGGACAAATTTTGCTCAGAAATGTGTCAAAAGGCACTTTTCAATTTTTGACCCAAATCAGAAAAACACGTAGACCCGCGGTATGTCATTTTGGCGAAAATTTTGACCATTCATGAAAACTTGTGTTTTCCATGAAAAATGACTCAAATGAGTGGGAAAATGCATGGGGGCATGGTAAATTGGGACAAATTTTGCTCAGAAATGTGACAAAAGGCATTTTTCAATTTTTGACCCAAATCAGAAAAAAACGTAGACCCGCGGTATGTCATTTTGGTGAAAATTTTGACCATTCATGAAACCTTGTTTTTTCCATGAAAAATGACTCAAATGAGTGGGAAAATGCATGGGCATGGTAAATTGGGACAAATTTTGCTCAGAAATGTGAAAAAAAGCACTTTTCAATTTTTGACACAAATCAGAAAAAAACGTAGACCCGCGGTATGTCATTTTGGTGAAAATTTTGACCATTCATGAAACCTTGTTTTTTCCATGAAAAATGACTCAAATGAGTGGGAAAATGCATTGGCATGGTAAATTGGGACGAATTTTGCTCAGAAATATGACAAAAAGCACTTTTCAATTTTTGACCCAAATCAGAAAAAAACGTAGACCCGCGGTATGTCATTTTGGTGAAAATTTTGACCATTCATGAAACCTTGTTTTTTCCATGAAAAATGACTCAAATGAGTGGGAAAATGCACGGGCATGGTAAATTGGACCAAATTTTGCTCAGAAATGTGAAAAAAGCACTTTTCAATTTTTGACCCCAATCAGAAAAACACGTAGACCCGCGGTATGTCATTTTGGTGAAAATTTTGACCATTCATGAAACCTTGTTTTTTCCATGAAAAATGACTCAAATGAGTGGGAAAATGCATGGGCATGGTAAATTTGGACAAATTTTGCTCAGAAATGTGACAAAAAGCACTTTTCAATTTTTTACCCAAATCAGAAAAAAACGTAGACCCGCGGTATGTCATTTTGGTGAAAATTTTGACCATTCATGAAACATTGTTTTTTCCATGAAAAATGACTTAAACGAGTGGGAAAATGCACGGGCATGGTAAATTGGGACAAATTTTGCTCAGAAATGTGAAAAAAAAGCACTTTTCAATTTTTGACCCAAATCAGAAAAAAACGTAGACCCGCGGTATGTCATTTTGGTGAAAATTTTGACCATTCATGAAACCTTGTTTTTTCCATGAAAAATGACTCAAATGAGTGGGAAAATGCATGGGCATGGTAAATTGGACCCAATTTTGCTCAGAAATGTGAAAAAAAAGCACTTTTTAATTTTTGACCCAAATCAGAAAAAAACGTAGACCCCGCGGTATGTCATTTTGGTTAAAATTTTGACCATTCATGAAACCTTGTTTTTTTCATGAAAAATGACTCAAATGAGTGGGAAAATGCATGGGCATGGTAAATTGGGACAAATTTTGCTCAGAAATGTGTCAAAAGGCACTTTTCAATTTTTGACCCAAATCAGAAAAAAACGTAGACCCGCGGTATGTCATTTTGGTGAAAATTTTGACCATTCATGAAACCTTGTTTTTTCCATGAAAAATTACTCAAATGAGTGGGAAAATGCATGGGCATGGTAAATTGGACCAAATTTTGCTCAGAAATGTGAAAAAAGCACTTTTAAATTTTTGACACAAATCAGAAAAAAACGTAGACCCGCGGTATGTCATTTTGGCAAAAATTTTGACCATTCATGATAACTTGTTTTTTTCATGAAAAATGACTCAAATGAGTGGGAAAATGCATGGGCATGGTAAATTGGACCAAATTTTGCCCAGAAATGTAAAAAAAAGCACTTTTAAATTTTTGACAAAAATCAGAAAAAAACGTAGACCCGCGGTATGTCATTTTGGCAAAAATTTTGACCATTCATGAAACATTGTTTTTTCCATGAAAAATTACTTAAACGAGTGGGAAAATGCACGGGCATGGTAAATTGGGACAAATTTTGCTCAGAAATGTGTCAAAAGGCACTTTTCAATTTTTGACCCAAATCAGAAAAAAACGTAGACCCGCGGTATGTCATTTTGGTGAAAATTTTGACCATTCATGAAACCTTGTTTTTTCCATGAAAAATGACTCAAATGAGTGGGAAAATGCATGGGCATGGTAAATTGGGACAAATTTTGCTCAGAAATGTGTCAAAAGGCACTTTTCAATTTTTGACCCAAATCAGAAAAAAACGTAGACCCGCGGTATGTCATTTTGGTGAAAATTTTGACCACTCATGAAACCTTGTTTTTTCCATGAAAAATGACTCAAACGAGTGGGAAAATGCATGATCATGGAAAATTGGACCAAATTTTGCTCAGAAATGTGAAAAAAGCACTTTTAAAATTTTGACACAAATCAGAAAAAAACGTAGACCCGCGGTATGTCATTTTGGCGAAAATTTTGACCATTCATGAAAACTTGTTTTTTTCATGAAAAATGACTCAAATGAGTGGGAAAATGCATGGGCATGGTAAATTGGACCAAATTTTGCTCAGAAATGTGAAAAAAAGCACTTTTCAATTTTTGACCCAAATCAGAAAAAAACGTAGACCCGCAGTATGTCATTTTGGTGAAAATTTTGACCATTCATGAAACCTTGTTTTTTCCATGAAAAATGACTGAAATGAGTTGGAAAAAGCATGGGCATGGTAAATTGGGACAAATTTTGCTCAGAAATGTGTCAAAAGGCACTTTTCAATTTTTGACGCAAATCAGAAAAACACGTAGACCCGCGGTATGTCATTTTGGTGAAAATTTTGACCATTCATGAAACATTGTTTTTTCCATGAAAAATGACTTAAACGAGTGGGAAAATGCACGGGCATGGTAAATTGGGACAAATTTTGCTCAGAAATGTGAAAAAAAGCACTTTTCAATTTTTGACCCAAATCAGAAAAAAACGTAGACCCGCGGTATGTCATTTTGGTGAAAATTTTGACCATTCATGAAACCTTGTTTTTTCCATGAAAAATGACTCAAATGAGTGGGAAAATGCATTGGCATGGTAAATTGGGACAAATTTTGCTCAGAAATGTGAAAAAAAAAGCACTTCAATTTTTGACCCAAATCAGAAAAAAACGTAGACCCGCAGTATGTCATTTTGGTGAAAATTTTGACCATTCATGAAACCTTGTTTTTTCCATGAAAAATGACTGAAATGAGTTGGAAAAAGCATGGGCATGGTAAATTGGGACAAATTTTGCTCAGAAATGTGTCAAAAGGCACTTTTCAATTTTTGACCCAAATCAGAAAAACACGTAGACCCGCGGTATGTCATTTTGGCGAAAATTTTGACCATTCATGAAAACTTGTGTTTTCCATGAAAAATGACTCAAATGAGTGGGAAAATGCATGGGGGCATGGTAAATTGGGACAAATTTTGCTCAGAAATGTGACAAAAGGCATTTTTCAATTTTTGACCCAAATCAGAAAAAAACGTAGACCCGCGGTATGTCATTTTGGTGAAAATTTTGACCATTCATGAAACCTTGTTTTTTCCATGAAAAATGACTCAAATGAGTGGGAAAATGCATGGGCATGGTAAATTGGGACAAATTTTGCTCAGAAATGTGAAAAAAAGCACTTTTCAATTTTTGACACAAATCAGAAAAAAACGTAGACCCGCGGTATGTCATTTTGGTGAAAATTTTGACCATTCATGAAACCTTGTTTTTTCCATGAAAAATGACTCAAATGAGTGGGAAAATGCATTGGCATGGTAAATTGGGACGAATTTTGCTCAGAAATATGACAAAAAGCACTTTTCAATTTTTGACCCAAATCAGAAAAAAACGTAGACCCGCGGTATGTCATTTTGGTGAAAATTTTGACCATTCATGAAACCTTGTTTTTTCCATGAAAAATGACTCAAATGAGTGGGAAAATGCACGGGCATGGTAAATTGGACCAAATTTTGCTCAGAAATGTGAAAAAAGCACTTTTCAATTTTTGACCCCAATCAGAAAAACACGTAGACCCGCGGTATGTCATTTTGGTGAAAATTTTGACCATTCATGAAACCTTGTTTTTTCCATGAAAAATGACTCAAATGAGTGGGAAAATGCATGGGCATGGTAAATTTGGACAAATTTTGCTCAGAAATGTGACAAAAAGCACTTTTCAATTTTTTACCCAAATCAGAAAAAAACGTAGACCCGCGGTATGTCATTTTGGTGAAAATTTTGACCATTCATGAAACATTGTTTTTTCCATGAAAAATGACTTAAACGAGTGGGAAAATGCACGGGCATGGTAAATTGGGACAAATTTTGCTCAGAAATGTGAAAAAAAAGCACTTTTCAATTTTTGACCCAAATCAGAAAAAAACGTAGACCCGCGGTATGTCATTTTGGTGAAAATTTTGACCATTCATGAAACCTTGTTTTTTCCATGAAAAATGACTCAAATGAGTGGGAAAATGCATGGGCATGGTAAATTGGACCCAATTTTGCTCAGAAATGTGAAAAAAAAGCACTTTTTAATTTTTGACCCAAATCAGAAAAAAACGTAGACCCCGCGGTATGTCATTTTGGTTAAAATTTTGACCATTCATGAAACCTTGTTTTTTTCATGAAAAATGACTCAAATGAGTGGGAAAATGCATGGGCATGGTAAATTGGGACAAATTTTGCTCAGAAATGTGTCAAAAGGCACTTTTCAATTTTTGACCCAAATCAGAAAAAAACGTAGACCCGCGGTATGTCATTTTGGTGAAAATTTTGACCATTCATGAAACCTTGTTTTTTCCATGAAAAATTACTCAAATGAGTGGGAAAATGCATGGGCATGGTAAATTGGACCAAATTTTGCTCAGAAATGTGAAAAAAGCACTTTTAAATTTTTGACACAAATCAGAAAAAAAACGTAGACCCGCGGTATGTCATTTTGGCAAAAATTTTGACCATTCATGATAACTTGTTTTTTTCATGAAAAATGACTCAAATGAGTGGGAAAATGCATGGGCATGGTAAATTGGACCAAATTTTGCCCAGAAATGTAAAAAAAAGCACTTTTAAATTTTTGACAAAAATCAGAAAAAAACGTAGACCCGCGGTATGTCATTTTGGCAAAAATTTTGACCATTCATGAAACATTGTTTTTTCCATGAAAAATTACTTAAACGAGTGGGAAAATGCACGGGCATGGTAAATTGGGACAAATTTTGCTCAGAAATGTGTCAAAAGGCACTTTTCAATTTTTGACCCAAATCAGAAAAAAACGTAGACCCGTGGTATGTCATTTTGGTGAAAATTTTGACCATTCATGAAACCTTGTTTTTTCCATGAAAAATGACTCAAACGAGTGGGAAAATGCATGATCATGGAAAATTGGACCAAATTTTGCTCAGAAATGTGAAAAAAGCACTTTTCAATTTTTGACCCAAATCAGAAAAAAACGTAGACCCCGCGGTATGTCATTTTGGTGAAAATTTTGACCATTCATGAAACCTTGTTTTTTCCATGAAAAATGACTCAAATGAGTGGGAAAATGCATGGGCATGGTAAATTGGGACAAATTTTGCTCAGAAATGTGTCAAAAGGCACTTTTCAATTTTTGACCCAAATCAGAAAAAAACGTAGACCCGCGGTATGTCATTTTGGTGAAAATTTTGACCATTCATGAAACCTTGTTTTTTCCATGAAAAATGACTCAAATGAGTGGGAAAATGCATGGGCATGGTAAATTGGGACAAATTTTGCTCAGAAATGTGTCAAAAGGCACTTTTCAATTTTTGACCCAAATCAGAAAAAAACGTAGACCCGCGGTATGTCATTTTGGTGAAAATTTTGACCATTCATGAAAACTTGTTTTTTCATGAAAAATGACTCAAATGAGTTGGAAAATGCATGGGCATGGTAAATTGGACCAAATTTTGCTCAGAAATGTGAAAAAAGCACTTTTCAATTTTTGACCCAAATCAGAAAAACACGTAGACCCGCGGTATGTCATTTTGGTGAAAATTTTGACCATTCATGAAACCTTGTTTTTTCCATGAAAAATGACTCAAATGAGTGGGAAAATGCATGGGCATGGTAAATTGGACCAAATTTTGCTCAGAAATGTGACAAAAAGCACTTTTCAATTTTTGACCCAAATCAGAAAAACACGTAGACCCGCGGTATGTCATTTTGGTGAAAATTTTGACCATTCATAAAACCTTGTTTTTTTCCATGAAAAATGACTGAAATGAGTGGGAAAATGCATGGGCATGGAAAATTGGACCAAATTTTGCTCAGAAATGTGAAAAAAGCACTTTTCAATTTTTGACCCAAATCAGAAAAAAACGTAGACCCGCGGTATGTCATTTTGGTGAAAATTTTGACCATTCATGAAACCTTGTTTTTTCCATGAAAAATGACTGAAATGAGTTGGAAAATGCATGGGCATGGTAAATTGGACCAAATTTTGCTCAGAAATGTGACAAAAAGCACTTTTCAATTTTTGACACAAATCAGAAAAAAACGTAGACTCGCGGTATGTCATTTTGGTGAAAATTTTGACCATTCATGAAACCTTGTTTTTTCCATGAAAAATGACTCAAATGAGTGGGAAAATGCATGGACATGGTAAATTGGACCAAATTTTGCTCAGAAATGTGACAAAAGGCACTTTTCAATTTTTGACCCAAATCAGAAAAACACGTAGACCCGCGGTATGTCATTTTGGTGAACATTTTGACCATTCATGAAACCTTGTTTTTTCCATGAACAATGACTCAAACGAGTGGGAAAATGCATGGGCATGGTAAATTGGGACAAATTTTGCTCAGAAACGTGTCAAAAGGCACTTTTCAATTTTTGACCCAAATCAGAAAAAAACTTAGACCCGCGGTATGTCATTTTGGTGAAAATTTTGACCATTCATGAAAACTTGTTTTTTTCATGAAAAATGACTCACATGAGTGGGAAAATGCATTGGCATGGTAAATTGGGACGAATTTTGCTCAGAAATGTGACAAAAGGCACTTTTCAATTTTTGACCCAAATCAGAAAAAAACGTAGACCCCGCGGTATGTCATTTTGGTTAAAATTTTGACCATTCATGAAACCTTGTTTTTTCCATGAAAAATGACTTAAATGAGTGGGAAAATGCATTGGCATGGTAAATTGGGACGAATTTTGCTCAGAAATGTGACAAAAGGCACTTTTCAATTTTTGACCCAAATCAGAAAAACACGTAGACCCGCGGTATGTCATTTTGGTGAAAATTTTGACCATTCATGAAACCTTGTTTTTTCCATGAACAATGACTCAAATGAGTGGGAAAATGCATGGGCATGGTAAATTGGACCAAATTTTGCTCAGAAATGTGAAAAAAGCACTTTTCAATTTTTGACCCCAATCAGAAAAACACGTAGACCCGCGGTATGTCATTTTGGTGAAAATTTTGACCATTCATGAAACCTTGTTTTTTCCATGAAAAATGACTCAAATGAGTGGGAAAATGCATGGGCATGGTAAATTGGACCAAATTTTGCTCAGAAATGTGACAAAAAGCACTTTTAAATTTTTGACCCAAATCAGAAAAACACGTAGACCCGCGGTATGTCATTTTGCTGAAAATTTTGACCATTCATAAAACCTTGTTTTTTCCATGAAAAATGACTGAAATGAGTGGGAAAATGCATGGGCATGGAAAATTGGACCAAATTTTGCTCAGAAATGTGAAAAAAAGCACTTTTCAAGTTTTGACCCAAATCAGAAAAAAACGTAGACCCGCGGTATGTCATTTTGGTGAAAATTTTGACCATTCATAAAACCTTGTTTTTTTCCATGAAAAATGACTGAAATGAGTGGGAAAATGCATGGGCATGGAAAATTGGACCAAATTTTGTTCAGAAATGTGAAAAAAAGCACTTTTCAAGTTTTGACCCAAATCAGAAAAACACGTAGACCCGCGGTATGTCATTTTGGTGAAAATTTTGACCATTCATGAAACCTTGTTTTTTCCATGAAAAATGACTCAAATGAGTGGGAAAATGCAAGGGCATGGTAAATTGGACCAAATTTTGCTCAGAAATGTGAAAAAAGCACTTTTCAAGTTTTGACCCAAATCAGAAAAAAACGTAGACCCGCGGTATGTCATTTTGGTGAAAATTTTGACCATTCATAAAACCTTGTTTTTTCCATGAAAAATGACTGAAATGAGTTGGAAAATGCATGGGCATGGTAAATTGGACCAAATTTTGCTCAGAAATGTGACAAAAAGCACTTTTCAATTTTTGACACAAATCAGAAAAAAACGTAGACTCGCGGTATGTCATTTTGGTGAAAATTTTGACCATTCATGAAACCTTGTTTTTTCCATGAAAAATGACTCAAATGAGTGGGAAAATGCATGGGCATGGTAAATTGGACCAAATTTTGCTCAGAAATGTGACAAAAAGCACTTTTCAATTTTTGACACAAATCAGAAAAAAACGTAGACTCGCGGTATGTCATTTTGGTTAAAATTTTGACCATTCATGAAACCTTGTTTTTTCCATGAAAAATGACTCAAATGAGTGGGAAAATGCATTGGCATGGTAAATTGGGACGAATTTTGCTCAGAAATGTGACAAAAGGCACTTTTCAATTTTTGACCCAAATCAGAAAAACACGTAGACCCGCGGTATGTCATTTTGGTGAAAATTTTGACCATTCATGAAACCTTGTTTTTTCCATGAAAAATGACTCAAATGAGTGGGAAAATGCATGGGCATGGTAAATTGGGACAAATTTTGCTCAGAAATGTGAAAAAAAGCACTTTTCAATTTTTGACACAAATCAGAAAAAAACGTAGACCCGCGGTATGTCATTTTGGTGAAAATTTTGACCATTCATGAAACCTTGTTTTTTCCATGAAAAATGACTCAAATGAGTGGGAAAATGCATTTTGCATGGTAAATTGGGACGAATTTTGCTCAGAAATGTGACAAAAGGCACTTTTCAATTTTTGACCCAAATCAGAAAAAAACGTAGACCCGCGGTATGTCATTTTGGTGAAAATTTTGACCATTCATGAAACCTTGTTTTTTCCATGAAAAATGACTCAAATGAGTGGGAAAATGCATGGGCATGGTAAATTGGACCAAGTTTGCTCAGAAATGTGAAAAAAGCACTTTTCAATTTTTGACCCCAATCAGAAAAACACGTAGACCCGCGGTATGTCATTTTGGTGAAAATTTTGACCATTCATGAAACCTTGTTTTTTCCATGAAAAATGACTTAAACGAGTGGGAAAATGCACGGGCATGGTAAATTGGTACAAATTTTGCTCAGAAATGTGAAAAAAAGCACTTTTCAATTTTTGACACAAATCAGAAAAAAACGTAGACCCGCGGTATGTCATTTTGGTGAACATTTTGACCATTCATGAAACCTTGTTTTTTCCATGAAAAATGACTCAAACGAGTGGGAAAATGCATGGGCATGGTAAATTGGGACAAATTTTGCTCAGAAATGTGACAAAAGGCACTTTTCAATTTTTGACCCAAATCAGAAAAAAACTTAGACCCGCGGTATGTCATTTTGGTGAAAATTTTGACCATTCATGAAAACTTGTTTTTTCCATGAAAAATGACTCAAATGAGTGGGAAAATGCATGGGCATGGTAAATTAGACCAAATTTTGCTCAGAAATGTGAAAAAAGCACTTTTAAAATTTTGACACAAATCAGAAAAAAACGTAGACCCGCGGTATGTTATTTTGGCGAAAATTTTGACCATTCATGAAAACTTGTTTTTTTCATGAAAAATGACTGAAATGAGTTGGAAAAAGCATGGGCATGGTAAATTGGGACAAATTTTGCTCAGAAATGTGTCAAAAGGCACTTTTCAATTTTTGACCCAAATCAGAAAAAAACGTGGACCCGCGGTATGTCATTTTGGTGAAAATTTTGACCACTCATGAAACCTTGTTTTTTCCATGAAAAATGACTCAAACGAGTGGGAAAATGCATGATCATGGAAAATTGGACCAAATTTTGCTCAGAAATGTGAAAAAAGCACTTTTAAAATTTTGACACAAATCAGAAAAAAACGTAGACCCGCGGTATGTCATTTTGGCGAAAATTTTGACCATTCATGAAAACTTGTTTTTTTCATGAAAAATGACTCAAATGAGTGGGAAAATGCATGGGCATGGTAAATTGGACCAAATTTTGCTCAGAAATGTGAAAAAAAGCACTTTTCAATTTTTGACCCAAATCAGAAAAAAACGTAGACCCGCAGTATGTCATTTTGGTGAAAATTTTGACCATTCATGAAACCTTGTTTTTTCCATGAAAAATGACTGAAATGAGTTGGAAAAAGCATGGGCATGGTAAATTGGGACAAATTTTGCTCAGAAATGTGAAAAAAAGCACTTTTCAATTTTTGACCCAAATCAGAAAAAAACGTAGACCCGCGGTATGTCATTTTGGTGAAAATTTTGACCATTCATGAAACCTTGTTTTTTCCATGAAAAATGACTCAAATGAGTGGGAAAATGCATTGGCATGGTAAATTGGGACAAATTTTGCTCAGAAATGTGAAAAAAAAAGCACTTCAATTTTTGACCCAAATCAGAAAAAAACGTAGATGTATGTCATTTTGGTGAAAATTTTGACCATTCATGAAACCTTGTTTTTTCCATGAAAAATGACTGAAATGAGTTGGAAAAAGCATGGGCATGGTAAATTGGGACAAATTTTGCTCAGAAATGTGTCAAAAGGCACTTTTCAATTTTTGACCCAAATCAGAAAAACACGTAGACCCGCGGTATGTCATTTTGGCGAAAATTTTGACCATTCATGAAAACTTGTGTTTTCCATGAAAAATGACTCAAATGAGTGGGAAAATGCATGGGGGCATGGTAAATTGGGACAAATTTTGCTCAGAAATGTGACAAAAGGCATTTTTCAATTTTTGACCCAAATCAGAAAAAAACGTAGACCCGCGGTATGTCATTTTGGTGAAAATTTTGACCATTCATGAAACCTTGTTTTTTCCATGAAAAATGACTCAAATGAGTGGGAAAATGCATGGGCATGGTAAATTGGGACAAATTTTGCTCAGAAATGTGAAAAAAAGCACTTTTCAATTTTTGACACAAATCAGAAAAAAACGTAGACCCGCGGTATGTCATTTTGGTGAAAATTTTGACCATTCATGAAACCTTGTTTTTTCCATGAAAAATGACTCAAATGAGTGGGAAAATGCATTGGCATGGTAAATTGGGACGAATTTTGCTCAGAAATATGACAAAAAGCACTTTTCAATTTTTGACCCAAATCAGAAAAAAACGTAGACCCGCGGTATGTCATTTTGGTGAAAATTTTGACCATTCATGAAACCTTGTTTTTTCCATGAAAAATGACTCAAATGAGTGGGAAAATGCACGGGCATGGTAAATTGGACCAAATTTTGCTCAGAAATGTGAAAAAAGCACTTTTCAATTTTTGACCCCAATCAGAAAAACACGTAGACCCGCGGTATGTCATTTTGGTGAAAATTTTGACCATTCATGAAACCTTGTTTTTTCCATGAAAAATGACTCAAATGAGTGGGAAAATGCATGGGCATGGTAAATTTGGACAAATTTTGCTCAGAAATGTGACAAAAAGCACTTTTCAATTTTTTACCCAAATCAGAAAAAAACGTAGACCCGCGGTATGTCATTTTGGTGAAAATTTTGACCATTCATGAAACATTGTTTTTTCCATGAAAAATGACTTAAACGAGTGGGAAAATGCACGGGCATGGTAAATTGGGACAAATTTTGCTCAGAAATGTGAAAAAAAAGCACTTTTCAATTTTTGACCCAAATCAGAAAAAAATGTAGACCCGCGGTATGTCATTTTGGTGAAAATTTTGACCATTCATGAAACCTTGTTTTTTCCATGAAAAATGACTCAAATGAGTGGGAAAATGCATGGGCATGGTAAATGGGACCCAATTTTGCTCAGAAATGTGAAAAAAAAGCACTTTTTAATTTTTGACCCAAATCAGAAAAAAACGTAGACCCCGCGGTATGTCATTTTGGTTAAAATTTTGACCATTCATGAAACCTTGTTTTTTTCATGAAAAATGACTCAAATGAGTGGGAAAATGCATGGGCATGGTAAATTGGGACAAATTTTGCTCAGAAATGTGTCAAAAGGCACTTTTCAATTTTTGACCCAAATCAGAAAAAAACGTAGACCCGCGGTATGTCATTTTGGTGAAAATTTTGACCATTCATGAAACCTTGTTTTTTCCATGAAAAATTACTCAAATGAGTGGGAAAATGCATGGGCATGGTAAATTGGACCAAATTTTGCTCAGAAATGTGAAAAAAGCACTTTTAAATTTTTGACACAAATCAGAAAAAAACGTAGACCCGCGGTATGTCATTTTGGCAAAAATTTTGACCATTCATGATAACTTGTTTTTTTCATGAAAAATGACTCAAATGAGTGGGAAAATGCATGGGCATGGTAAATTGGACCAAATTTTGCTCAGAAATGTAAAAAAAAGCACTTTTAAATTTTTGACAAAAATCAGAAAAAAACGTAGACCCGCGGTATGTCATTTTGGCAAAAATTTTGACCATTCATGAAACATTGTTTTTTCCATGAAAAATTACTTAAACGAGTGGGAAAATGCACGGGCATGGTAAATTGGGACAAATTTTGCTCAGAAATGTGTCAAAAGGCACTTTTCAATTTTTGACCCAAATCAGAAAAAAACGTAGACCCGTGGTATGTCATTTTGGTGAAAATTTTGACCATTCATGAAACCTTGTTTTTTCCATGAAAAATGACTCAAACGAGTGGGAAAATGCATGATCATGGAAAATTGGACCAAATTTTGCTCAGAAATGTGAAAAAAGCACTTTTCAATTTTTGACCCAAATCAGAAAAAAACGTAGACCCCGCGGTATGTCATTTTGGTGAAAATTTTGACCATTCATGAAACCTTGTTTTTTCCATGAAAAATGACTCAAATGAGTGGGAAAATGCATGGGCATGGTAAATTGGGACAAATTTTGCTCAGAAATGTGTCAAAAGGCACTTTTCAATTTTTGACCCAAATCAGAAAAAAACGTAGACCCGCGGTATGTCATTTTGGTGAAAATTTTGACCATTCATGAAAACTTGTTTTTTCATGAAAAATGACTCAAATGAGTTGGAAAATGCATGGGCATGGTAAATTGGACCAAATTTTGCTCAGAAATGTGAAAAAAGCACTTTTCAATTTTTGACCCAAATCAGAAAAACACGTAGACCCGCGGTATGTCATTTTGGTGAAAATTTTGACCATTCATGAAACCTTGTTTTTTCCATGAAAAATGACTCAAATGAGTGGGAAAATGCATGGGCATGGTAAATTGGACCAAATTTTGCTCAGAAATGTGACAAAAAGCACTTTTCAATTTTTGACCCAAATCAGAAAAACACGTAGACCCGCGGTATGTCATTTTGGTGAAAATTTTGACCATTCATAAAACCTTGTTTTTTTCCATGAAAAATGACTGAAATGAGTGGGAAAATGCATGGGCATGGAAAATTGGACCAAATTTTGCTCAGAAATGTGAAAAAAGCACTTTTCAATTTTTGACCCAAATCAGAAAAAAACGTAGACCCGCGGTATGTCATTTTGGTGAAAATTTTGACCATTCATGAAACCTTGTTTTTTCCATGAAAAATGACTGAAATGAGTTGGAAAATGCATGGGCATGGTAAATTGGACCAAATTTTGCTCAGAAATGTGACAAAAAGCACTTTTCAATTTTTGACACAAATCAGAAAAAAACGTAGACCCGCGGTATGTCATTTTGGTGAAAATTTTGACCATTCATGAAACCTTGTTTTTTCCATGAAAAATGACTGAAATGAGTTGGAAAATGCATGGGCATGGTAAATTGGACCAAATTTTGCTCAGAAATGTGACAAAAGGCACTTTTCAATTTTTGACCCAAATCAGAAAAACACGTAGACCCGCGGTATGTCATTTTGGTGAACATTTTGACCATTCATGAAACCTTGTTTTTTCCATGAACAATGACTCAAACGAGTGGGAAAATGCATGGGCATGGTAAATTGGGACAAATTTTGCTCAGAAACGTGTCAAAAGGCACTTTTCAATTTTTGACCCAAATCAGAAAAAAACTTAGACCCGCGGTATGTCATTTTGGCGAAAATTTTGACCATTCATGAAAACTTGTTTTTTTCATGAAAAATGACTCACATGAGTGGGAAAATGCATTGGCATGGTAAATTGGGACGAATTTTGCTCAGAAATGTGACAAAAGGCACTTTTCAATTTTTGACCCAAATCAGAAAAAAACGTAGACCCCGCGGTATGTCATTTTGGTTAAAATTTTGACCATTCATGAAACCTTGTTTTTTCCATGAAAAATGACTCAAATGAGTGGGAAAATGCATTGGCATGGTAAATTGGGACGAATTTTGCTCAGAAATGTGACAAAAGGCACTTTTCAATTTTTGACCCAAATCAGAAAAACACGTAGACCCGCGGTATGTCATTTTGGTGAAAATTTTGACCATTCATGAAACCTTGTTTTTTCCATGAACAATGACTCAAATGAGTGGGAAAATGCATGGGCATGGTAAATTGGACCAAATTTTGCTCAGAAATGTGAAAAAAGCACTTTTCAATTTTTGACCCCAATCAGAAAAACACGTAGACCCGCGGTATGTCATTTTGGTGAAAATTTTGACCATTCATGAAACCTTGTTTTTTCCATGAAAAATGACTCAAATGAGTGGGAAAATGCATGGGCATGGTAAATTGGACCAAATTTTGCTCAGAAATGTGACAAAAAGCACTTTTAAATTTTTGACCCAAATCAGAAAAAAACGTAGACCCGCGGTATGTCATTTTGGTGAAAATTTTGACCATTCATAAAACCTTGTTTTTTCCATGAAAAATGACTGAAATGAGTGGGAAAATGCATGGGCATGGAAAATTGGACCAAATTTTGCTCAGAAATGTGAAAAAAAGCACTTTTCAAGTTTTGACCCAAATCAGAAAAAAACGTAGACCCGCGGTATGTCATTTTGGTGAAAATTTTGACCATTCATAAAACCTTGTTTTTTTCCATGAAAAATGACTGAAATGAGTGGGAAAATGCATGGGCATGGAAAATTGGACCAAATTTTGTTCAGAAATGTGAAAAAAAGCACTTTTCAAGTTTTGACCCAAATCAGAAAAACACGTAGACCCGCGGTATGTCATTTTGGTGAAAATTTTGACCATTCATGAAACCTTGTTTTTTCCATGAAAAATGACTCAAATGAGTGGGAAAATGCAAGGGCATGGTAAATTGGACCAAATTTTGCTCAGAAATGTGAAAAAAGCACTTTTCAAGTTTTGACCCAAATCAGAAAAAAACGTAGACCCGCGGTATGTCATTTTGGTGAAAATTTTGACCATTCATAAAACCTTGTTTTTTCCATGAAAAATGACTGAAATGAGTTGGAAAATGCATGGGCATGGTAAATTGGACCAAATTTTGCTCAGAAATGTGACAAAAAGCACTTTTCAATTTTTGACACAAATCAGAAAAAAACGTAGACTCGCGGTATGTCATTTTGGTGAAAATTTTGACCATTCATGAAACCTTGTTTTTTCCATGAAAAATGACTCAAATGAGTGGGAAAATGCATTGGCATGGTAAATTGGGACGAATTTTGCTCAGAAATGTGACAAAAGGCACTTTTCAATTTTTGACCCAAATCAGAAAAACACGTAGACCCGCGGTATGTCATTTTGGTGAAAATTTTGACCATTCATGAAACCTTGTTTTTTCCATGAAAAATGACTCAAATGAGTGGGAAAATGCATGGGCATGGTAAATTGGACCAAATTTTGCTCAGAAATGTGACAAAAGGCACTTTTCAATTTTTGACCCAAATCAGAAAAAAACGTAGACCTGCGGTATGTCATTTTGGTGAAAATTTTGACCATTTATGAAACCTTGTTTTTTCCATGAAAAATGACTCAAATGAGTGGGAAAATGCATGGGCATGGTAAATTGGACCAAATTTTGCTCAGAAATGTGAAAAAAAAAGCACTTTTCAATTTTTGACCCAAATCAGAAAAACACGTAGACCCGCGGTATGTCATTTTGGTGAAAATTTTGACCATTCATAAAACCTTGTTTTTTTCCATGAAAAATGACTGAAATGAGTGGGAAAATGCATGGGCATGGAAAATTGGACCAAATTTTGCTCAGAAATGTGAAAAAAGCACTTTTCAATTTTTGACCCAAATCAGAAAAAAACGTAGACCCGCGGTATGTCATTTTGGTGAAAATTTTGACCATTCATGAAACCTTGTTTTTTCCATGAAAAATGACTGAAATGAGTTGGAAAATGCATGGGCATGGTAAATTGGACCAAATTTTGCTCAGAAATGTGACAAAAAGCACTTTTCAATTTTTGACACAAATCAGAAAAAAACGTAGACCCGCGGTATGTCATTTTGGTGAAAATTTTGACCATTCATGAAACCTTGTTTTTTCCATGAAAAATGACTGAAATGAGTTGGAAAATGCATGGGCATGGTAAATTGGACCAAATTTTGCTCAGAAATGTGACAAAAGGCACTTTTCAATTTTTGACCCAAATCAGAAAAACACGTAGACCCGCGGTATGTCATTTTGGTGAACATTTTGACCATTCATGAAACCTTGTTTTTTCCATGAACAATGACTCAAACGAGTGGGAAAATGCATGGGCATGGTAAATTGGGACAAATTTTGCTCAGAAACGTGTCAAAAGGCACTTTTCAATTTTTGACCCAAATCAGAAAAAAACTTAGACCCGCGGTATGTCATTTTGGCGAAAATTTTGACCATTCATGAAAACTTGTTTTTTTCATGAAAAATGACTCACATGAGTGGGAAAATGCATTGGCATGGTAAATTGGGACGAATTTTGCTCAGAAATGTGACAAAAGGCACTTTTCAATTTTTGACCCAAATCAGAAAAAAACGTAGACCCCGCGGTATGTCATTTTGGTTAAAATTTTGACCATTCATGAAACCTTGTTTTTTCCATGAAAAATGACTCAAATGAGTGGGAAAATGCATTGGCATGGTAAATTGGGACGAATTTTGCTCAGAAATGTGACAAAAGGCACTTTTCAATTTTTGACCCAAATCAGAAAAACACGTAGACCCGCGGTATGTCATTTTGGTGAAAATTTTGACCATTCATGAAACCTTGTTTTTTCCATGAACAATGACTCAAATGAGTGGGAAAATGCATGGGCATGGTAAATTGGACCAAATTTTGCTCAGAAATGTGAAAAAAGCACTTTTCAATTTTTGACCCCAATCAGAAAAACACGTAGACCCGCGGTATGTCATTTTGGTGAAAATTTTGACCATTCATGAAACCTTGTTTTTTCCATGAAAAATGACTCAAATGAGTGGGAAAATGCATGGGCATGGTAAATTGGACCAAATTTTGCTCAGAAATGTGACAAAAAGCACTTTTAAATTTTTGACCCAAATCAGAAAAAAACGTAGACCCGCGGTATGTCATTTTGGTGAAAATTTTGACCATTCATAAAACCTTGTTTTTTCCATGAAAAATGACTGAAATGAGTGGGAAAATGCATGGGCATGGAAAATTGGACCAAATTTTGCTCAGAAATGTGAAAAAAAGCACTTTTCAAGTTTTGACCCAAATCAGAAAAAAACGTAGACCCGCGGTATGTCATTTTGGTGAAAATTTTGACCATTCATAAAACCTTGTTTTTTTCCATGAAAAATGACTGAAATGAGTGGGAAAATGCATGGGCATGGAAAATTGGACCAAATTTTGTTCAGAAATGTGAAAAAAAGCACTTTTCAAGTTTTGACCCAAATCAGAAAAACACGTAGACCCGCGGTATGTCATTTTGGTGAAAATTTTGACCATTCATGAAACCTTGTTTTTTCCATGAAAAATGACTCAAATGAGTGGGAAAATGCAAGGGCATGGTAAATTGGACCAAATTTTGCTCAGAAATGTGAAAAAAGCACTTTTCAAGTTTTGACCCAAATCAGAAAAAAACGTAGACCCGCGGTATGTCATTTTGGTGAAAATTTTGACCATTCATAAAACCTTGTTTTTTCCATGAAAAATGACTGAAATGAGTTGGAAAATGCATGGGCATGGTAAATTGGACCAAATTTTGCTCAGAAATGTGACAAAAAGCACTTTTCAATTTTTGACACAAATCAGAAAAAAACGTAGACTCGCGGTATGTCATTTTGGTGAAAATTTTGACCATTCATGAAACCTTGTTTTTTCCATGAAAAATGACTCAAATGAGTGGGAAAATGCATTGGCATGGTAAATTGGGACGAATTTTGCTCAGAAATGTGACAAAAGGCACTTTTCAATTTTTGACCCAAATCAGAAAAACACGTAGACCCGCGGTATGTCATTTTGGTGAAAATTTTGACCATTCATGAAACCTTGTTTTTTCCATGAAAAATGACTCAAATGAGTGGGAAAATGCATGGGCATGGTAAATTGGACCAAATTTTGCTCAGAAATGTGACAAAAGGCACTTTTCAATTTTTGACCCAAATCAGAAAAAAACGTAGACCTGCGGTATGTCATTTTGGTGAAAATTTTGACCATTTATGAAACCTTGTTTTTTCCATGAAAAATGACTCAAATGAGTGGGAAAATGCATGGGCATGGTAAATTGGACCAAATTTTGCTCAGAAATGTGAAAAAAAAAGCACTTTTAAATTTTTGACACAAATCAGAAAAAAACGTAGACCCGCGGTATGTCATTTTGGTGAAAATTTTGACCATTCATGAAACCTTGTTTTTTCCATGAAAAATGACTCAAATGAGTGGGAAAATGCATGGGCATGGAAAATTGGGACAAATTTTGCTCAGAAATGTGACAAAAAGCACTTTTAAATTTTTGACCTGTAGGGTAATTTACCACAGCATGACTTAGATAAAACTCAGATGTGAGAAATCTCAGAACATGAAATGATGACCAATGAGTAAGAGCTTAGAATTTAAAATATATTAAAGTTTACTTGAAAAATTGTTTCAGCATTACAGATATAAAAGTTAAAATTAATAGATATATATTAAAAAAGAGTAAAAGTACATCAACAAGTCAACACATAGTGTAATAAAATCTCGATAGATCAACACATTCACAACCCAGAGAGAAAGAGAGAGAGAGAGAGAGAGAGAGAGAGAGAGAGAGAAAGAGAGAGAGAAAGAAAGAGAAAGAAAGAGAAAGAAACTAAAGCCAGTCGAGGGCCAGAGAGAACTCCTCAGACTTCATCCAAGCAGTTATACATTTATGCAAATGACGTGATTGAACAGAACTTATCAATATGATTACGTCAGCAAAGTCCAGTTAACAGCATGTTGTCCAGTTTTAATGACGTGATCCGCTCCAGCCTGTCTGTTCTTATCATGATGTTGTTCAGCGCTGTGTCCTTCATGAAAACAGCAGACAGTCCTTAAGTGTCCTAAAGTCTGTGAGAAGATGAAACGGAGGAAAAGAGTGGATGGAAAGATCTTCTGGCCTGTGTGTGACTTTACGTCGTGTAGAACAGGCAAGCGCTGGCTATCTGAGGAGAGGTTCCCAGCACTTCACTCAGATAGCTTGTTGTCTCCTAGTTCATATGCACTGGTCCCAGAACAGCAGAACAGAAGTGAAGCTTCTCTGCCCCTCAGGGTCACGTTCTCCTCACAGCTCTCATTGTTGATGAAAACACTCTGACCTTCCTGATTCCTGAAAAAGTAAAAACAACCTCCAAAGCCTTGTGTCATTGTGACATTTAAGAATAAGAGTGTGAAGGTGTGGTTATCTCCAATCACACCCTTCACTCCCCCCTTCTAGACCAAATGGAATCATCCAAGATTCCATGATGGTCTACATAACGCCTAAGAAGCCCCGGGAGTAATGACAAGTGTCCGCATACAGAGTATGAGAACAAGTGTTTCTTCATCTCAGCTGTGGACATGCTGGGGCCTATTGCACACCAGTCCCCACGCCGGACTCTCCCTGCCTCGTTATGCCCACCATGGATCTGAGAAGATTCATAAACAAATGTTTACTACATTAACTTTCTCTTTTTTTTCAGAATTACAACATAAAATTATAAAAGTGTTAAAATCAAGTCAATGTTTTTCAACATTGTCACTGTTTTTGCTCTAGACTATAGAATACATAGTCTCAACATTTATTTATCAAATACCTTCTTATTTTCTTTTAACCTTTCACATTGTCTAATTTAACCATCAACCATAATATATTTTTTATACATTAATTAGACATTTTCTTACACTACAAGATGCTGAGAAGCTGATCTACACCTTTGTTTTGATTAGACTATTGTAAAGCATTATTCTCTGGATTACCAGAATCTTCAATTTACAAATAACATATTGCTCAGAATGCTGCAGCTACAGTTCTAACTCACACCCAAAAAAGAGAGAAGATTATTTAGATTGGATTTTAATATTTATTTAGTGTAAAAAGTGTAAAAATCTCTTAATGGCTTAGCAGCTAAGTATATATCAGGACTCCTGACAGATCGACAATTCCAGCTCATTTGTTGAGAACATTTAACGTTGCCTTTTGTATTTATGCACCAAAGATTTGTAACTCTCTATCAGTTTATATCCATCAGGGATCACCTAGTTCTTCCTTTGAAGCACATCTAAAACTTATTTGTGCACTTCAGATTAATCTTAGTTTTATTTATTTTAAAATAGTTTGTTATGTGCCAAAATTCTTAATGCCAATCTGTAGACAAACAATCCTCAACTTTACACATACTCAGAAATCCTTAAAGCATTGTTCAGAATATTTAGTCTGATTAGTGCTGTTATTTGAGGGCGAACACACAAAGAGCATAAAACACCCCTTTTTTATTTTAGTTATTAAGTAGAGAGTTCAGTTCCTCCAAAAACTCTGATGAGTATGATGCAGTCAGTGCATTTCCTCTAAATACTATGTAAACTTATTTTCCGTCTGTTAACCTGAGTCTAAAAACATTTGGCTGATGTTAGAATTTAAATGTGTGTGGAGTTGTGTCCACAAGCTGTTGTAGGGATGGTCCACCTAAGTTTCGGCTAACTAGTTCCTATGACAGTGATTTTGAAGCTATGAGCTGCAGTGGTCCTGTTAGAAGTCATTGGCCTAATATTTATTTTTCTTGTTCAGTTCCAATATATATATATATATATATATATATATATATATATATATATATATATATATATATATATATATATATATATATAAAATTAATTTAGCCTTAATATTAATGCACATTTAAGAGAAATATTTCTCTCTTATCGTATTTTTATTAAAGTTTTTAGAGCAAACAAAGCTCTTTTTGTAGTTGATAGTCTACATTGATGTATTAATAAGATTTTAAATGGTTGATTTTTATTTAAGCCAGCATGCTTGGTTACTTTAGCTAGTTACAACTACATCTAAGTTTATATATATTAATTTTGTCAAAAGCCAGTAAACAACTTCCCTTACATAAGCCTTAATGGAGATGATTGTTATTAAAAAAATGTTTTATACAAATCATAGTCATTAGGCAACATAAATTACATAATGTAAACCTAAAAAAACTTTTCAGTGAAAATTGAGGACCAGTGTGCGATAGGCCTCTAATGTATTAATCTGCCCAGCAACCATGTTTGGCTACTATTTACAATTAATTTTTATATATATATATATATACTTTTTTTTCTTAAAAAGAAAGATAAAACAGTCATAATTTGAGTCACCACCAGATTTAAAGTTTAACCAAACATTTTCTACATGAGGCATAAACATCAAAAATTAAATAAAATCACTCCTTTTAATGAAAAAAAAGGTAAACAGGCATAAAAATAAAAAATAAAAAATCTGGTCTCACGTCTCCGTTACAGGCTCAGGCTGAGGGGTGGATCCACTGGGCTGATTGGCTGATGGGGGTGGGAGGTGTTGATGGTTGAGCAGGTGCTGTCTGAAGCGGTCAGTTCTTCCAGATCTGAAACCAGTTTCCTGGACCAGTGCTGTAACATTTCAATCAGAGCAGGTCCGGTGAAGACGCAGTCCAGCCATCGACCGACAGCTGGACCAAACACAGTCTCTCATCTGAGACTCTCCTCATGAAGTGCTCTGGTTCAGATGATGTTCACAGTACTGTTGCAGAGGACCCTGTCTCTGAGGGTCAAAACTCCTGTGATGAGCACCACCCCCGCCTTCTCAAACACCCAGAAAACAGCACTGAGCAACATTCAGTCAAAAGAGAAAAATCCCTCCAAAAAAAAAAAAAAAAACTCAAAAGAAAAAAAAATAATAAAAAAGAAATCCTGAAAGGAATTCTATAATATGGTTAAAAATTGTTTAGCCTCATGAAATAACTAAAACAAAAATTATTTCCAGCCAAATGATGCTTGATATTCCTAAACTGTATAAACATTGTCATTATATTGTTGTGCTCTGATGGGGACTCAAAATATAGCCAAGAATATGCAAGCAAGTTCTTCATTGCCAGAATGCAAGCAAGTTCTTCATTGCCAGAATGCAAGCAAGTTCTTCATTGCGAGAAATACAAAACATATGGAAAGCAAAACAGAAAGCTCTGTTTTTTTTAAAGACATCTGATGTCTCCTTGTTTAAAAGTCAGAAAGAGAGACCCAATTCACTGCAGCTCTTAATAGATCCAATACTAAGTTTGTCAAATTACACCTGTCCAAAGAAAGTAAGGTCTTTCCTTACTGGTTTCTAAAATCTACTATCCTCATTAAGAGAATCAAAAGACCAGCATAGACTGAGATGCATGAGAACCACTAGAGAAATTAGATATGTGTATTCTTTAAATCTCATTCAGCTGAGACTAAGCTGAAATCAGTCTCAATAAGAAAAGAATAAGAATAGAAAAGGCCTAAACCACATGAAGACAGAAGCTGTGTTCAGAATGGCTCACTCATTAACTCTTTCACTATGTAGCATTTTCTATTTACTAAACGAATTATGGAACAACCAAACAATAAACCATGTTTGTCCTGCTCTGAGGACGTCTGATACAACAGCACTGCATTGCATTATAGTATATTTTGAAATTTCTAAATGTTGTGATGCATTAGGTTGTTTCATAGTGAACTATATAGGGAATATAATGTACTGCTGGGGTTTTAAACAGTACTGCAAAAATTGTTTACACACTGCAACAATTGCACAAATAGTGCAACAAGTGCACTATTTCTGGAATAGGGAGCGATTCTGACACAGCCACACACACATTATATTCATCATTAGATTAGCTTATAGAATATCAGAGTAAGACAAATGTTAGAAACATACCCACTTACACACACGCACACACACACACACCCCAAATGTGATAGAAGATAGCAGAGAAGAGATGTTTTGTCTATCTCTCTCACTGCTTCATTCAACACACGCAGAAACACACACACACACACTGTCTCAAAAGCCTGGAATCCTCATCTCTTTACCTGTTTCAATCAGGGATGACTTTCACAATGTGGACATTTGTACTCATCACTACTACTCAAACATGAAGCAGTCTCACATATTCACTAAACTGTCATCCTCAGAATTCTACAGCATTCTCCATAAAGATAATGAAACATGTTACATTGAACAGTACCAGCATGGCTCAATATTCTGCCCTACTTTAATATATGTATATTGCGTTTATATGCTAACGATTCCAAACTTTTGAACAGCACTACATAAACGCGCGCGCACACACACACACATTTTCCATTCTAGAACTGCAGGTTCATTACAACATCTCAAGGTATAGCAAGGTTTCATTCATAGTCAACTCTGCTATTGTTTACCTGTTTAACTCTAACAGGCCAGGACTTTTTACATTACACCACTAAATCTTGAGGATTTCTATATAAGAATTACATAAGCTTTCATGTTTGATGAGGGGCATTACTGAAAAGCATAATTGCAATTTTAATAGAACATATAAAAAAAATGTAAGTAAATCTGATAATGTCAAAATATAATGAATAAAATCATAAAATTGGCTTTTCCTGAATAAAAACCAAACAGTTCATGTCCTCCAAAGCTTTAGTTTTGTTATGTTTATCTATTTTTTTTTTATCTATTTGCAAACATGCAAAATTTGGGTTGATTACTGTTACTGATCTGGAATTATTTAGTGAAGTAGAGAGAAAACAACCAGCTTCTCCAAGTAACATGTAGGTGGTACAAAACCCTGTAGCCCATATATGGGACAAGACATGTTAAGGAGTAACAGAGTAAACTTTTTGAACCATTTTGTGCTATTTCTGCCTATCAACTTAGGCACGTCTAAAACCAGAATCAGTGCTGCCAACTTATTTTTATTTCTTTTAATACATGTGTATATTTTAAATAATTCACTAGATCGGTCTAAAAGAAATCTAGTGATGTGGTCCTAAAGTGGGCAAAACTGAGCTGAATTTCCCAAAATATGTGTTTCAAAATTGTGTAAAGAAGTTTAGCCATCATTACAAAAATAAATCTTGCCAAAAATTAAAATTCCATCACCACCTTTAGGATATATAGGATGATAAAATATTACGATGTATATCATTTTTAAACATTTTATAGAAATTACTGAGGCAACTCACCACCTCCCACAGGTTTCCGGAGAGAAGAAATGGTGTCGGGTCCAAAACTGATTTAAAAATGATTGCAATGTACCTCAGTTCCAGAATTAAACCCACACACACACAGCCTCCATACAGACAGGACACACACAGACTCTCTTGCTCAGATCAACAGGTCTTCTGTAATGCTGAAAACCTTTATACATTAATTTTACCAAATAATCGATAGAACTGGGATTAAAACGACCATAGACACAAAGACCACAACTACCATGACCAAATGAAGAATCCTTTTCTGCAACTGTGTTTACTTTACTTTCCCTTACATAGCCTCACACTACCTAATCTAATCTATATTTGGCGCCATATATAATATTGGTATATTTCTCTACCTCATCTGATGGTAAGATCTCATCCTCTCCTAATCTGCTGTGGTGGTGCACCACCTTTGAACACTTGGGAGATAAGGATCATGCAAGACGAAAAAACGTCGCGACTACGACAATATTGGTATACACTACTCTTATAGCCAGGTTCTGTGGTCGAGGTACTGCTCCAGGACCCCCGAACTATAAGGTACGAGCTCTAAGCTCCGTTTGGACCGGTACTGTTCCAGGACCAAACCACCAACTGCCACACAAACACCTTTTTGTATCTGTATCTAACGGAGGGGTGGGTGCGCGCAGGTGAGAGCGTGTGAACTCGCTGAAATGTGTGTGTCAGTGTGACTTGAGAACACTGACTATAGATCACAGTGAGGTGGATTAAAAATCTTAAACTTATAATTGACTACACCTGTTGCTTTCCATTGAATTAAAAAAAACATCTTTCTCTCAGATAAAGTAAACACAAGCGTGTTTCTGACTAAAATAAAAGCTTTTCAGGAGAGATATAAGTTATGTGTAAATATTTTAAGACAATACCTGACAAAATCTGTTTTAATGACGTTAATAAACATCACTGTGACTGCGCTAGTCAGTTTCACCACATCACTTATTTAACCAGCATGTACTGATTTCTGCCCCCCAATAATGCTTTCAATAACCTCTAATAGCCTTTAATAGTCTTCAGTAGCCTTTAAAAGACTTACCTGGCGGCCGTGGTGTGTCCACTAAACTCCGTAGTTATAAACATCATGAGGTTAGCAGCGCGCTAACTGACCTGTTTATAATGTAATCCGAGCAGTGACTCCGTGTCGGCTGTTCTAACCTGCTGCTGTTAGCTGCTTGGGCTGAAAGATGAACTGTATTATCCGGTTAGTGGGGTTAAAACCTTTATTTGTTTACAGAAACAGTAAAAACGGACTGGCTGAGCCCTGTAGCCCGTGGCTGGGCTGTACTGAAGTAGTGACTGAGTGAAGAGAGCGGGGCTTGTGCTGCTGCTGCTGCAGCTCCGACTAGTGGTTGGATGAAGAACTGCAGCTTCATGTAAGTGAGCAGTTTCACCAGCCATCCACACACAGCTCTGATAAACTGCTTGTTTTAATAGTGCACACTGTTGCTACCAAAAAAAGTCACTAGATGGCATTACCATATATATCTTAATAAATAATAATAATAATAATATTTATAATATTTATAATAATAATAATAAATATATTATTAAAATTTTATGAAGCATAAAATAATAACAAGAAAAAAATATAGCCGCAAGCGGCAATCATCGGGTTCAAGCACCAACTTGCACAATGGTGCCTACTGGAGCATTGAATGGTGATGTGTAAGAAGGTCTAATATGATTGGAGATGCCCTGTCACATTTAGAAATTATCAAGTTTTTCACCTGTTATTAATGTTGAGCAGAGGCCTTTCAACCTGATCAGTGCTTAAATTCACATGTAAATCTAGTGAACTTTGTAGGATATTCATTAAGTGAGTTAGAACTAGTCAAAAGGTGTCTACGTGTTATTGGTATTGATCAGGTGGCTTCAACCAGAATGTTCACAAAGTGGTATTCAGATTGACCTTTGAACCTTTGCAGAACAAGCTGAAATGTTTGACCAAACAAGTTTAAATTAACACAAAGGAGTGAATGTTCTGATATGACATGTAATTACGAAGTTATTATAAATCTAGTTCTGAATTAAATGGCGCTTCATCAAGCACCAACTAGCACAATGGTGCCTACTAGAGCATAGGATGGTGATGTGTAAGAAGGTCTAACACAATTGGAGACATTCTGTCACATTTAGAAATGATCAAAAGTCTTTCACCTGTTATTAATGTTGAGAAGAGGCACAAAGGAGTGAATGTTCTGATATGACATGTAATGTCAAGTTATTCTTAATCTAGTTCTGTATTAAATGGCGCTTCATCAGAGTGCTTCATCAGAGTGGTACAGAGTGTACAGAGGTCTTTAACATTGTGAGATTACAGCAAATACTGCAGAGTTACAGCAATTTAGGTTAGAAATTCCAAGGACGCACAGATTGCTTGATGCCTGGAGAGTATTGTATGTGAAATTTTCACAAATGTTTTTAATGAACATTTACCTAGAGACTCTACAGTGTGCAGCAAGACTGAAATGGAGGTGATAGGCCAAATATCCAGAGAGTAGTTTCAATATAGCTATTTTCAAACAATTAGCAATTATGAATGAACAAAGCACTTTTTAAACATAGTTGTATTGAGAAATTTGTCAGAGCCACTGTACTAAATATGGCAAAAACAATTAGATGTCAAAATAGTACAGCATGATTGACATATACTCGTTTTTTTGGAACAGCGCCCCCCAGTGGGCGGATTGTTTCAGCACTTTGCAGGTCACTACAGTGTCTCCACCTGAACATAACTGCCAAATATCATCCAGATTGGGCAACATTCAGCCTGCCAAAATGTCTGCTGAATGCTGATTGGCTGATGGTGTTCAGCCATGTTGATTGATTAAGTTGCCCTTTGAACATCCTTTAGAGCAGGGGTCTCAAAGTAGCGGCCCGCGACGCGGTTTCATACGGCCCCTCACGGGTTAACAAAATAAACATACATCTGGCCCGCAATTCAATTTAATTATTTATGCTTTATTATGTTCGTTTTCATATTTTATCTTAACTTGTATTTTGGTGTGTGTGTGTGTGTTTTTTTTTTTTTTTTTTTTGCTTACGCTGCGTTGCCTGCTTTAGTAGTCTTCAGTAGCCTTCAACAGTCTAACCTTGCAGCCGTGGTGTGTCCACTAAACTCCGTAGTTATAAACATCCTGAGGCTAGCAGCGCGCTAACTGACCTGTTTATAATGTAATCCGAGCAGTGCCTCCGTGACGCTGCTCTAAACTGCTGCTGTTAGCTGCTTGGGCTGAAAGATGAACTGTAGAGAGCTGTATTATCCAGTTAGTGGGGTTATTTTATTTCATACACAGAAGAACTTACAAATTTTTAAAAACGCTCCAGACTGGCTCAGCTGAGCCCTGTAGCCCGTGGCTGGGCTGCAGCTCTGACTAAGCAAAGACTGCGGGCTTGTGGTGCTGCAGCTGCAGCTCCGACTAGTGGTTGTATGAGGAACTGCTAAATCTGAGGAAATGCTAAATCTGTCACAGCTCACAATTTTTGATTTTATATTTATTAAGCCTTATTTCAGTATCAAACGTTTTGATCAAAGTTAATATAACTTATAAATGAAAAGGATTTATGTTAATAGAGCAACAAGCAACCATTTTTCCATGCAACTGTAATATTTGATTGAATAAATAGTATATTGAGAGTTATTTAACATTAAGGAGTAATTACATTCATTTTGTATTACATCTGGTTACATTTTCTTATATTTATAAGTTACATCTGGCCCTCAGAGGACAGCCAATATGCCAATGTGGCCCTCGGCAAAAATGAGTTTGAGACCCCTGCTTTAGAGGCTGTATGATAGATTCTGCATGCAAAGTTTCAACTTGCTAGGTTGCACGGTTGCTGAGAAACAGTGCTCCAAATTTACCTCTTGAAGTGAATGGGGCATATATCCGGAAGGACTAATTTGCATATGGCGGCCATATTGTTGACATATTTCAAGCTCTCACGAGTGTTTTGATACCAAACATGCCAGGATTGGTCAAAATTCCTAGGACTAGTTTGCAAAAGTAGGTTTTGCATATTATGCAAATTAGCAAAAAATCTATATAGACGGAAGTGCATGGTCCAAATTGGAAAGTTGTTGGTATTGACCCAAGGAATCCATCAAAAAAAGAATTTTGAATGTAGGTCTTATGGTTTTTGAGTTATTGAGAAAATTGTGAAAAATGAATTTCCTTGTTTATAGCGCCACCACTTGACCAATCGGTGCCATTTTTGTTGTCCACCGAGATGCACTGATCCTACATCTACCTACCAAGTTTCATTTCTCTATGACTTACGGTTTAGGCTGCACAACTGTTTTTTCAGGAGAAAAAGAATAATAATAATAACTAGATTGCAGTTCCTACAGAAACTGCGAGTGTGATTGCAGAGCTGACCGGGGTACCCAAACTTTTGACCAGTTGCTCCATTACACACAGTTCTGGGGCTCTGGGGTGTCCAAACTTTTGACCCGTGGCTCCATTACACACAGTACTGGGGGGCCGGGGTGTCCAAACTTTTGACCTAATGCTGTTTTATCCCATAGCTGCTCCATTACACACAGTACTGGAGTTCTAGCTACCTGTCCTTCGATCTAGCTGCCGACCTCCGATTGGCCCCATTCATTCCAATGGGGCCACTTCGTACGACATTCGTACGAAATCCGTACGTCGTAACTTTTCGTAACGCGTATTTTCGGAAAGAGCTCAATAAGTTCTACAGGTCCTCAATTAGTTTCATCTTCGTATCTCAAAAATTGCGACGTCCACGGGCGTGCAAAGTTCTGCCCATTCATTTTCAATGCGCGAAAAAACGCGTACTTACGAAGTTTTTACGAAAAACGTAAGTCCGATCGGAAAGCTGTATACAAGCCCACCATTCCCGATAAGGACGCACGTTTTCTCTTTTGAACGAAGTCGATATTTCGAAAACTGCGGCACTAGTTAACCGGACAAAAAACAGGTGGAATAATAATAAGAAGAAGAAGAAGAAGAAGAAGAAGAATAAGAAGATCAATACTGTGATTGCATTACTGCAATCACACTAATAAGACTTAAGAAGATCAATACTGTGATTGCATTACTGCAATCACACTAATAATAATAAGAAGAAAAATCTTAGCAAAAACAATAGGGTTCTACGCACCTTCGGTGCTTGAACCCTAAAAAGCAAGAGAATCGAGAATCGAATCGAATCGTGACCCTCAAATCGAAAATGAAATCGAATCGAGGATTTAGAGAATCGTGACACCCCTAGATATTACTTAATTAAATGTAACCTACCTTACACAGCAGTTGGTCATGAAGGTCCATAAATTTCAGGCCCAAAGCAGCATAATTTTTTTTTTTTTTTTTTTTTTTTTTTAAATCACAACCGGGCGGAAACACCAAAAGCTGTAGAGTAATTTACCACAGCATGACTTAGATAAAACTCGGATGTGAGAAATCTCAGAACATGAAATGATGACCAATGAGTCAGAGCTTAGAATTAAAAATATATTAAAGTTTACTTCAGCATTACAGATATATAAAATGAACAAAAATTAATAGATGTATATTAGAAAAGAGTAAAAGTACATCAATGAGTCAACACAGTGTAATAAAATCTCGATAGATCAACACATTCACAACCCAGAGAGAGAGAGAGAGAGAGAGAAAGAGAGAGAGAAAGAAAGAAAGAAAGAAAGAAAGAAAGAGAGAGAAAGAAACTAAAGCCAGTCGAGGGCCAGAGAGAACTCCTCAGACTTCATCCAAGCAGTTATACATTTATGCAAATGACGTGATTGAACAGAACTTATCAATATGATTACGTCAGCAGAGTCCAGTTAACAGCATGTTGTCCAGTTTTAATGACGTGATCCGCTCCAGCCTGTCTGAGCAACAAGTTCTTATCATGATGTTGTTCAGCGCTGTGTCCTTCATGAAAACAGCAGACAGTCCTTAAGTGTCCTAAAGTCTGTGAGAAGATGAAACGGAGGAAAAGAGTGGATGGAAAGATCTTCTGGCCTGTGTGCGAATTTACGCCGTGTAGAACAGGCAAGCGCTGGCTGTCTGAGGAGAGGTTCCCAGCACTTCACTCAGATAGCTTGTTGTCTCCTAGTTCATATGCACTGGTCCCAGAACAGCAGAACAGAAGTGAAGCTTCTCTGCCCCTCAGGGTCACGTTCTCCTCACAGCTCTCATTGTTGATGAAAACACCTTCCTGATTCCTGAAAAAGTAAAAACAACCTCCAAAGCCTTGTGTCATTGTGACAGATAAAAAGAGAGCAAAGATCATAAGGTTATTAAGTGAATTATAAAGTGAACAGTAAAAATAATAACTGTATATATAAATGTATAAAACATTTAAGAATAAGAGTGTGAAGGTGTGGTTATCTCCAATCACACCCTTCACACGAGATCATGCACAAGCAGCGCAGCAAATACACCAAGCACTATGGTAAGCCAAAAGGGGAAAAAATCCAAATGCAAGGCATGCTGCAAAATTGGACATTGGGCTAGAGTGTGTCGGAACAGAAAAGCTGTGAGTGAGGTGACTGAGCAAGCAGAACAGTCATATTTTCTGGGAGCTGTGAGTAAAGCAGAGGGTTCATCAGAACAATGGACTGTAAAGTTGCTGGTGGGCTTCACACCTGTTGACTTTAAAATTGTCACAGGCGCTGATGTGGGCATCATTAGTGAGGAGACCTACCACTCACTATTCCCCAAAAGACCACTAGAGACTGCTAAGATTCCATTGGATAATCCAGGTGGTGAACTGGAGTGCATAGGTCAAGTCCAGAGCACTGTGACATATAAAGGAGAAACCCATCATCTCACAGCATGTGTCATTCGTAGACGCACAGTAAGCAATCTGCTTAGCAGACCACTCTCAGTGAAAATGAATCTGGTGAAAAGAGTAAACGAATTGGTATGCAGTAAAGGGCATTCACAAGCGTTTGGTGAGCATGGGACATTAAACACTGAACCTGTGAGAATTCAGCTAAAAGATAACGCTAAGCCTTTTGCGGTGCACACAGCACGATGTGTACCATTCCCTTTGTTGCAAAAGGTCAAAGAAGAGCTCCAGAGGATGGAGAGAAATGGCATCATTGAAAGAGTGACACAGCCCACAGACTGGTGCGCACCCATGGTGCCAGTCCTGAAGAGCACAGGTAAAGTCTGTATATGTGTTGATCTTAAGAAGCTGAACGAAGTTGTAAAAAGAGAACAGTATTTGTTGCCTACTACTGAAGAGATTACAGCAAAAATTAGTGGAGCTACTGTATTTTCGTCACTTGATGCTGCCAGTGGGTTCTTCCAGATACCTCTCAACAGTAGGACAACCACTGTACGAGCTCCTTAAAAGAAAAAGAACACATGGAAATGGGACCATGCACAACAAACAGCTTTTGAGAACATCAAGGAGCCGCTGACGACTGCACCAGTACTCGCGTACTATGATGTAAACAAGCCCACTGCTGTGTCGGCTGACGCGAGCAATTGCGGACTTGGAGGGGTACTTCTTCAGCTCCATGGAGAACAGTGGAAACCTGTGGCATTTTGCTTCAGAGGCCTTAGCGAAGCAGAAACGCGCTATGCCCAAATAGAGGAGGAGAGTTTGGCTGGCGTGTGGGCATGTGAGAAATTTGACATCTCACTGGGCTGGAGCAGTTTAAACTAGTGACAGATCACAAGCCATTGGTGCCACTTAACAACCGCAGTCTGGACAATGTACCTTTACGTTGCCAGCGTCTTCTCATGAGGCTCATGGGATTCAACCCCATTGTAGAATATGCTCCTGGGAAAACTCTAATCATTGCAGACACCCTGTCACGTAGTCCGTTGGCCTGCAGCGACGTGGACACACGCAGTGATGTAGCTTGTTATGTGGCCAGTGTAGTATGGGGGGATCCCTGCATCACCAAGCAAGATGGATGAAATCAGAACAGCTACATCCACTGATGCTGAATTGGCGTCTGTCATAAAGCTCATACGAACTGGGTGGCCTGAGCACCTAAGCAGTGTACCTGAGGCTGCAAGAGAGTACATTCAGAGTTTAATGGCCTTGTTTTTAGAGGGAGTAGGATAGTTGTGCCTTGAGCGATGAGGGGTGAAATTCTCCTGAAAATTCATGATGGGCACCAGGGCCTAGTGAAATGTCGAGAAAGAGCAAATTCATCTGTGTGGTGGCCCAGACTCAGTAAGGAACTAAGCGAGCTGGTGACTTCATGTCAAGAGTGCCGCGAACTGAAAAGAACCTCTCATTTTTCCAAACGTCCGGAATGACCCTGGCAGAGGATTGCAATGGACTTGTGTGAGTACAAACACCAGCAGTACCTAGTAATCTCTGACTATTATTCTAAGTTTCTTGGAATACTGCATCTATCAACATCAACAAGTGCACAAGTCATCAAGAAACTGAAAACTGTCTTTGCCAGATTTGGTATTCCTGATGAGGTTGTGAGCGATAACGGGCCACAATTCTCATGTGCTGAGTTCCAGGAGTTTGCAAGACAGCTCGACTTTAAGCACTGTACAACTAGCCCTCACTATCCACAAGGCAATGGACATGCTGAGAGAGCTGCACAATCAGCAAAGAAAATTCTCAAACAAGAGGACTCACTGCTGGCTCTGATGTGCTACAGATCCACTTCATGCTCCTCCACTGGTTTCAGCCCTGCCGAGTTGCTGATGGGGAGAAAAATCAGAACCACACTCCCAACCTTGGAGAATAATCTCCTACCCAAATGGCCCAGTAGGACTGCAGTAAAAGTAAAGGAAAGCCAGGAAAAGGCTAAACAAGCCTACTACTTCAACCGCCGTCATGGAGCAAAGCCCTTACCTGCACTGCGACCAGGTGATGCTGTGTTCCTGAAGCTGGACAATGAAAAGTCATGGTCTTTACCAGCAATTGTCTCAAGTGAGAGCACAACTCCAAGATCTTTTTTTGTCAGAATACATCAAGGAACTGAGCTGCGGCGTAATCGCCATCATCTTCGGTTAGGGCCTGTTCACCATCCTGAAGCTGACCACAACACAGGGACGAATCAGTCTGATGTCACTACTATAGAGACTGTTCCTGCTAGTCAGAGTTTGGACAAGCCTACAAGCCCTTTACCTACTCCGACCGTGACCAGGTCTGGTAGAGTGTGTAAGCCAGTCAGCAGGCTCGACTTGTAGGCTAACAAAAACCTATGGCCTTTGGAGGGAATGGGGTGAAAAGAAAAAAAAAAAAAAAAAAAAGAGAGAGAAAACTGAATAGAAACAAAACTGAAAAAAAGACAAAAGTTGTATTGTCAGTTATGTTGATTTGTGACCATGTAAATGTGACAGTAACAATACAGTACTATGTTTAAGTAAGGCATGCTGAAGTGTTTCAGTGTGAGATAACTTTGGTTATTGACTGGTGCTGTTAAAAGAAAAAACAGATGTTATGTTTAAGTTAAAGTGTTGCTTGCTGTTATAAAACGCAAAAGGGGGAGATGTCATACATGGTAGTTAAATGTGCTTGTGCATATATTAGCGCTATTTACGGTAGTGAGAGCGCAGGCATCCAGAGGGGAGAGATAAACAAACTGAATGTATGCTGTTGCTGGCTGAAGTTGTTCCATTAAAAGTTCATAAAACAAAGTAAAGCTCAAGTTTCATTCCTCTACAGTGTGCATGGCTGAAAGTTGAGGATATTGGCCACTGTTTTCTTGATGGTTCTCTCCTGCTTTTTTTGATGGTCCTCTATTGTTTTTTTTTTATAGATTCTGTATTGCTTTCTTTACGGTTTCTTTAGTTTCCTTGTTTTTGGTTTTTTTTGATACTTTATTTTTTTCTGGTTATGATTGTGTGCATAATTTATTGTAGTAGTTAAGTTTGTTTTGTATTTTGTGGTTTTGTTTTTTGGGTTACATTTAATTAGTTTATTTTCTTTTTTTTTTCATTGGTTTCAGTAACTTCTGGGGTTGTTTGTGATTTTTTTCCCCAATTAATACTCTGCCACACTTGTGGGTTCTTTTCTTATCTAGTGTGTTTTGTTGAACACTATTTTTGAAGTTACCAATAAACGGATCCAAGCTAATCCTCTCCACTATTGCTTGTTTGGTGTTTAGTTTTGCGTACCATTTCGTACGTATGGGAAATGAGACTGGGTTGGCACTGCATGGCTAACTACCGATTTCCATCCCCGAAGTTCAACATATGGCTGACGTAATTATTCCCCCCTAAATTTAGGTCGGCAAATTTAAGACATTTTGGTTGAAAATTTAAGACAAAATAAGACTTTAAGGCCTAATTTGACAAAAATGAAATTTAATACCATTTAAGACTTTAAGGACCCACAGCCACCCTGAAGTTATATTTCAAACTCTACCCCAATTACTTAAATTACTAATAATTATTTAAATAACCAAATATTACCAATTACTGTAATGATTATTATAGATCGGAATTAAATTTTATGACTAGCTCTTATTTTAGAATTAGTATCTTAGATGTTAGCTGTAGAGTTAGTTTAGTTTAGAGTTTAGTTTAGAATTAGCTTTAGAATTGTTGTAGAAAAGAAAATGACAGGTGGGCTACCCCCACCTCTCGTCCGGGGTACAACTCCCCTGCGTGTTCGTTTGATAGAGAGAGTCAGACAGTGGAGTGAAGTTGAAAACAAACCAAGTATTTATTACAAAGTACCGAATATTCAGGAGAACCCACACATGAAAGACCGTCTAACAGCCGTCCCAGCATAAGTTCTGACCCCCCTCTGATCTGACTCCATGTTTTATACCCAAAATGACGTGAAACCTGCTGATGAGGCGTTGCTAAAATCATCTCATGTTAGTATGCGTAATTTCATGTGTTAGTGCTCAAGTTTCACAGGTCTGATCAGACCACTAGTGTTTGGCCTTGACTGTGTTCTTCCAGAATGGAACCTCATGGCACTATCTGTGTGTGTGCGTCACCCCCCGCTTTGAAGCAGAGGTTTTTTAGGGAGGCACTCACTCACCAAAAGGCTGCTTTGATCTAATAGCCTTTTTTGTAGCAATTTAGCCCCGTACCAGTCGAATTGATGACCGTTAGTTAGGGTCATGCAGTATTAAACAAAATACTTCAAGCCTGAGCTACATCTCATATGTAATATGTTAATGTGTTAGTAAATGTATCATGTGGGTTAATTTGTCATATAATAGAGTCTGTGTTAGTCACATGCCTGATCAAACAATGTTTTACTATATATGTAAAGAATATATTGTGATTATTGGTTAATCTTCTATATAATTGCGTGTAAAATACACTGTGAGTAAAAATGATCAAATATAATGTGAGTATTGGTTAATGCATATACAATACAAGGTTTCACACAATAATTATGTAATTATAGATACTAAGATAAGTAATCATTATTGAAAGATATTTGTCAATACACTCAAGGTAAAATAAACAGTTACTCTTTAGAATATATACCCCTTTTTCTCTCTTTTAGAACTACACTTTGAGTAATATATTTACACCCTCACCTTTTATAGTTTGCTTGTAAAATAAAATACCACCTTAAATTAAATATGTGGGCCCACTTTAAATAATACACTCAAACTCGCAAAGAAATGAACAAAAATGGTGCAGGCCTGGTTCGGAGCTGGAGTGCGTTATGGCCTAAAACTTAATGGCCGCTTCACTCTAAGTTTCAGAGTACCTCAGAGTCCGTGAATATGAACGGGAACAGAGCGCGTGGTCCTGCAGCACGGGGCGTTTTCTACGGTGGCCCTGAAGTGCAAAACAAATTAACATGTCAGAAAACAAAATTACAAAAACTAAAACACATTTACAAAACTTAAAACAAATTTACAAGATGCAAAACACTTTTACAAATGCTGAAACACTTTTACCAAAGCTGAAACACTTTTACAAACGCTGAAACACTTTTACAAACGCTGAAACACTTTTACAAACGCTGAAACACTTTTACAAACTGCGATTTCTGATGGAAAGGGAGGGTCTAACACACAGGAAGTGCTTGATGCGGACCCTCCTTGTCAGTCAAGCTGCGTTACGATGAGAGAGTTGAGTTATGAACACCAAACTATGTTTTGTGGCACCTATTTTAGCAGCAGCAGTAAATACTTAAACTATCCCTGTCCTGTTGCTACCCCCGCCGCGGGGTTCACCTAATGCCCGGCGGCCATCAGCCACTGCCCCCGCCGCGGGGTTCAGCTAATACCCCAGGGGTTCAGCCACTGCCCCGCGGTTATCAGCCACTGCCCCCGCCGCGGGGTTCACCTAATACCCCGGGGGTTCAGCCACTGCCCCTCGGTTATCAGTCACTGCCCCCGCCGCGGGGTTCAGCTAATGCCCGGCGGCCATCAGCCACTGCCCCGCGGTTATCAGCCACTGCCCCCGCCGCGGGGTTCTCCTAATACCCCGGGGGTTCAGCCACTGCCCCGCGGTTATCAGCCACTGCCCCTGCCGCGGGGTTCACCTAATACACCGGGGGTTCAGCCACTTCCCCGCGGTTATCAGCCACTGCCCCCGCCGCGGGGTTCAGCCACTGCCCCGCGGTTATCAGCCACTGCCCCCGCCGCAGGGTTCAGCTAATGCCCGGCGGCCATCAGCCACTGCCCCGCGGGGTTCAGGTAATACAGTACAGGAGTGGCTGAACCCCGCGGGGCAGTGGCTGAACTCCGTGGGGCATTAGCTGAACCCCGCAGCGGGGGCATTAGCTGATGGCCGCGGGGCAGTGGCTGAACTCCGTGGGGTATTAGCTGAACCCCGCAGCGGGGGCATTAGCTTAACTCCGTGGGGTATTAGCTGAACCCCGCAGCGGGGGCAGTGGCTGATGGCCGCGTGGCATTAGCTGAACCCCGCGGCGGGGGCAGTGGCTGATGGCCGCGTGGCATTAGCTGAACCCCGCGGCGGGGGCAGTGGCTGATGGCCGCGTGGCATTAGCTTAACCCCGCGGCGGGGGCAGTGGCTGATAACCGGGGGGCAGTGGCTGAACCCCGCGGCGGGGGCAGTGGCTGATGGCCGCGTGGCATTAGCTGAACCCCCGGGGTATTAGGTGAACCCCGCGGCGGGGGCAGTGGCTGATGGCCGCGTGGCATTAGCTGAACCCCCGGGGTATTAGGTGAACCCCGCGGCGGGGGTAGCAACAGGACAGGGATAGTTTAAGTATTTACTGCTGCTGCTAAAATACGTGCCACAAAACATAGTTTAGTGTCCATAACTCCACTCTCTCATCGTAACGCAGCTTGACTGACAAGGAGGGTCCGCATCAAGCACTTCCTGTGTGTTAGACCCTCCCTTTCCGTCAGAAATCGCAGTTTGTAAAAGTGTTTCAGCGTTTGTAAAAGTGTTTCAGCGTTTGTAAAAGTGTTTTAGCGTTTGTAAAAGTGTTTCAGAGTTTGTAAAAGTGTTTTAGCGTTTGTAAAAGTGTTTCAGCGTTTGTAAAAGTGTTTCAGCGTTTGTAAAAGTGTTTCAGCGTTTGTAAAAGTGTTTCAGCGTTTGTAAAAGTTTTTTAGCGTTTGTAAAAGTGTTTCAGAGTTTGTAAAAGTGTTTTAGCGTTTGTAAAAGTGTTTCAGCGTTTGTAAAAGTGTTTCAGCGTTTGTAAAAGTGTTTTAGCGTTTGTAAAAGTGTTTCAGAGTTTGTAAAAGTGTTTTAGCGTTTGTAAAAGTGTTTCAGCGTTTGTAAAAGTGTTTTAGTGCTGGTAAAAGTGTTTCAGCATTTGTAAAAGTGTTTCAGTGCTGGGAAAAGTGTTTTGCGTCTTGTAAATTTGTTTTAAGTTTTGTAAATGTGTTTTAGTTTTTGTAATTTTGTTTTCTGACATGTTAATTTGTTTTGCACTTCAGGGCCACCGTAGTTTTCCCTCGGAGCCAGAGAAACTTTGAGCCTTCTTCTTCTTCTTCTTCTTCTTAAGGTTTTTATGGCAGTTGGCAACCAACGTATATGGAGCATTACCGCCACCATCTGGACTGGAGTGTGAGTCAGTTATTTTTAATAAAAGAACTTAATTGTACAAAAAATAAATAAATAATAATAATAATAATAGCAATAATAAAAATAATAACAATAATACTGAATTCTGCTCATTAGACCTGTGTCCCATAAAAAACTACGTAAGTACTTGAAACAGATGTCACCCGAGCTTAGTTGCAGTACCCTCTGTAGACTAAACTGGACATGCTTTCGCTCCAACTGCACAGCTAGTCTTTGTCTTTCCCGGTTGTATTTGGGACACTGTATAAGTACATGCTCTATGGTCTCCTTGCTGTCACCACACTCACAAGTTCCATCAACATGTTTTTTTAACAAATACAGCAAGCTGTTGAGTGCCGTATGCCCAAGCCTCATTCTAGAAAACACATCTTCTTCTTTTTTACATCTACCTGCACACCTGCCCCTGCTAACTTTATTTTGGATACTATAATACTGACGTCCAGTATGCCCAGTGTTCCAAACGTTTTGCCACTTGTGGGATATTTTTGATTTAATTATGCTTTTAATTTCAGCTTTGCTGTATGGTATCTGAATTTGTACAGTGGATTCCTGTGTTGCTTGCTTTGCATACTGGTCTGCCATCTCATTCCCTGCTACACCCACGTGAGCTGGTACCCATAAAAATGACAGAACTATTCCAGACTTGACCAGAGTATTTAAAATATGCAATACTTCATAAACAATGTCCTGCCTTGAGTCAGACTGTCCATTCTTCAGACTTATTAATGCTGAACTCGAATCTGATGCAATTGTTATCTTACTTGGTCTAGTTGTAATAGTGATGTCTTAGAAGCTGATCCATATGCCATGCACCCATAATCAAATACTGTTCTGATCAGGCGTGTAGATATAGTTTTTAGTGCCGTTCTATCTGCTCCCCAGTCCACTCCACACAAACACCTCATAACATTCAACACTTTTTTACATTTGTCGTTAATCTTTTTAATATGTACATTCCATGTCAATCTTCTGTCAAACCATATTATTTATGGTCAAACCAAATATTTAAAAGACTCAACCCTCTCCAATTCTTTGCCAGCTAATCTCAGAGTCAAATCATCCCTGATCCTCTTTTTGGTAAATATAATCATTTTTGTTTTATCCTCAGATATTCTAAATCCCCATTTCATTGCCCATTCCTGCACTGTATTCAGTGTTTGTTGCATTTTGTCCATTAAAAAGTCTATGTTTCTCCCTCTCTTCCATAGTGCCCCATCATCAGCAAACAGTGCTACGCCAGTGTTGGTTTGTATATCTTTAAATATCCCATTGATCATAATTGAAAAAAGCAACGGGCTAATTATACTACCTTGTGGAATGCCATTCTCTACTTGATAGCTGTCACTGATTATACCATTTATTTTAACTGTTATAGACCGTCCCGATAAAAAATCTTTTACCCAGTGGTACATATGCCCTCTAACTCCCATCCGATTCAACTTTATTAAAAGACCATCCTTCCACAACATATCATAAGCTTTCTCAATATCAAGAAATACTGCAACCTCTGATTCCCTATTCACCTGCGCTTTCCTAATGCCATCCTCTAATCATATACAGTTGTGGTCAAAAGTTTACATACACTTGTAAAAAAACATAATGTTATGGCTGTCTTGAGTTTTCAATAAGTTCTACAACTCTTATTTTTCTGTGATAGAGTGATCGGAACACATACATGTTTGTCACAAAAAACAGTCATAAAATTTGGTTCTTTCATAAATTTATTATGGGTCTGCTGAAAATGTCACCAAATCTGCTGGGTCAAAAATATACATACAGCAACATTAGTATTTGGTTACATGTCCCTTGGCCATTTTCACGGCAACTAGGCGCTTTTGGTAGCCATCCACAAGCTCCTGGCAAGCTTCAGGTCGAATGTTTGACCACTCTTCTTGACAGAATTGGTGCAGTTCAGCTAAATGTGATGGTTTTCTTGCATGAACCCGTTTCTTTAGCACTGTCCACATGTTCTCAATAGGGTTTAAGTCAGGACTTTGGGAAGGCCATTCTAAAACCTTAATTCTAGCCTGGTTTAGCCATTCCTTTACCACTTTTGATGTGTGTTTTGGGTCATTGTCTTGTTGGAACACCCAACTGCGCCCAAGACCCAACCTTCGGGCTGATGGTTTTAAGTTTTCCTGCAGAATTTGGAGGTAATCCTCCTTCTTCATTATCCCATTTACTTTCTGCAAAGAACCAGTTCCACTGGCAGCAAAACATCCCCAGAGCATAATACTACCACCACCATGCTTGACAGTAGGCATGGTGTTCCTGGGATTAAAGGCCTCACCTTTTCTCCTCCAAACATATTGCTGGGTGTTGTGGCCAAACAGCTCAATTTTTGTTTCGTCTGACCAGAGAACTTTCCTCCAGAAGGTTTTATCTTTGTCCATGTGATCAGCAGCAAACTTCAGCCGAGTCTTAAGGTGCCTTTTCTGGAGCAAGGGCTTCTTTCTTGCACGGCAGCCTCTCAGTCCATGGCGATGTAAAACACGCTTGACTGTGGAGACTGACACCTGTGTTCCATCAGCTTCCAAATCCTTGCAGACCTGCTTCTTGGTGATTCTTGGTTGACTCTTGACCATCCTGACCAATCTCCTCTCGGCAGCATGTGATAACTTGCGTTTTCTTCCTGATCGTGGCAGTGACACAACTGTTCCATGCACTTTATACTTGCGTATAATTGTCTGCACAGTTGCTCTTGGGACCTGTAGCTGCTTTGAAATGGCTCCAAGTGACTTCCCTGACTTGTTCAAGTCAATAATTCGCTTTTTCAGATCCACACTGAGTTCCTTTGACTTTCCCATTGTAGCTTTTGTAGCTGAGTCTAATCACTGGGTCAAATGAGCCCTATTTAAATGGGCTCATGAGAAGTCAACAGCTGTAGTCAATCAGAATCACTTACAAGAAGTGAAGAGGCCATGACATGAAGCTAATTTGATTGACACAACTCGCTACATCACCAAAATTGACAAATTTTGTTGCTGTATGTATATTTTTGACCCAGCAGATTTGGTGACATTTTCAGCAGACCCATAATAAATTTATGAAAGAACCAAATTTTATGACTGTTTTTTGTGACAAACATGTATGTGTTCCGATCACTCTATCACAGAAAAATAAGAGTTGTAGAACTTATTGAAAACTCAAGACAGCCATAACATTATGTTTTTTTACAAGTGTATGTAAACTTTTGACCACAACTGTAATAGGATCCACTGTCCACCTTCCTTTCCTAAATCCAATTTGATAATTTTGCAACTTTCCTTTGGTCTCAATCCAGAAAGTTAGCCTATCATTTATCATTCTATCAATGGATATCATATCCATTGTCTTACCCATGTGTGATGTTAATGCAATTGGTCTGTAATTACTAGGTTGTTCTTTTTAATGGGTATAATCACTGCTTTCTTCCACTCAGTCGGAATTGCCCCCACCTCCCATATTTTATTGTAAAGGCATAATAGTACGTCCTTACCTTTATCCGTTAAATTGTTTAACATGGAGTAACAGATTCCATCTTTTCCTGGGGATGTTTTGCTTAATTTCCTTAGAGCTAGGGGTGTCACGATTCTCTAAATCCTCGATTCGATTTCATTTTCGATTTGAGGGTCACGATTCGATTCGATTCTCGATTTTCTTGTTTTTTTTCTTGTTATTATTTTATGCCTCATAAAATTTAAATAATATATTTATTATTATTATTATTATAAATATTATAAATATTATTATTATTATTTATTAAGATATATATGGTAATGCCATCTAGTGACTTTTTTTGGTAGCAACAGTGTGCACTATTAAAACAAGCAGTTTATCAGAGCTGTGTGTGGATGGCTGGTGAAACTGCTCACTTACATGAAGCTGCAGTTCTTCATCCAACCACTAGTCGGAGCTGCAGCAGCAGCAGCACAAGCCCCGCTCTCTTCACTCAGTCACTACTTCAGTACAGCCCAGCCACGGGCTACAGGGCTCAGCCAGTCCGTTTTTACTGTTTCTGTAAACAAATAAAGGTTTTAACCCCACTAACCGGATAATACAGCTCACTACAGTTCATCTTTCAGCCCAAGCAGCTAACAGCAGCAGGTTAGAACAGCCGACACGGAGTCACTGCTCGGATTACATTATAAACAGGTCAGTTAGCGCGCTGCTAACCTCATGATGTTTATAACTACGGAGTTTAGTGGACACACCACGGCCGCCAGGTAAGTCTTTTAAAGGCTACTGAAGACTATTAAAGGCTATTAGAGGTTATTGAAAGCATTATTGGGGGGCAGAAATCAGTACATGCTGGTTAGATAAGTGATGTGGTGAAACTGTGACTAGCGCTGTCACAGTGATGTTTATTAACGTCATTAAAACAGATTTTGTCAGGTATTGTCTTATAAATATTTACACATAACTTATATCTCTCCTGAAAAGCAATTATTTTAGTCAGAAACAGGCTTGTGTTTACTTTATCTGAGAGAAAGATGTTTTTTTAATTCAATGGAAAGCAACAGGTGTAGTCAATTATAAGTTTAAGATTTTTAATCCACCTCACTGTGATCTATAGTCAGTGTTCTCAAGTCACACTGACACACGCATTTCAGCGAGTTCACACGCTCTTTTTGACTTCGATACTCGAGACCATGACCTCATTTCGATTCGATTTCGATAAAATATCGAGATCGTGACACCCCTACTTAGAGCACTATTGAGATCTTGAAAATGTTTAATTTAGGATCTCTTCTTCATCACCATTCTTATTGTCAAGTGTGTCTAATTGTTCCCTCTCTACTTATTTTTTCCTCATCACTGAGGTTATCTGTACTATGCACTCTAACTAAAGTCTTTGCAATTATTTCTGCCTTCTCTTTATTAGTAGTAAACACATTTTGACCATCAACCAATGTTGGATAACCATAGTCCTTCCCATTTCCTTTCATTTTCTTAATCATCCCCCAAACTCTCTCCACTGGGGTAGTTCTACCTATGGAATCACAAAATCTTATCCAATGCTCTCTCTTTGCCCTTTTAATCGTTCTCCTAACCGTGGCCTGTGCTCTCTTGTACTCAACAAGATTTTAAAAGCCCTGTTCCTCTCTTTTATGACTTTCCTGCATTCAGCCGTCCACCATGGAACTATCTTGCTACATCTCTTAGGTTTTGATTTTGGTATAGATAATTCTGCAGCACTGACTATGCTATAACTGATTTCCTGACACAAATTTTCAATACCTAACATCTTGTCAATATGTATCATAAATCCTTCACTAAGTTCTCCAAATTTTCCCCAATCTGCCTTTTCTAAGATCAATTTTCCCTCTTTTATTTCATGCTCCTTTTCAAGCTTTATACCCATAACAGTTTTAATAGGATAGTGATCACTTCCAACTGTATCTCCCCTTAACACCTGCCATTAACATTTATCAGCAACAACCTTTGACACTATGGTAAGATCAATAGCCGATTCTGTACCTCTTATAATATCAACTCTAGTCCCTGTACCATCATTAATACAGAGCAATCCTGCTTGTTCTATAAACTCTTCTACTACCCTCCCATTACAATCATCTCTATCTCCCCATAATGTGCTGTGGGCATTAAAATCTCCACAAAAAATAGCTCTCCCATCAATATCCCTCCATATTTCTTCTAGCTGCTCCACCTCCAGTCTTCTACATGGGTTATAGAAATAAATTATTTTTACAGTACCTTCGCTTGACCATACCTCCAGAACTAGATACTCCAAGTCAACCCCTCTCTTTATCTCCCTAAACTGAACTCCTTTCTGTACAAAAGTAATGACCCCCCCCCCCTCCTTTACCAATCGTCCTGTCCATTCTTACTGAAGTATACCCTTTTATAATAAAATCCAATCTTTGTATTAACCATGATTCTTGTACAATCATATTTTCCACATACTTTTTAAAATCTTGTCCATTCGATATTAGACTCCTTGCATTCCACTGCAGTATAAATAAAACCATTATCCTGAGCCAGTCCATTCTTGAAATTGTTGTACCTCCTCATTTAAAGTATCTATAATGATTTCCCATCTCAATTCTTTAATGTCCAAGTATTTCTCTGCAGATTTGACTATTATTTTAATCCTCTCAGTTCGACTTTAATCTGAGCAGAGCAGTTAATAATACCCGCCATAAACAGAAGAAAGGTATTCTTATACATAATCAATGTATCCTCTTTGAGCCTGTCACATTTTGTACACTTAGCTTTGTCATGTCTTCCCTCTGTAACAGCTAGTGCTGGCACTGTCTCTACTCTTTTGACTGTTTTCGGTGCCTCTGCATAAGAAAGCCCTCCAATGGTTTTCACTCGCTGTATTTCCTACATTCTTTTACTCACCTCACACCCTCTATATGCTGAGCTGTGTTCCCTCCACAGTTACAACATTTGAGTTTCGCATCCTTTTCGCACTGTCCATACACTTGTTCTCCGCTGCACTTACTACATCTTTGTTTTCCCCTGCACACTGCCGCAACATGGCCAATTTTTTACTGCGGTCAAGCCAGCCCCCACTTCAAAACGCTTGGTCAAACCAGAGCCATAGAGAGAGAGAGTTGCATCAACTCCGTTCACTCCAATGGACCAGTTTTTTACAGCAATGGCGGACCGTGGAGCCTGTCAATAGTTCCCGGAAGTTAGCAGCAAATACTATCAGCACAGTGAAGCTGGAGCAGGATACACCATGTGTGGTCCACTTTTACAGGTTAGTACACTTAAATAATCTGATTGTGTTTTATCAGGACATCAGAATCAAACTAACATGTGCACTGAAGCATTTTAGTGAATTAACCCCCTCTTAAAAAGCAGATTTAGGGGAGTAAATCTATGCCAGGACAACGCGAATACAGTTACTGGCATTTAACATTAATGACTGAGAGCCTATTAGTTGTAAATTCCTAAATATCGTAATATCTTATATATCCAGATAGACAATGCTGACCTAACTAAGTAAATATCTAATATATCAATATATTATATATTCAGATAGACCATGCTAACCTAACTAAGTACATATCTTAATATCTAATATATCAATATCCTATATATCCAGATATACCATGCTTAACTAATTAAATATCTTAATATCTTATATATCCAGGTAGACCATGCTAAGCTAACTAAATATTGTAAATATCTTGTATGTCCAAATAGACCATGCTAAGCTAACTAAATAAATATCTTATATATCCAGGTAGACCATGCTAACCTAACTAGCTAGGTAAATAAAGCTTAACTCTATTCATTTCAGAAAGAACTTTAAACACTAACAAGAGATAAATGCTTAATAAATACAGACTACTGTGGAAACTAAGTACTAAGTAGTACTGCAGAATTTAGCTAAATGATAGCTACCTATTGCTCAGGTAGCTAACGCTAACTAGCTATCTTACTGTTTGTCTTAGTAACTACTAATTTAACAGAGATATGATTTAAGGTGATATGACCAATATTTATTTTATTATATATGTTTGATTAAGGATATAGGCTATATTGTCAACAGTAGGGAAAAACACTTTCCAATGCATGTGTAATTTAAGATAGCATAATTAGTTATGTTTAATAGTAGTGCATCTCAAAAGAAATGTTTAATATTGTTTAATTAACAGTAATCTTTTGTATTAATTATGCTTACAGTGACACATCTAACAATTTATATTTTAAGTTTTAAATTAATTATTTTAGGGATTTATTATTTCTGTTTTTTCATGAGCTTTTAGAAAAGTAAAACAAAAACAGTTTTGGGATATGTCTCTTTATATGTAGTGATTATAAAATTTGACAGATTTTTTTTTTATTAAACTATGATAGAAAAAAATTCATTATATTCAGGTTTTCCAAAAACAAACCCAATAAATATAAGTGTGTGTTATTGTTTGTTTTATATAAATATAAAATAAGTAAATAATGAATACAAAATATAACAACTTTAATACAATAATCTTTCTTGTCTTCATTTTATATTAAATAATAATAATAATAAAATGTAGATAATGTTTCCAAAATGTTTAATTGTATTCATGTATTAAATGCAATCATGTCTCAATTTTCTTATTCTCTTCCTGCTTTTGTATTCCCCAGGGTTCATTCTTCCGAACTACACAAGTAAACCCCATTTTATGTAATCTGTGCTGATTCTTTGGTTTATTTACATGTGCAATGTACTATTTTCCTTTAGTTGATTTACATGTGTTCTGTACTTTGTTTTTCTGTATGTAGCCTCTCTATATTCTGATATCAGTCTTTAAAGTTATATATCATCTCATGTTTGTTGTAAAAATAATAAAGCTGTTGCAAATAATGTGGTTCCTCTTTCTTAATCCAAATAATTCTGCATGAAATATTCAGGTGGTGACTTAAGAATATTTGCAGATCTTTGTATCCTTTGATTAAATTATTTTTGCAGTAAACTCTAAATATATGCAAGCCAAAACTTCTCCATCTTCTTTTGAACCTAAAATTTTACTTGTAGCGACTGCATTTGCACAGTGTCATGAAATTAATATTAATTAACATACAAATTTAGCCTATAAAAACTCTCTTATGGATTACAATATTGGATTCACACAGAATAACATAAGCCTTAAATAAGTCAATATATGGTCACAATAATCCTCAATGAATTATCTATGTATAATGAAATAATATATATATATATATATATATATATATATATATATATAATATATATATATATATATATATATATATATATATATATATATAATATATATATATATATATATATATATATATATATATATATATATATATATATATATAATTCATTGAGGATTATTTATATATTATTATTAGTGCCCCAAAATCGCAATTCTGTCTCTGTGTTTATGGGCTCAAATTGCCCACCAAGAACTTCCTGGAACTATCTGAAATCTCCATGAATCACGTGACCATCAAGGATTTTGAACTTCCGTTGTCGCGACTCTCTCTCTCTCTCTATGGCTCTGGGTCAAACTAGCCCCCACGCTGTTTCTTAGAGCGCGCATACACTGAACATTGCGGCAAGCGTGAGAAGGAACACATTTCAAAATAAAAGTATAATATCACGACATTATGCTGTGGAGTGGTATTAAAAGGAATCCACATAATATCACATGTTTTGTCTGATATCACATGTCAATTTCATGTAGTCCTGGTAGTACACAAAATAAAAGCCCTGTAAATTATAACAATTATGTTAATTAAATAATACTAATACTAATAATAATAATACTAACAATACTACTACTACTACTAATAATAATACTTGTATGTGTCACTCACTTAATAGCAGGGCATTATAATGTGTCATTTCAAAATAAAGGCCCTTTAAATTGTAACATTTATGTAATTTTACACAATGTTTAGACTGTTATTAAAAGAAATCTGTCTGATATCACAGTTCAATTTCAGATAGTCCTGATAGTACACTACTTGTATGTGTCACTCACTTAAAATGAGAACATTTTGATGCGTCATTTCTAAATAAAGGCCCTTTAAATTATAACAATATTTTATTTCAAAAATGTTTAGACTGTTATTAAAAGGAATCTGTCTGATATCACAGCTCAATTTTATATAGCCCTGATAGTACACCACTTGTATGTTTCACTCACTTAAAATCAGAACATTTTGATGTGTCATTTCAAAATAAGGGCCATTTAAATTGTAACATTTATGTAATTTTACACAATGTTTAGACTGTTATTAAAAGAAATCTGTCTAAAATCACAGCTCAATTTTATATAGTCCTGATAGTACACTACTTGTATGTTTCACTCACTTAATATCAGAACATTTTGATGTGTCATTTCAAAATAAAGGCCCTTTAAATTATAACATTTATGTAATTTTACACAATATTTAGACTGTTCTTAAAATAAATCTGTCTGATATCACAGTTCAATTTCATATAGTCCTGATAGTACACTACTTGTATGTGTCACTCACTTAATAACAGAACATTTTGATGTGTCATTTCAAAATAAAGGCCCTTTAAATTGTAACATTTATGTAATTTTACACAATGTTTAGACTGTTATTAAAAGAAATCTGTCTGATATCACAGGTCAATTTCATATATCCCTGATAGTACACTACTTGTATGTTTCACTCACTTAAAATCAGAACATTTTGATGTGTCATTTCAAAATAAAGGCCCTTTAAATTATAACATTTATGTAATTTTACACAATGTTTAGACTGTTATTAAAAGAAATCTGTCTGATATCACAGTTCAATTTCAGATAGTCCTGATAGTACACTACTTGTATATTTCACTCAATTACTATCAGAACATTTTGATGTGTCATTTTAAAATAAAGGCCCTTTAAATTGTAACATTTATGTAATTTTACACAATGTTTAGACTGTTCTTAAAAGAAATCTGTCTGATATCACAGTTCAATTTCATATAGTCCTGATAGTACACTACTTGTATGTTTCACTCACTTAAAATCAGAACATTTTGATGTGTCATTTCAAAATAAGGGCCATTTAAGTTGTAACAATATTTTATTTCAACACAATGTTTAGACTGTTATTAAAATGAATCTGTCTGATATCACAGGTCAATTTCATAAAGTCCTGATAGTACACTACTTGTAAGTTTCACTCACTTAAAATCAGAACATTTTGATGTGTCATTTCAAAATAAAGGCCCTTTAAATTATAACAAAATTTTATTTCAACACAATGTTTAGACTGTTATTAAAAGAAATCTGTCTGATATCACAGGTCAATATCATATAGTCCTGATAGTACACTACTTGTATGTGTAACTCACTTAATAACAGAACATTTTGATGTCATTTCAAAATAAAGGCCTTTTAAATTATAACAATATTTTTATTTTAACACAAGTTTTGACTGTTATTAAAATGAATCTGTGTGATATCACAGGTCAATTTCATATTTCATTTCATAATTTAAAGGGCCTTTATTTTGAAATGACACGTCAAAATGTTCTGATATTACGTGAGTGAAACATACAAGTAGTGTACTATCAGGACTATATGAAATTGACCTGTGATATCAGACAGATTTCTTTTAATAACAGTCTAAACATTGTGTAAAATTACATAAATGTTACAGTTTAAAGGGCCTTTATTTTGAAATGACACATCAAAATGTTCTGTTATTAAGTGAGTGACACATACAAGTAGTGTACTATCAGGACTATATGAAATTGACCTGTGATATCAGACAGATTTCTTTTAATAACAGTCTAAACATTGTGTAAAATTACATAAATGTTACAATTTAAAGGGCCTTTATTTTGAAATGACACATTATAATGCCCTGCTATTAAGTGAGTGACACATACAAGTATTATTATTAGTAGAAGTAGTATTGTTAGTATTATTATTATTAGTATTATTATTATTTAATTAACATAATTGTTATAATTTACAGGGCTTTTATTTTGTGTACTACCAGGACTACATGAAATTGACATGTGATATCAGACATAACATGTGATATTATGTGGATTCCTTTTAATACCACTCCACAGCATGTCGTGATATTAAGGGGGGACTTTTATTTTGAAATGTGTTCCTTCTCACGCTTGCCGCAATGTTCAGTGTATGCGCGCTCTAAGAAACAGCGTGGGGGCTAGTTTGACCAAGCGTTTTGAAGTGGGGGCTGGCTTGACCGCAGTGCAAAAAGCCTGCAGTGTGTGGAGCGGTAGAGCTTAGATCGGGCCCAAAAATCCAGCCCGACCCGGCCCAAATCCATGCACTTTCTGCCCGAGCCAGACCCGACTTGAGCCATAAACTGTCATTCTGAACCCGAGCCATTTTTTAGTAATTAGAGCGTTAAAATTGAGCTATTTAAAACATTTTCGGGCTGTTTGAATTAGCGAAATCTGTTAAGAATTATGTTAAATAACCTTGCGACGCTGAAGAAGCATAGACCTATTATTATTTCTTTTTTTTTTTATTCGCTTCTTTCTTTCTTTATTCCTTGTCTGTTGTACAGGCAGTGTGAGGTTGGTGGATGGTGGCAGTCGCTGTGCTGGGAGAGTGGAGGTTCTTCATAGAGGGCAGTGGGGAACAGTGTGTGGTGATGACTGGGATATGAGTGATGCTGCAGTGGTGTGTAGAGAGCTGGGCTGTGGAGAAGCTGTAGATGCACTGGGCAAATCTCATTTTGGATCAGGATCAGGACCAATCTGGATGGATGATGTGGACTGTAGTGGATCAGAGTCTAGACTGAAGAACTGTAGATCACCAGTATGGGGTAAACATGACTGCAATGAAACCCACAATTCTGGAGTCATCTGTTCAGGCAAGCTACACTATGTTCATATAATATGTGCACTGTATTGAATAGTTACATTGTGTGTCTGTGCTGTCTGACTTTCATTTATTAAATCCTGTTGTTATCTCATTGTTTATGCTCTTGTGATATTTTAGGAGCCAGGCTGGTTTTAGGTTCTCGCTGCTCTGGGAGAGTGGAGGTTCTTCATGGAGAGAGCTGGGTCACAGTGTGTGATGCTGACTTTAACCAGCAGGATGCAGAGGTTGTGTGTCGAGAGCTGGGCTGTGGTTCTCCTGTGGAGGTTCTGGGAGCAGCTGCGTTTGGTAGAGGGGAGGGTCAGGTGTGGTCAGAGGTGCTTCAGTGTAGAGGAAACAAATCTCAGACTCACTTCTGTCCAAAATCATCTTCACTCAAACACAACTGCTCCCATGATAATGATGTGGGACTGGTGTGTGCAGGTAAGAACTGCATTCAGCACAATGAGCCTGTGACTTCATCTATTCCTACTTAGACAGCCCTCTGTCTCAGTAGCTCAGCCCTGTGCTCCATTACCTGTTTGCCATTAAGACCTGGTGAAATTAAATATTTGTGACTTATTTGTGAGGGTGTTATGTTTGTGCAGCATTACTGTTCTGGCATTTGTTTTTTAGTGGATAATAGTGTAATAAAGTGTAGGGGATCTGTGTTTGTCTAGAATACCTTGCAGTGTGAGTTTAAAAACATTAAAAACACAGCTAGCAGAAACGTCCTGATGGATAGCACTAATTGTAAACACAATAGACTTTGGACAAATGTAATGAGTTTCTCTAGTCTAACAGACACAAGAGACTGTTGTTTTGGAGATAATTTGTGGATTTTTGGAGCTGCAGTAACACATTATACAAAATGGCTACAGCAACATGTATCCATGTGAATCACATGTAATATTCTGGGTTGGAGTGGAACAGACTTAGAATACTTGTACTGGCAGCACATAGTTTAAAAGCAAGAATGGTGAATTAAGTATGTGTCTACTGTTCTGTTCCTCCAGTCCATTAAGCAGGTAACAAGACTGGTGGAGGTCATATAGTGTCTGGAAAATAACTGCTCACAGGATTGCCAACAAATTAAAAGTCTATGTGTATCTTTCTTTTTTATTTTTGTTATTTTGAAACTGTAAAGGGAAAAAATATTAAAAATGCTAAATAGACGTGTCCACTTCAATGTTATGTGTTCTAAACATTAGGTCATTTTTATTTCCTTCTGTAGTCACAATAATATACATTTTGATTAGGGGTGTCCTATGCTGGAGTTATCTGTTCAGGTAAAACGCTGTAAACAGGGACTGTACATTATCTGCCATGTAGGCAAAGTGTACAGCACATATGATTTTTCTTTTTAACCCACCCTAAATCCTTGTTGATTGCCAAGGTAAATTGGTATGTTTAAACTGAGCAATCACCAAACTGTGCTGTACACTGGAATTCTCAACCAACAATTAATTTACTGATTTTTTTTTTTACTGATTTCATAATTTTGCTGATCCATATTAATTTGTTTAATGTAATTCATAGCTTTACTGAACTTATTTTGAATCCTTATACTCTCTTTAGTTTTTTCCAATGCATTTATGAATCATTCATTGTGCAATATTTAGCATCATCATGCTTAATCATTTATCATTACTGATAAATAAGCTTTCTTTTTTTCATGGTAATTTTTAGGAGTCCTGTTGGTTAATGGCTCTCGCTGCTCTGGAAGAGTGGAGGTTCTTCATGGTGAGAGCTGGGTCACAGTGTGTGATGCTGACTTTAACCAGCAGGATGCAGAGGTTGTGTGTCGAGAGCTGGGCTGTGGTTCTCCTGTGGAGATTCTGGGAGCAGCTGCTTTTGGTAGAGGGGAGGGTCCGGTGTGGTCAGAGGAGCTTCAGTGTAGAGGAAACGAATCACAGATTCACTTCTGTCCAAAATCATCTTTACTCAAACACAACTGCTCCCATGATAATGATGTGGGACTGGTGTGTTCTGGTAAGAGCTGCATGTTTGTGATTAATGTCATTAAGATTAGCTCAATGTTTATGTAAACTTTTTGTAATTCTGTCAAAAATGCAAATGTCTTGCTATTATTTCAGTTTTCAGCCACAATTCTACTTTACATCATTGATAGTGGTGAAAATACATGTTTTTTTCCATTCTTTCTCAATGTCTTGGTCTGTCTTACTCACTGTTGTACAGGCAGTGTGAGGTTGGTAGATGGTGACAGTCGCTGTGCTGGGAGAGTGGAGGTTCTTTATAGAGGACAGTGGGGATCAGTGTGTGGTAATAACTGGGATATGAGAGATGCTGCAGTGGTGTGTAGAGAGCTGGGCTGTGGAGAAGCTGTAGATACATATCATGAGTCTTACTTTGGATCAGCATCAGGACCAATCTGGATGGATAATGTGCACTGCAGTGGCTCTGAGTCTACACTGAGGAACTGTGAATCAGCAGGATGGGGTAAACATAACTGTGATCATTCTAAAGATGCTGGAGTCATCTGTTCAGGTAAATTGTATCAGTAAATTATTTTATGTTCCCTTCTGTTAACTAGGAACAGGAAACTGTTCATAATATATCATACATGTAAAACAAAGTCTTGTAAGTGGTGGGAAAGGACCCATTTTAGAGGCTTAGGGTCCAGTTAAGCGTAGTAGTACTGTTTGTAAGGAAACAGATAGCGTTCATTTAGTCAACTTTTCCACTGAAGGTTAAATGCCATATCTCTTTTGACCATTCTTGCTGTGTTAATGTCAGAGATTCAATGACATGGAAAGACATCTTCATGTTGAAGCAGTGACTCACATATGTTTAAATTCAGCTTTATGTTCACAATTTTTAGGAGTCCGGGTGGTTGGTGGTTCTCACTGTTCTGGGAGAGTGGAGGTTCTTCATGGAGAGAGCTGGGTCACAGTGTGTGATGCTGACTTTAACCAGCAGGATGCAGAGGTTGTGTGTCGAGAGCTGGGCTGTGGTTCTCTTGTGGAGGTTCTGGGAGCAGCTGCTTTTGGTAGAGGGGAGGGTCAGGTGTGGTCAGAGAAGCTTCAGTGTAGAGGAACTGAATCTCAGATTCACTTCTGTCCAAAATCATCTTCACTCAAACACAACTGCTCCCATGATAATGATGTGGGACTGGTGTGTGCAGGTAAGTGTTTTTCAAAAAAATGTTTCCCATTTTTACTCTTACTAGTTCATAATTCGGTAAATTTTTCTTGTTCTTATTTTCTCTTACACAGACAGTGTGAGGTTGGCGGATGGTGGCAGTCGCTGTGCTGGAAGAGCAGAGGTTTTTCACAGAGGACAGTGGGGAACAATTTGTGGTGCTGGTGCAAATTTCATAGCGGGTTTTGTCATGTGTAAAGAGTTGGGCTGTGGAGAGCCGTTTAGGACTGATGCAGCTGTTCCAGGATCTGCACCGATCTGGATGAGTCATGTGAAGTGTACTGGATCTACACTGAAACACTGTGGATCATTAGGGTGGGGAACACAGCTGTAATCATAATATGGATATTGAGCTTACCTGTTCAGGTATGTTTTAATTAGACAAAAACTGTAATACGTACGTATTACATGTATTACATTTGTGAACTTTCTGAGAATGTTTCGACACATCATAGACAAAATCAAATCAGAGATCATATGATGGAATGTCACTGTTTTGTATACCTATTCCGTATTAAATGTTCTATTACTGTCACGCCTGGCCCTGTTTCCTGTCTGTCCTCGTGCCTGTGTTGTCCCACGTGACCCGTGCCCCTGTGTTCTGCCTGTGATTTTCCATTACCTCATGTCTCATTTGTAGCTCCACCCCTTCCCCAGGTGTTTCCACTCCCAGTGTGTTTCCTGTTATGTTAAAAAGACTTCCTCTGTTACTTGTCCTCGGTCGGTCTTTGCACTGTCCCCCGTTGTCTGTCTCTCTGCGTTTCTATATCTCTCTGTGTTTCATTAGTCATTGCCCTAGGTCCTTGTTTAGTGTTTATCTCTGTTTGTTTCGAGTTCCCTAGTTTACTCCATTACCCTGTTTAGTGTATTCATCCTCTTCTAGTTTAGTTTCTTGTTTTATTTTCTTGTATATATCCCTAGTTTATTCCCTTGCCCTGTTTAAGTTCATCCTGTCTAGTTTTATAGCCTCTGTTTCTTGTTTACTTGTTTATTTATATTTATTTAATAAATTTCGCCCTACCTGTGTTTACGTCCGCCTCCTCGTCTCTCTGCCTGGGTCAACCCTGACAAAAAGACCGACCATCATGGACGTAAACCAGTGGTATGCTGCTCGGAAGGCGGACCTGGAGTATCTCCGCCTCCTCGCCGAGCAAATCCGGGGAGATGACCCGCTCCCAGCGCCTTTCCTCGGGTTGGAGCCTGTCAGCCCAGCTTCAGTGGCGCCCACCGAGACCCACAAGGGGATCCCGTGGACTGGCTCCAGGATGGCGATCCGCCATGCTCCATTCGGGACCCCGGCGTTGGAATCCCCGAGGCCCCAAGGACGCCGCAGGCCTCGGGGTAGACGTTTTAAGGGGTCCCGCCAGCCGGAGGAGGAGCCCGTTTCCGGGGAGGATTTTCTTGGGGGGGCGCTAGGGCTGTGTGCGGTCAGCCTCGATCCTCGCCCCGACGAGGACGGGGGTGGCATGGATGCAGGCTGTGAGGAGTCCTATTCCTGGGACTACTCCGATCTCCTCACACCTGCATCCAGTGAAGAGGAGTTTGAGGACTGCCCTCCTGCACCAGCCCGCCTGCCGCTACTTCCTTCCACGGTGGCAGCAGAACCGCGCTCCGAGACCCCCTGCGCGGCGAGCCAGCCGCGGTCAAAGACTTTCCCCGCGCCAGCTTTCACCGGCGAACCAGCGCTCCCCGCGCTACTCACACCTGACGCTGCACGAGAGAGTAGGACTCCAGTCCGGGTTTTCACTTCGACCGCAGCTTCGGGCTCCAGTGCTGCAGCGTCAGATCTCTTCTTGCCACGCCCCGTGAAGCACGCGTCTGAAACGCTGCACCCCTTGATACAAGCGGCGGCCGCGCCGCTCTCCGAGACTTTAGCGGCGGCCACGCCTCTCTCCCAGACTGCAGCGGCGGCAGCGCCGCTCTCCGCGATTTCAGCGGCGGCCGCGCCGCTCCCCGAGACTTCAGCGGCGGCCGCGCCGCGCTCACAGACTGCAGCGGCGGCAGCGCCGCTCTCCGAGATTTCAGCGGCGGCCGCGCCGCGCTCACAGACTGCAGCGGCGGCAGCGCCGCTCTCCGAGTTTTCAGCGGCGGCCGCGCCGCTCTCCCAAGCACCAGCAGTCCCAGCTGCTCCAGTTCAAGCACCAGCAGTCCCAGCTGCTCCAGTTCAAGCACCAGCAGTCCCAGCTGCTCCAGTTCAAGCACCAGCAGTCCCAGCTGCTCCAGTTCAAGCACCAGCAGTCCCAGCTGCTCCAGTTCAAGCACCAGCAGTCCCAGCTGCTCCAGTTCAAGCACCAGCAGTCCCAGCTGCTCCAGTTCAAGCACCAGCAGTCCCAGCTGCTCCGGCTCAAGCACCAGCAGTCCCAGCTGCTCCGGCTCAAGCACCAGCAGTCCCAGCTGCTCCGGCTCAAGCACCAGCAGTCCCAGCTGCTCCGGCTCAAGCACCAGCAGTCCCAGCTGCTCCGGCTCAAGCACCAGCAGTCCCAGCTGCTCCGGCTCAAGCACCAGCAGTCCCAGCTGCTCCGGCTCAAGCACCAGCAGTCCCAGCTGCTCCGGCTCAAGCACCAGCAGTCCCAGCTGCTCCGGCTCAAGCACCAGCAGTCCCAGCTGCTCCGGCTCAAGCACCAGCAGTCCCAGCTGCTCCGGCTCAAGCACCAGCAGTCCCAGCTGCTCCGGCTCAAGCACCAGCAGTCCCAGCTGCTCCGGCTCCAGCACCAGCAGTCCCAGCTGCTCCGGCTCCAGCTCAAGCACCTGCAGCTCCCAGAACTATGTTTGGGCCTAGGCCCCGTATTTCCAGGCCTGCTCCAAGGCCTCCTGACTTTGCCCCCAGTTATGTGCCCAGGCTGTCCCCACAGACTTTTGCCAGTCCTGGGCACCCACCTATGTTTTTGGTCCCCCTGTCTCTCCCTGTCCTGGTCCCTGTATCTGTGAGTGTTCCAGTTCCTGTCCCCGGTGGTTTCTCTGTTCCTGTCCCTGTTACTGTGTTTGTTTCCGTCCCCGTCAATGTTCTTGTCCCTGTTCCCATGTCCGGTCCCGTCCAGTCTCTGTCTCATGTCCAGTCTCCGTCACCTGTCCAGTTCCCCGTCCAGTCTCCGTCACCTGTCCGGTTCCCCGTCCAGTCTCCGTCACCTGTCCGGTTCCCCGTCCAGTCTCCGTCACCTGTCCAGTTCCCCGTCCAGTCTCCGTCACCTGTCCAGTTCCCCGTCCAGTCTCCGTTCCCCGTCCAGTCTCCGTCACCTGTCCAGTTCCCCGTCCAGTGTCCGTTCCCTGTCCAGTCTCTGTCCCCTGTCCTGTCTCCATCTCCTGTCCAGTTCCCTGTCCAGTCTCCCGTTCAGTCTCCTGTTTTCCCCGGCCTCTCCCTGCCGCCAGCCCCCGGGGTTTGTTTTTCCGCGCCTCGGGAGCTGCGCGTTTAGGGGGAGGTTTCTGTCACGCCTGGCCCTGTTTCCTGTCTGTCCTCGTGCCTGTGTTGTCCCACGTGACCCGTGCCCCTGTGTTCTGCCTGTGATTTTCCATTACCTCATGTCTCATTTGTAGCTCCACCCCTTCCCCAGGTGTTTCCACTCCCAGTGTGTTTCCTGTTATGTTAAAAAGACTTCCTCTGTTACTTGTCCTCGGTCGGTCTTTGCACTGTCCCCCGTTGTCTGTCTCTCTGCGTTTCTATATCTCTCTGTGTTTCATTAGTCATTGCCCTAGGTCCTTGTTTAGTGTTTATCTCTGTTTGTTTCGAGTTCCCTAGTTTACTCCATTACCCTGTTTAGTGTATTCATCCTCTTCTAGTTTAGTTTCTTGTTTTATTTTCTTGTATATATCCCTAGTTTATTCCCTTGCCCTGTTTAAGTTCATCCTGTCTAGTTTTATAGCCTCTGTTTCTTGTTTACTTGTTTATTTATATTTATTTAATAAATTTCGCCCTACCTGTGTTTACGTCCGCCTCCTCGTCTCTCTGCCTGGGTCAACCCTGACAATTACATAGTAAATTCTGACAGTTACAGCTAATGTGAGAAGCAGTGATGTTTTTTTTAACATTTGCTTTGACTTTTATTTAATTGCTGAAAATATTAACCCAAGAAATTGTCTAGTCAGTTTCATTTTGTTTGATAAAATTTAATTTAATAAAAAAGGGTCTGCAGTACTGATTTGCTAGAGCACAACATTTGTTTTCAAAATTATAACCTGAATGAAACAAAATGCATTAGTCCTTTCCACTTCCAGACAACTTCTCAAACACTTTATGTGCCAAAACAAAACCAGTCAACACACTGTAATTAGAAACAGTGTCATTTCCAGCTTAACAATTTAGTGCTGGACGATATGACAAAACTTATGTCACAATATATTAATTTTAGTCGATGTGTTATCGTTTTGATATAAATGTGTACAGCTCAACTGAACAACTTCCTGATGTGTACATTATCACACACTGAGATTGCCAGACTATGGTATTCTATACCACTCTGCTGTTTCGCTTAAAAAAAATCAGTCAGTAAAGATGCTGTAAATACTGTACATATCTTAAAAAAAATGTTATAAATTGATGCTCCTTTATTCGTATGGAAATTACAAAAAATATAAATGAAGGTCACACATGCCAGATATTCTAGGCTACTCTAAAATAGTTAACATTTTTACATTTATTATTACAATAACAGCTTAAATGCTTTGCTGTGTAATAATAAAATATACCAGCCCTGCTTAAAATGATTAAAAATAATATGCAAATATGGACAGAATTAAGATATCAAATATGGACAGAATTTAGATATTTAATTATATTTTGACCAACAAAAAAAGTCAGAATAAAAAAAAAAAAAATTATTGTTTTTCTATAAATCTTTTGTTATGATTTTCAAAATGGCGGATTAGCCACTATGGCTATTTGGCGATGCCAACTGTTTTCCTAGCTAAATTAATCTGTATTATTAACATGGATGAATTGGATAGATTATGTGGTTTGATATGATCTGTGAACTGGGATCTAGCGTCGGAGGTCAGAGGGCACAAAGTAGGGTAATTAATGAGCAGTATTTTTGTTATTTGTGTTCATTTTTTTTATTCATTAATGCAGAGGTTGTGTGTCGAGAGCTGGGCTGTGGTTCTCCTGTGGAGGTTCTGGGAGCAGCTGCTTTTGGTAAAGGGAAGGGTCAGGTGTGGTCAGAGGAGCTTCAGTGTAGAGGAGATGAATCTGAGATTACTCTCTGTCCAATAACCTCTTCACACAAATACAACTGCTCTCATGGTAATGATGTGGGACTTGTATGTTCTGGTACAGTATAATATGTGATATTATCGTCTAACATTTCTTTATATAATATACAGTATAGGAGAGAACTTGCGCTTTTACGAGTCTCTTGGTTGTAAATTCAGGTCATACTCAGGCTCGGCTCGGGTATAGTGTGGGAGGCCCAGACAATCAAACACATCCGCCCAGATCCGGCCACTCCCCTCCCACTGTGCAGGTGTGCGAGAACATTTTTTAATCTAGTATTAACTTCTCTTAAGATAACTATGGTTATGTTAAGCAGTGTACTCTGTATTTCAGTCAGGTTCAATATTATTATTATTGTGCTCCTCTGACCTGTAAAAGGGAGAATAGCATTTATATTATGGCTGATTTAGGCTCACAACACTGATAAATACACTAAGTAACATTGGCAGACAATAATGCAACAATATTTTTGACAATACCTACAATATTACCATATCAGCCATATACTTCTTTTGTTTCAAAGACAATAAACACAAAAACAATAAATACCATTTCTTAAATAATGCTGCTCTAATCTCTTTCTCCTTCTGTAACCTCTTTTTCTTGACCATTTTTATGATATTTCTTTCAGACATATTTGTCACATTACCTTTTTCATCTGAAACAACTACAACTTACACCACAGGTACTCTTTTAATTAGTTCCTTTGTGTGATTTTTTTTTTAAAGTTTAAACAACACTATGCAGTGTTCAACAGTGTTTTTATTCTGTGTTTTCAGTACCAGCACAGCTAACAGAGAAAAAGACAGTCCCTCCTTCAAAAAATCCATCATCTAATTTTCCATACATCTATCCAGTGTCTCTCCTGGTTCTGGGATCTGTGCTCTTCCTGGCCTTAGTGCTTCTGGTTGTGCTGTTTTATCAGAACAGAGTGCTCAGGAGAGGTAGGGAGATTTAGAGATCATCTAAAATCCACTTTCTGTACTTTCTATAATCATCATTAGTCCTTCAATCTGTCATCAGTCTTCTCTTCTACTGAACTGACTCCATGTTTCTTTCTTTCTCTCTCACAGTGATTTCTAAGGCGAGGAGGAAGACTCTGCTTGAGGCAGTCTATGAAGAGATTAACCATAAATGTGTCACTAACAGATATACTAAAAGAGGTAAATTATATGTAGAGAGTTTCACTGAAGGCAGTCTTCACACAGTATGTAAAGTGGATCTAAGGTCAGATATCAAATAGCAATTCTGAGTGTTTAAATGACTATAAATGAAAAAACTACATGCAGTAAATCAATTGTAGCATTGTTAGCTTATCTTACAGGTTCAAAATAATATGTGTTACTCCACTGACTGTAATAGGAAGAATTACATATCTGTTACTATCAATTCAGGCCTGTACTGCTGTTAAAAAGCAGAGGAAAGGGATGGGGTTTGTTAGCCAACTTTCCCATTTCACCTTAAATGGTGCAAGAGACAGCAGAGGCTGCATCATTTAAGGCGGAACAGAACAATTAAATAAAATGAAAGCTAATCCAAGCTCCCCATAACAGGAATTAAGAAATTGACAATTGTTCCTTAATCACCAACCTTTCTGAAGACATACAATGCCATAAAATTAGCTAGGTTACTGAACCTTAGTGCTTCTGATGACGTATCTGGTTCATGAAGTGTTGTCCCAATTCTTATGGGGAGGATTTCACCCTTTACACTCAAAGAATGGTTGGGGTAAGTGGTAGGGCCATGGGGTGAAATGGGATTGGGCTTAAAGCCTCATCTCATTTTCAGACTTACAAATACATTTTTTTGCTGTAAATTTTGATTAAATAATTGAACTTTGGCATTCTGACTGTTCTGATCTCCTTTAACAGGAAGTTTTATCTCTGAAGATCAGCATTCAGGATATGAGGACGTAGATGAGGAGCTTCTCTCAGGTAAGTTGACATATACTGAATGTGTGTTAGAATTTTTAATGCAGAAGAAAAAACATATATATATTTTTTGTTTTATAGAAAAAAGTTCCATGCAATATGTGTAGGGTTCTGAAGTGTTTTAGCAGTTAGCATCAGGCTTCAGGCCGATAAGACTCACCCCTGAACGGGAAAATAGTGAGCGTGGTTAGCGGGTAATGCTAATGCTAAATTCAATTTATCTTTGACTACTCCATTATATCCATGTCTGGCACAAGTTAAAAACAATGTCTTGCCTACTGTACAGTTTGTAATAGTGATTTTAGGATTGCCCAGGGGTAACTACAGGATTGCAAAAGGCATGTTGAGGTGAGTTAATATCCTTTGGTGTGTGGGAGTTTTTTTTTTGTTTTTTTTTTAAAGGGACACACTTTGATTTGTCAACCAGTTCTGATCGCAGAGGGCGACAGTACCAATACATTGAAAACCCCTTAGTATTTTAAAAGTTTGAGTCTTTGAGTAACAGTGTCTTGCTGCCATCATCCTGATGCTGCTGTGCTGCAATGCATTTTTTAATTTTTACAGAAAACTATGGCGAGGTCTATGATGATATCATACCTGCTGAAGAGAGCCCACACATTACAAAAGGTTTGGATATTTTAATACGTACGATTTATTGTGGACACATGGTAAACATGCAAATTATATTTGCTTTTCACCTTAATCAAAAATATATCTATATATGTCTGTGCAGCATACATTATTATGGTTTTCTATATTATGATAATAAAGTGTGATTTTTTTCACACCTATAAAGAATGTGTCTTCTTTTTTTTTTCATTTTTAAAAGCACACTTAGCAACATGTTTCAGTTAATTAATGCATTTCATACTGTTTTAGATAAATAAATTAATCATTACAGAGAGAATAAAGGTTTTCTCAACCACCCTTGTGGTCCCATGGGCTCACAAGTTCCTGGCAGCGCCAGAGTCGGCCCGTTTCTCATTATAGATTAAGCAAGTTTGGACTCTTGTACTTTGTCAGAACGAACTTGGTAAGTTCGGCTCACGAGTGCATACTCCAGAGAACAGGACTTTTATTTTGTAATTGGAACTGCTGTGATCAGTAGAGTAGTAGGTGCATCCTTAGATGCATTTCCACAAACATACCCTACACCCGCCTCACAGGGCAGACAAACCGCCTTTGTTTGGTCCATCGCTCACCAGCCTTGCTGTAGTTCACAGGGAACCCACAATATTCCCACACTTAATCAGAGTTTCTGTAATCAGGATTAAAACTAGTTTTATATACTCTGTAACAGCATGAGAAACACAAAAAAGTTGTTTGTATGTGTAGTTAAAAGAAACTGTGACTTATCTTCATGGTGGATGTTATGTGTTTGGATCTGCTGTCTGCAGGTGCAGCTTTAATGCTGTATTTTGTGTGTTTACTCTCTCTGAAGTTTGTCTCCAGAAGGTAGCTGACTTTGTACCTTCCTTTGCCCATAGACACACACACAGACACAGACACAAGGAGGTGGAGCTGTGTTAATTAGTGCTGACGCTTTTTAAAAATATGGCGAAATGAAAAAAAAGCTTCTTCTGATTTGTCACTGAAAATGTTTGATAATTTCCTCTCCTCTTTCTAATAAGGTCATAGTGAGTGTGATTGGCGGCTGTGGGGAATCTCTCTCTCTCTCTCTCTCTCTCTCTCTGTCTCTCTGTCTCTCAGGTTCTTGAGTCTTATCTGGCTGAGTAGAGGTAAAGCTTGTTCTGCTGCTGAGTTGAGCATATATATATATAATATATACAGCATATTTAAACTAACTTTGTGGACTGTATGTATACTGGCCTCTTTTTCTGTTAGGATGTTGTTGGAAAGGCAGTGAATGGTATAAATTCCTTTATCCTCGAAGAACTTAACTACTTTCTCCACATCGGGCCGGGGATTGTCATGCACCGTGAGAAACCACGGACTCACTGCGCCAGCGTAGGGTCTTACAATGGGTTCAAGGATTTCATCTCAATACCTAAGAGCAGGCAGGGTACTGTTGTCTAACCTGTAGAGGCCTGGGCATCTACAGGCCTCCCCAGACCATCACTGATCCCCCACCAAACCAGACATGCTGAATGATGTTGCATAAAGTGGCATTTAATTGAAAAGTATATATTTACTTTTTGATCTTACATTCATGTGATTTACACTTTGCTATCATCCAGTCAGCCCATTTTAGTATTGCTATAGAAGTACAAATTAGTGACTGATTTCTTATGATCTCTAAATGGGAGCTTTTGATGTCCATGATTTGGTTTAAATGTATTTCAGCCTTGTTTGAGTATTATTATTTGAGTATAAGTGTAATTATTCTCTGATTATCAGTGTGTTTGTTTTTTTCTCCACACAGACAGTGTGAGGTTGGTGGATGGTGGGAGCCGCTGTGCTGGGAGAGTGGAAGTTCTTCATAGAGGACATTGGGGAACAGTTTGTGATGATTACTGGGATATGAGAGATGCTGCAGTGGTGTGTAGAGAGCTGGGCTGTGGGGAAGCCATAGATGCACCACGGAGAGCTCGCTTTGGATCAGGATCAGGACCGATCTGGGTGGAATATGCTAACTGTGCTGGATCAGAGTCTTCACTGAAGAACTGTAGGTCGTATGATTGGGGTAGACAGAGATGTAATCATGATGAAGACGCTGGTGCTGTTTGTGCAGGTAAGATGCAAAAAAATAAAACATATTACACAGAGATGTCAACAAATGTGATGAGGCCTGTGTTGGAATGTACTGAATTAATTAAACAACTGTTAGTTGTTTTATATACACCCCTGTAAAAAAACTTCTTTGTAACATGAAAAGTTTAAGCCTGAACCTAAATTCACTTTCATACACTTAATAAATGGATTATTACAGAGGTGGTTTTGAATGCTTTGGTTTAGAATTAGCAACTAAGAAATAATATATATATATTTTTAAAATCCTTGTATTTCAGTTAATGAAAAGTGCAAAATATAAAAATCACTGCCCCATATAATTTAATTCCCTTCTATTCAAATTAACCTCCCAGCCCTCCCAATGCTGTGTGTTAATATTAACGTACATGTTCTCTTTGCTCTTATAAACACATTGTAGAAGTCAGACTGGTGGGCAGATCTCACTGCTCTGGGAGAGTGGAGGTTCTTCATGGAGAGAGCTGGGTCACAGTGTGTGATGCTGACTTTGACCAGCAGGGTGCAGAGGTTGTGTGTCGAGAGCTGGGCTGTGGTTCTCCTGTGGAGGTTCTGGGAGCAGCTGCTTTTGGTAGAGGGGAGGGTCAGGTGTGTTTAGAGGAGCTTCAGTGTAGAGGCAGAGAATCACAGATTCACTTCTGTCCAAAATCATCTTCACTCAAACACAACTGCTCCCATGATAATGATGTGGGACTGGTGTGTGCTGGTATGAGCTAAATGGCTTATGTATTAATTTTGAGATTCAGTCTGATTTTTCAGATTTCTACATCTTTTCCTCTCTCTTTCTCTCTCTGTTGTACAGACAGTGTGAGGTTGGTGGATGGTGGCCATCGCTGTGCTGGGAGAGTGGAGGTTTTTTATAACAGAACATGGAGATCAGTGTGTGGTAAAAACTGGGATATAAGAGATGCTGCAGTGGTGTGTAGAGAGCTGGGCTGTGGGGAGGCTGTATTTAAAAATGTTCAGTTTGGACCAAGATCAGCCTGGATGGATGATGTGAACTGTAGTGGATCAGAGTCTTCAGTGAAGCACTGTAGATCAGCTGGATGGGTGGAACAAATTTGTAATCGACTTGCTGGAGTCATCTGTTCAGGTGAGCTCTCCTAAATCTTAAAATACTTGTCGTTGGAATGTATATCAGTTGTGCACAATTTATTTATTATAGCATTTCTTCCTAATCTGCCATAATCATGACCTACTTTCACCTATATTAACCCACTTTTATTTGGTTAAGACCACTAGATCAGTCACTGTTTGCTCAATCTCAGACCTGGTTTTGCGTTTAAAAAATAATGTGGCAAATTACTGTATAGAAGAAAACTATAAGCTGTAATAAACCTAGTTAACACTTATAATACAGCCTGTGTTTTAGAGCTTAAGTTCCCATAACTTACAGTGTGATTTCTCTGTATGAACTAGCACATACAAAATACTTACCGGGTCTTACTAGTACTTAAATGTAGGTAATAACTTGATATACTAAGTCAAATTATTAAAAAAGCAAATTATTATATGGAGATGAAAAGTGATTTTCACTATAAGACAATACTTAATTATAGAAAGACTATTGCTGTAGGCATGATGGAGAAATACATTTTTGTAATCTTTCCTTTCTGGTAGAAAATAATGGATTTCCATGCAGAAGTCCCATTCACAAAGAAACAGGCGTTAATATTTTTTAGTTAATTACAGTTACACCTTAGTTCAGTGGTACATGGCCAGAGTTTTTATCTTTATATATTTTAAGCAGTTAATTAGTACGATTGTTTGTGTTTAGTGCTTAAACTGTTAATTGACTCCATGTGTAAGCCCACACTGCAGTTTTTCACTGTCATCAGTTCTTCACTAATATTAGTTTCATCGGTCCTACAGTAGAACCCTGTGGAACTTCTTAAGGTTTCCAAGTACTTAATGCTGTGTGTTAATGTTAATGTACATGTTCTCTTTCTCTTATAAACTAATTTAGGGGTCAGATTGGTGGGCAGATCTCGCTGCTCTGGGAGAGTGGAGGTTCTTCATGGAGAGAGCTGGTTCACAGTGTGTGATGCTGACTTTGACCAGCAGGATGCAGAGGTTGTGTGTCGAGAGCTGGGCTGTGGTTCTCCTGTGGAGGTTCTGGGAGCAGCTGCTTTTGGTAGAGGGGAGGGTCCGGTGTGGTCAGAGGAGCTTCAGTGTAGAAGAACTGAATCTCAGATTCACTTCTGTCCAAAATCATCTTCACTCAAACACAACTGCTCCCATGATAATGATGTGGGACTGGTGTGTTCTGGTGAGAGCTACATATTTTATTTATTTTTTCTTTTTAGAGTCTTGATGAAAAGATGTTCTTTTCTTAGTGGTCAGTGTATAATGTACTTCATGAAACATATTCTTCTTAATTCTTTTATTGATATAGTCCATATTTGTGCATGCTGGAATATAGCACATGTGAATAGCATTAAAATGAAGTTTTACCAGATTTTAAAAGATGCAAAATGATGTTTGAGTTGTGCATTCAATCTTTCTCTTTCTGCTCTTTAGAAAGTGTGAGGTTGGTGGATGGTTTGAGTCGCTGTGCTGGGAGAGTGGAGGTTCTTCATAAAGGACAGTGGGGAACAGTGTGTGATGGTAACTGGGGTATGATAGATGCTGCAGTGGTGTGTAGAGAGCTGGGCTGTGGAGAGGCTGTAGATGCACTTAGTGGTGCTTACTTTGGATCAGGATCAGGACCAATCTGGATGGATAATGTGGAGTGTAGAGAATCAGAATCCATACTAAAGAACTGTAAATCAGCAGGATGGGGTAAACATAACTGTAATCATCCTAAAGATGCTGGAGTCATCTGTTCAAGTGAGTTACACTAAAAACTTAGTATGAACTTCTGTAATCAAAAAACCTTTTAACCCACTGCATAATGTTTATTATATTTTGATCATACCTAGGAGTCAGGCTGGTTGGAGGTTCTCACTGCTCTGGGAGAGTGGAGGATCTTCATGGAGAGAGCTGGGTCACAGTGTGTGATTCTGACTTTAACCAGCAGGGTGCAGAGGTTGTGTGTCGAGAGCTGGGCTGTGGTTCTCCTGTGGAGGTTCTGGGAGCAGCTGCTTTTGGTAGAGTGGAGGGTCCGGTGTGGTCAGAGGAGCTTCAGTGTAGAGGCAGCGAATCACAGATTCACTTCTGTCCAAAATCATCTTCACTCAAACACAACTGCTCCCATGATAATGATGTGGGACTGGCATGTTCTGGTAGGTATTTCACTTCCTTTTGTCAATTTCACACAAAATACTGACAAAAACACACATCCACCAAATTCAGATAATAGACAGGTGACGGAGACACAAATCCACCAGTTTGATTGATTTCTGTATTGCACAATATTATGAAAAAAGATATTAAGACATTAAAACATTAAGAAACCTTTAATTTGATTTGTCATTTATGTCCTTGAGGGCTAACCAGACTTTTTAATTTTACAAGGAGTGCTGCAGAGAAGTCAAAAAGCAAAAGTTTTATACATATGAAAAAATGTTTAGACTTTGACTATGTTGAATTGTTTTTGGTGACCATTTTAAAAGAAACTTACAAAGTCTTATTTTTTTTATCTAAAACTACAAGTATGTTTTTTTTTTTTAATGTCTACCATTGATTTACAGGCAGTGTGAGGAATAATAAATTATTTCATTTAGACTAAGATGAGTAATATTTAAGGAACTACACATACAGTGTGTAATGCAACATGTCAGATGTGTGGCATTCCTAATGTGCTTTCACTAATGTGATTTTGCGATGTGGTAGAGTGCTGATCGTGGGTCCAACAGTATCCAGCACTTTTTAGTGGATTAGTGGATTGACCTGTCAATGTGTTTAGCCATGGCATAGCACATCTTTCTTCTGACTAGCCTTGTAATCTGATGCTTTCTTCTGGGTGCAGTGTTTTTTGATGATCAATGTACACAAATACTATACTGTAGGTGACAAGCGAAGACTTGTTGGTGGTCCTCACGCATGCTCTGGGAGAGTATAGAAGCTTCATCGGAATTCTTGGCTTCCAGTGTGTGATGCTGACTTTAACCAGCAGGATGCAGAGGTTGTGTGCAGCTGGGAGCTGGGCTGTGGTTCTCCTGTGGAGGTTCTGGGAGCAGCTGCTTTTGGTAGAGCAGAGGGTCAGATGTGGTCAGAGGAGCTTCAGTGTAGAGGAAACGAATCTCATATGTACCTCTGCCAGACATCTCCTTCCCAACTGCTCTCACAACAAGGATGTGGGACTAAGATGCTCTGGTATGATGAAGTATGTTTGTAAAAGATTTAGATTAGTACTAAACTGTGAGCAATTAGTTTGTAATTACTGTATTTTTTTTATTATTATTGTATTGTATTATTGTTGCCTACTATTTTTCCTCTGTTAATTCAGGTCACACTCAGGCTCGGCTGATGAACGGCTCAGATTCCTGTTCTGGTCGAGTGGAGCTCCAGTACCTCAGTGAGTGGGGTACAGTGTGTGATGTAAGCTGGGATATGAGAGCTGCCAGTGTCCTCTGTGCTCAGCTGAAGTGTGGGAGTGCTGTGGCTGTGTTGGGGTCAGACTGGTTTGGGGAGGGGAGTGGCCGGATCTGGGCTGATGTGTTTGATTGTCAGGGAAACGAAACACACCTGTTAAAATGTCCCATTTCATCATGGAGTCGAACTGCATGCTCTCATGAACAGTATGCTGGAGTTATCTGTAGTGGTGAGATCTTACAGTTGCAGTATAATAAACAGTGTTGGGAAGTAACGGATTACATGTAACGGCGTTACGTAATCAGATTACAAATTATAAGTAACTGTAATCCGTTACAGTTACTGCTTCAATAAATGGTAATCAGATTACAGTTACTCTGCTAAAATTAAAGGATTACATTGCGGTACTTCCCTATTTTTTTGCTCTTCCAACACTGACAAAACGCAAATAACATTTTGCGGTGAATCGCTCTGATATGACAGGGAACTGTCTGCCCCTTCTCCCATCTCGCTGCACACACACACACACACAGGGAGGAGGGGCAGACAGCGGCTCTGCACACACAAAGAGACGAAATTAATTGACATTTTGGTCAACGAATAAAAACGAGACGAAAATGTTTGGCAGGGACGAAATCCAATCAGAACTGATTTAGTTCTGTGAAAGGTAGTGACCAGTTAGGAAGAGATCCAATCACTGCTACTTTAGCGAAGGTGGAGAGGCGGGACAAGCGGGGTACTCATCCAATCAGTACCTGTTTTTCCTGCAGTAGCGCTGCGCGCTCAGTTACAAACCCGGGAATTAACCTGTCGATACTTACGGAGCTCGACGAGGCTGAAGTTGGTTTGATATTCGCAGCTCCAGATTCGTTTGGCTCGATATTCGCAGCCTCGTATTCCCCGGCTGAAGTTGGTTTGATATTCGCAGCTGCCGCTTCACTGAACCACCGTGAACTAAAGGGAGCGTTCACAAACACCCGCTGTTTATATTAAACACCTCACAGATCAACACTGAAGGAGATAGAATGAAGAAAAGCAGTACATCTGTTTATTAACAATGTAAATATACAATATCGTATTAAATGTAATTTTGTATATTGTAAAATATTTATTTTAATTACTGAATTTATAATTATATATTACAATAAATAATTAAATATATATTTAATAAAATTATATTTTAAAAGCCATTGCGCTCAAAAAATATGAGGCAGATGTTCAAGTGTGATTTTGAAGAACTTTTTCATGTTGGGCCAGAACAAATACACATGATCTGAAGAGTACTAGCCTTCTACTTTAAGAAAAACCTGGAATTAGCCTGGCCCAAGCTGATTTTATACTTTAAAATTAACTGGCAAATTTTGAAAGACTTTTTCATCTTGGGCCAGAACACATACACATCAGATGAAGAGAACTACTCTCCCACTTTGAGGAAAACCTGGAATTAGCCTGGCCCGAGCTGATTTTATACTTTAAAATGAACTGGCAACATAGCATACCAATCCATAATGCACAATTTTTTTTTATGTAAAGCTGATGTTCTAGTGTGATTTTGAAGGACTTTTTCATCTTGGGCCAGAACAAATACACATGATCTGAAGAGTACTAGTCTTCTTCTTTAAGGAAAACCTGGAATTAGCCTGGCCCAAGCTGATTTTATACTTTAAAATGAACTGGCAACATGGCCTACCGATCCATAATGCACAAAAAAATTGAATATAAAGCTGATGTTCTAGTGTGATTTTGAAGGACTTTTTAATCTTGGGCCAGAACAAATACACATGATCTAAAGAGTACTAGTCTTCTACTTTAAGGAAAACCTGGAAATAGCTTGGCCCAAGCTGATTTTATACTTTAAAATGAACTGGCAACATGGAATACCGATCCATAAAGCACAATTCTTTTATGTAAAGCTGATGTTCTAGTGTGATTTTGAAGGACTTTTTCATCTTGTGCCAGACCAAATACACATGATCTGAAGAGTACTAGTCTTCTACTTTAAGGAAAACCTGGAATTAGCCTGGCCCAAGCTGATTTTATACTTTAAAATTAACTGGCAACATGGCCTACCGATCCATAATGCACAAAAAAATTGAATATAAAGCTGATGTTCTAGTGTGATTTTGAAGGACTTTTTCATATTGGGCCAGACCAAATACACATGATCTGAAGAGAACTAGTCTTCTACTTTAAGGAAAACCTGGAATTAGCCTGGCCCGAGCTGATTTTATACTTTAAAATTAACTGGCAACATAGCATACCGATCCATAATGCACAATTTTTTTTATGTAAAGCTGATGTTCCAGTGTGATTTTGAAGGACTTTTTCATATTGGGCCAGACCAAATACACATGATCTAAAGAGTACTAGCCTTCTACTTTAGGGAAAGCCTGGAATTAGCCTGGCCCAAGCTGATTTTATACTTTAAAATTAACTGGCAACATGGCCTACCGATCCATAATGCACAAAAGAATTGAATATAAAGCTGATGTTCTAGTGTGATTTTGAAGGACTTTTTAATCTTGGGCCAGACCAAATAGACATGATCTAAAGAGTACTAGTCTTCTACTTTAGGGAAAGCCTGGAATGAGCCTGGCCCAAGCTGATTTTATACTTTAAAATTAACTGGCAACATGGCATACCGATCCATAAGGCACAAAAAAGTTTAATTTAAAGCTGATGTTCTAGTGTGATTTTGAAGGACTTTTTAATCTTGGGCCAGACCAAATACACATGATCTGAAGAGTACTAGTCTTCTACTTTAAGTAAAACCTGGAATTAGCCTGGCCCAAGCTGATTTTATACTTTAAAATGAACTGGCAACATGTAATAACGATCCATAATGCACAAAGAAATTGAATATAAAGCTGATGTTCTAGTGTGATTTTGAAGGACTTTTTAATCTTGGGCCAGAACAAATACACATGATCTAAAGAGTTCTAGTCTTCTACTTTAGGGAAAGCCTGGAATTAGCCTGGCCCGAGCTGATTTTATACTTTAAAATTAACTGGCAACATGGCCTACCGATCCATAATGCACAAAAAAATTGAATATAAAGCTGATGTTCTAGTGTGATTTTGAAGGACTTTTTAATCTTGGGCCAGAACAAATACACATGATCTAAAGAGTACTAGTCTTCTACTTTAAGGAAAACCTGGAAATAGCTTGGCCCAAGCTGATTTTATACTTTAAAATTAACTGGCAACATGGAATACCGATCCATAATGCACAATTTTTTTATGTAAAGCTGATGTTCCAGTGTGATTTTGAAGGACTTTTTAATCTTGGGCCAGACCAAATACACATGATCTGAAGAGTACTAGTCTTCTTCTTTAAGGAAAACCTGGAATTAGCCTGGCCCAAGCTGATTTTATACTTTAAAATGAACTGGCAACATGGAATACCGATCCATAAAGCACAATTTTTTTATGTAAAGCTGATGTTCCAGTGTGATATTGAAGGACTTTTTCATCTTGGGCCAGGCCAAATACACATGATCTGAAGAGTACTAGTCTTCTTCTTTAAGGAAAACCTGGAATTAGCCTGGCCCGAGCTGATTTTATACTTTAAAATGAACTGGCAACATGGCCTACCGATCCATAATGCACAAAAAAATTGAATATAAAGCAGATGTTCTAGTGTGATTTTGAAGGACTTTTTCATCTTGGGCCAGAACAAATACACATGATCTGAAGAGTACTAGTCTTCTTCTTTAAGGAAAACCTGGAATTAGCCTGGCCCGAGCTGATTTTATACTTTAAAATTAACTGGCAACATGGCCTACCGATCCATAATGCACAAAAAAATTTACAATTGTTTTTATGTAAAGCTGATGTTCTAGTGTGATTTTGAAGGACTTTTTAATCTTGGGCCAGACCAAATAGACATGATCTAAAGAGTACTAGTCTTCTACTTTAAGAGAAACCTGGAATTAGCCTGTCCCAAGCTGATTTTATACTTTAAAATTAACTGGCAACATGGAATACTGATCCATAATGCACAATTGTTTTTATGTAAAGCTGATGTTCCAGTACAATTTTGAAGATTTTTTTAATCTTGGGCCAGAACAAATACACATGACCTGAAGAGAACTAGTCTTCTACTTTAAGGAAAACCTGGAAATACCCTGGCCCGAGCTGATTTTATCCTTTAAAATTAACTGGCAACATGGAATACCGATCCATAATGCACAATTTTTCTTTATGTAAAGCTGATGTTCCAGTGTGATTTTGAAGGACTTTTTCATCTTGGGCCAGAACAAATACACATGATCTGAAGAGTACTAGTCTTCTTCTTTAAGGAAAACCTGGAATTAGCCTGGCCCGAACTGATTTTATACTTTAAAATTAACTGGCAACATGGCCTACCGATCCATAATGCACAATTTTTTTTATGTAAAGCTGATGTTCTAGTGTGATTTTTAAGGACTTTTTAATCGTGGGCCAGACCAAATACACATGATCTAAAGAGTACTAGTCTTCTTCTTTAAGGAAAACCTGGAAGTAGCTTGGCCCGAGCTGATTTTATACTTTAAAATGAACTGTCAACATAGCATACCAATCCATAATGCACAATTTTTTTATGTAAAGCTGATGTTCTAGTGTGATTTTGAAGGACTTTTTAATCTTGGGCCAGACCAAATACACATGATCTGAAGAGTACTAGTCTTCTACTTTAGGGAAAGCCTGGAATTAGCCTGGCCCAAGCTGATTTTATACTTTAAAATTAACTGGCAACATGGCCTACCGATCCATAATGCACAAAAAATTTAATATAAAGCTGATGTTCCAGTGTGATTTTGAAGGACTTTTTCATCTTGGGCCAGACCAAATAAACATGATCTGAAGAGTACTAGTCTTCTTCTTTAAGGAAAACCTGGAAGTAGCTTGGCCCAAGCTGATTTTATACTTTAAAATGAATTGGCAACATAGCATACTGATCCATAATGCACATTTTTTTTTATGTATAGCAGATGTTCAAGTGTGATTTTGAAGAACTTTTTCATGTTGGGCCAGACCAAATACACATGATCTGAAGAGTACTAGCCTTCTACTTTAAGGAAAACCTGGAATTAGCCTGGCCCAAGCTGATTTTGTACTTTAAAATGAACTGGCAACATGGTATAACGAGCCATAATGCACAATTGTTTTTATGTAAAGCTGATGTTCTAGTGTGATTTTGAAGGACTTTTTCATCTTGGGCCAGACCAAATACACATGATCTGAAGAGTACTAGTCTTCTACTTTAAGGAAATTTTGGGATTTGCCTGGCCCGAGCTGATTTTAGACTGCACAATTAATTGGCAACATGGCAGCACAAAAAAAATATTATTTAAAGCTGATATTCCAGTATGATTTTGGACTTTTTTTTCAGACCAAATACTCATGAGATGAAGAGTTCTGGTATTCTCAAAATCGATGCTTTATATTCATTATTTCTGTGCAAAATGGCTTTCATGTCATGTTGCCAATTCATTTTAAAGGATAAAATCAGCTCGGGCCAGGCTAATTCCAAGTTTTCCTTAAAGTAGAAGACTAGTTCTCTTCAGATCATGTGTATTTGTTCTGGCCCAAGATTAAAAAATTCTTCAAACTTGTACTGGAACAGTGACTTTTTTGTGCAAAATGGCTTGTTATACCATGTTGCCAGTTCATTTTAAAGTACAAAATCAGCTCGGGCCAGGCTATTTCCAGGCTTTCCTTAAAGTAGAAGACTAGTACTCTTCAGATCATGTGTATTTGTTCCGGCCCAAGAATAAAAAGTCCTTCAAAATCACACTAGAACATCAGCTTTATATTAAATTTTTTTGTGCATTATGGATCGGTAGGCCATGTTGCCAGTTAATTTTAAAGTATAAAATCAGCTTGGGCCAGGCTAATTCCAGGCTTTCCCTAAAGTAGAAGGCTAGTACTCTTTAGATCATGTGTATTTGGTCTGGCCCAATATGAAAAAGTCCTTCAAAATCACACTGGAACATCAGCTTTACATAAACAAAAATTGTGCATTATGGATCGGTATTCCATGTTGCCAGTTCATTTTAAAGTATAAAATCAGCTTGGGCCAGGCTATTTCCAGGTTTTCCTTAAAGTAGAAGACTAGTACTCTTTAGATCATGTGTATTTGGTCTGGCCTAAGATTAAAAAGTCCTTCAAAATCACACTAGAACATCAGCTTTACATAAAAAAATTGTGCATTATGGATTGGTATGCTATGTTGCCAGTTCATTTTAAAGTATAAAATCAGCTCGGGCCAGGCTAATTCCAGGTTTTCCTTAAAGAAGAAGACTAGTACTCTTCAGATCATGTGTATTTGGTCTGGCCCAAGATTAAAAAGTCCTTCAAAATCACACTAGAACATCAGCTTTACATAAAAACAATTGTGCATTATGGATCGGTATTCCATGTTGCCAGTTCATTTTAAAGTATAAAATCAGCTTGGGCCAGGCGAATTCCAGGTTTTCCTTAAAGTAGAAGACTAGTACTCTTTAGATCATGTGTATCTGGTCTGGCCCAAGATTAAAAAGTCCTTCAAAATCACACTAGAACATCAGCTTTATATTCAATTTTTTGTGCATTATGGATCGGTAGGCCATGTTGCCAGTTAATTTTAAAGTATAAAATCAGCTTGGGCCAGGCTAATTCCAGGTTTTCCTTAAAGTAGAAGACTAGTTCTCTTCAGATCATGAGTATTTGTTCTGGCCCAAGATTAAAAAGTCCTTCAAAATCACACTAGAGCATCTGCTTTATATTCAATTTCTTTGTGCATTATGGATCGTTATTCCATGTTGCCAGTTCATTTTAAAGTATAAAATCAGCTCGGGCCAGGCTAATTCCAGGTTTTCCTTAAAGAAGAAGACTAGTACTCTTCAGATCATGTGTATTTGGTCTGGCCCAAGATTAAAAAGTCCTTCAAAATCACACTAGAACATCAGCTTTACATTAAAAAAATTGTGCATTATGGCTCGTTATACCATGTTGCCAGTTCATTTTAAAGTATAAAATCAGCTTGGGCCAGGCTAATTCCAGGCTTTCCTTAAAGTAGAAGACTAGTACTCTTCAGATCATGTGTATTTGATCTGGCCCAAGATTAAAAAGTCCTTCAAAATCACACTAGAACATCCGCTTTACATAAAAAAAATTGTGCATTATGGATTGGTATGCTATGTTGCCAGTTCATTTTAAACTATAAAATCAGCTCGGGCCAGGCTAATTCCAGGTTTTCCTTAAAGTAGAAGACTAGTTCTCTTCAGATCATGTGTATTTGTTCTGGCCCAAGATTAAAAAATTCTTCAAAATTGTACTGGAACAGTGGCTTTTTTGTGCAAAATGGCTCGTCATACCATGTTGCCAATTCATTTTAAAGTATAAAATCAGCTTGGGCCAGGCTAATTCCAGGTTTCTCTTAAAGTAGAAGACTAGTACTCTTTAGATCATGTCTATTTGGTCTGGCCCAAGATTAAAAAGTCCTTCAAAATCACACTAGAACATCAGCTTTACATAAAAACAATTGTGCATTATGGATCGGTATTCCATGTTGCCAGTTCATTTTAAAGTATAAAATCAGCTCGGGCCAGGCTAATTCCAGGTTTTCCTTAAAGAAGAAGACTAGTACTCTTCAGATCATGTGTATTTGGTCTGGCCCAAGATTAAAAAGTCCTTCAAAATCACACTAGAACATCAGCTTTATATTCAATTTTTTGTGCATTATGGATCGGTAGGCCATGTTGCCAGTTAATTTTAAAGTATAAAATCAGCTCGGGCCAGGCTAATTCCAGGTTTTCCTTAAAGTAGAAGACTAGTACTCTTTAGATCATGTGTATTTGGTCTGGCCCAAGATTAAAAAGTCCTTCAAAATAACACTAGAACATCAGCTTTATATTCAATTTTTTTGTGCATTATGAATCGGTAGACCATGTTGCCAGTTAATTTTAAAGTATAAAATCAGCTTGGGCCAGGCTAATTCCAGGCTTTCCCTAAAGTAGAAGGCTATTACTCTTTAGATCATGTGTATTTGGTCTGGCCCAATATGAAAAAGTCCTTCAAAATCACACTGGAACATCAGCTTTACATAAAAAAAATTTGCATTATGGATCGGTATGCTATGTTGCCAGTTCATTTTAAAGTATAAAATCAGCTTGGGCCAGGCTAATTCCAGGTTTTTCTTAAAGTAGAAGACTAGTACTCTTCAGATCATGTGTATTTGTTCTGGCCCAACATGAAAAAGTTCTTCAAAATCACACTTGAACATCTGCCTCATATTTTTTGAGCGCAATGGCTTTTAAAATATAATTTTATTAAATATATATTTAATTATTTATTGTAATATATAATTATAAATTCAGTAATTAAAATAAATATTTTACAATATACAAAATTATATTTAATAATATATTGTATATTTACATTGTTAATAAACAGCTGTACTGCTTTTCTTCATTCTATCTCCTTCAGTGTTGATCTGTGAGGTGTTTAATATAAACAGCGGGTGTTTGTGAACGCTCCCTTTAGTTCACGGTGGTTCAGTGAAGCGGCAGCTGCGAATATCAAACCAACTTCAGCCGGGGAATACGAGGCTGCGAATATCGAGCCAAACGAATCTGGAGCTGCGAATATCAAACCAACTTCAGCCTCGTCGGAGCTCGACTGGAGGTTAACTCGACAGTGTTCAGCAGGGAGAGAGAGAGAGGAGAGGCGATATATTTCTCCTTTGACGTCGCAAAAAACAAGATAACGTGTAAACCGTGTGGAGCGACTCCATCTCCGGTAAAAACACCACTAATATTTCAGCTTCTGCAGACCAGAGTCCCACAGATCTCCATGCAGAGATCCGCGTTTTAATACTGATGTTATTTCATGAGCTGATGGTGTGTTTAACTCGGCAGTGCACTAAAACACAGAACTGATACAGAACTCACTCATTAAGATCAGATCATCTGTTTAGTCTCACAGTGGGAAAGATACAGCTAGTGTTAAAGCAGGAACAGGTCAGAAAGGAACTCAATAATATATCCAAAATAAAACAATAAAATAAGTGAATCTATGAACCCAAAAGTCTGTGTAAAGTTCCTTACAGCACTTTCTCATAAGTTTCTCACTTTAACTCATGAAGTCTCTCAGTACATCCTGAGAGCATCTCTACAGGACAGTGTGTGAAGGTGTGTTTTTGATCTCATTTATAGACTGTAGCTCCAGTAGGTGTGCTGGGTTAGTGCTGGAGATAAAACTAGATCATTTAAAAGCTGTTTTTGCATCTACAGCTCTGTTCAAACTATAATTTAACTATTCAGTTGTTTTATGACCTGATTTCTAGAGCAAAATTTTAAATGTAAAATATATATAGTCACACACCTATAATAATAATAATAATAATAATAATAATAATAATAATAATATACATTAAATCATATATAAATATATTTCACATTCAAACATTAACAATATTACTCAATTGGTTATTAAACGTTTCATTTCGTATACGTGTAGAGTTAATAATTCAAGGGAACTGATGAAAAAAGCATTTACATTTACACCCTTTACATTTTAGTCGACTAAATTTACTGTAATTTTAGTAGACTATATTCTTATGACATTAAGTCGACTAAAACTAAGTCGACTAAATTACTGAATTGTGACTAAAACTAAATGCTATTTTCGTCACAAAACTATGACTAAGACTAAATCAAAATTTGTTGTCAAAATTAACACTGGTGGCAAACCTGCAAGTAGATAGCTTACAGTTGTTGTTACATTGTTTGGTTTTAAATTGTTTTATCATCAATTTATAGAAGTGTTTCATAAAATTGTTTGATGAAATGGTTTCATAAGTATTTTTATAGAGTGATTGAAAAGGCTGTTTTATTTGTTTATCTATTTGTTAACTGGAAAGAAAAATAAAAGGATAATATGCAATATGTGGTTGCTACATTCATTCAGGCTTAAAAAAACGAAAAAGTAATCCAAAGTAATCAGATTACGTTACTCACTTGAAGTAATGTAACTGATTACGTTACAAATTACATTTTGAGTGATGTAATCAGTAATCTGTAAGGGATTACATTTTAAAAGTAACCTTCCCAACACTGATAATAAATAACTGAAAGTTTATTACTCCCTCATTTTAAGCCAAGTAATATATTTTCTTCTCTTCAGGTTCTTCTCTGGCGTCTCATGAGGGAGGAGTGCGGTTGTCTGGAGGGATGGAGTGTGAGGGGGAAGTGGAGGTGTTCTTCAGGCAGGACTGGAGGAGAGTTCTGCTGGACTCCTGGAGTGAGTCTGAGGCCTCTGTGGTCTGCAGACAGCTGGGCTATGGTTCTGTACTCAACATCTCCAGCTCCTCTTCATCCAGTCCTGAACACAGCTACATGTGTGTGACGGGTTTCAACTGCTCTGGGAGTGAAGCTCATCTGAGGAACTGCAGCAGCTCACAAGCAGTTAACTGCAGCTCCACAGTACAGCTCTACATCACCTGCTCTGGTAAGCATTGCACAGTTAATATATGTATAATTTTATTTGTATGTATGATAACATGCAAAAGTGCCTCTATTATCCATATTTTTGAACATTTGAGAATAATTATTTGGCAAATATGAGTACATATACACAACACATATCTTGTGAAAGGAGTTTTAAAAAAACATCTTTTGTATTTGTGTAAATTTTAGGTACATCTAACACAGTCCACAGCTCCATCAGGCTGGTTGGTTCTGGGGGAGACTGTGCAGGAAGGCTGGAGGTTTTCCACAGTGGATCATGGGGGACAGTGAGTGATGAATTGTGGGATATTGAGGATGCGCAGGTGGTCTGCAGACAGCTGCAGTGTGGAGTGGCCCTCAGTGCTCCAGTACCGGTACCAGCCCGGTTTGGATCTGGAACTGGACCCATTTGGCTTAATGAGGTGGAGTGTGAGGGGAACGAGGCGTCTCTGTGGAACTGCAGATATCAGCTGTGTGGAGAGGATGAATGTGGACACAAGGATGATGTAGGAGTCGTGTGCTCAGGTACTTCGTATCTTGAATTGCTCAGTTTGTAATGATCTTGTAATCAAGTACCAATGCCCTATCTATGTACAACTGGAGGTACATTTTGAATAATTAAAGAAGAAACTTTTGCACGTTTAAATCAATGTGCATAACTAGCTAGCTATCTTTCTCCCGCCAGAGTATAAAGAGATCAGACTGACTGAGGGCTGTGAGGGGAATCTGGAGGTGTACTATAATGGAACCTGGGGGAATGTGTGTGTAAATGGGATGACTGATGAAACGGCAAAATTGATCTGTCGAGAGCTGAACTGTGGAAGAACTGGCAGTGAGTCTTGGTCTAAAGCAAGAGTGGAATCAGCTCCTAACTGGCTGGATAATGTAAAATGTAGGAAACATGACTCCACTCTGTGGCACTGTCCATCTTCTTCCTGGGGGGAGAACAGGTGTGATAATCGCAATGAGGTTGCTTGCATTACCTGCTCAGGTAGGCAGATATGATGAGGTGTTAAAGACTTTAAAGAATGCTAGAACTAATGTAGTTTGTAATTGGAATTTCATAATATTTGATTTTTTGTCCTACCACAGAGAATGGAAATACACTAGATTTGACAAATTGGCTGTGTGATTCATCTCCTCATGAGAGACCGTGCTCAAGTAAGAAAACTTATCATTATCAAAATGATCATGTCTTTGATAAACTACATTTTCTTTCTTTTTGACTGCATGTTCTGCCAGCATGCTTTCACTAATAAGCAATTCTTGTCTTTGCTCGCACTGTTTTATTTGTAGTTTGCATATTTTTTTGCACTTTAACATATTTTAGATAACACTTCTACAGTGATATTTTTAACAAAGGTTTAGAGAGGGATTCTGGGTAATGGAGTCCATCAGAGTGTCTATGTAAGTCTGAGGAATTCAGGTGTAGACAGGACAGGTGTGGTGGATGGGGGTGGATAATATGGCCCTAAAACAATATCACGATGTTTCATGGCATTTATCGCGATAACAGTACTCTTGGTGATATGACAAAACACTGAATTAAAGATATTATTTTAAAAATACACTACTGAAACAAAATAAAAATTTAATTCTGTTTTTGCATATGATATGGCACCCCCCCAAACTACGATATAAAAAAATACAAGACTTTTTATCAGATGGTAACAGACATCAGTGATCAAGAAAGTCATGATACTATTAATGCACTCTATATAATCTATATAATTAATAATAAAGTAAAATGAATAATATTGGACAGATAAAAACAGCAACCCCAGTGGTGCCCTGCAGTGATAATTAGGGGTGGGTGATATGGCACGATATTTCAGGGTATAGTATCGTTTTTTGCGTTTGATACGATATGGCACAGCCCTAGTGGTGGAAATAACAGGTGTAACAGACAGCTAGTTTAAAAAAAATCAACTGTTTCAACTAAAACGGTAAAACAAGGTAAGTGCTTTTTTTTTACTATGGCTACTTCTGTTTTTTTTTTCTCCTGCTCTCTTCTGCTTGTATATATTTTTCATCTTACAATGCTTTTTTCTCTATCTCTATAAGAACATATTTCATCATACAGTATATACGACTGTTGTAAATGTTTGTAAGACTTTGATGGATAATCATTTTTTTCCCTCTGTGGTGTGTTTGTAGAGCACATTCCTCTGAGGCTGAGGGGAGGAGTAGGAAGCTGTTCTGGATGGCTGCAGGTGTATCATAATAAAACATGGGGGTCTGTATGTGGTGATCTGTGGGACATCAGGGATGCTCAGGTGATCTGCAGGCAGCTGGGTTGTGGGCCGGCGCTGAGTGCTAATAGAAGAGCTGCTGATGGTTCTGGTGGAGGAACTATCTGGATGAACAGAGTGAAGTGTAGAGGGAATGAGATTCACCTGTGGGACTGTCCTCATTCCCTGAAGAACCACACTGACTGCTCCCACAGTGCTGGAGTCACTTGTGGAGGTCAGAGGAACAGACACAACTGAATATATTTGCCTCCTAACTGTTACAGAAACTTTACACATGCTTGAGAAAAATACTTACATCACATTGTTATTTTATGCTCACTCACTAGGCTTCCTGTATCATACTTTGCCTTTAAATAATAAAAGAGGACAGATGGGACATTTTGTCTTGCAAGGTCAGGGACCACTTTTCTCCATTGTAAACAGGCTTGATAGCAACTTCGGTAACTATTGTTGATCATAATGTTGGTCACACACATTTGGTTTCCATCATTTAATAATTGTAATGTTTTTGGGAAGGATAGAAAGTAACAATAGTGAGAGTCTGTATGTGCTTTGCACCAGTCTGTCTAGATCATTCTGTGTTTATAGACATTTCATATGTCATCTTCCATAATATTCATCACAAAATTATTCACATCCAATAAAAGGACTGTGTTCATGTATAAATTGTCTATACATTTTGTATATTTGTTTTTTAGATTCTCAACCACAGATAAGAAGAATCATACTTCCACAAACTCCTCCACCAGCTGTTCCCTCCATCTATCCAGTGTCTCTCCTGGTTCTGGGATCTGTGCTCTTCCTGGCCTTAGTGCTTCTGGTTGTGCTGTTTTATCAGAACAGAGTGCTCAGGAGAGGTAGGGGGATTCAGAGATCATCTACAATCCACTTTCTGTACTTTCTCTAATCATCATTAGTACTTCAGTCTGTCATCGGTCTTCTCTTCTACTGAACTGACTCCATGTTTCTCTCTGTCTCTCTCACAGTGATCTCTAAGAGGAGGAAGACTTCAGCTGAGCCTGTCTATGAGGAGATTGACACCAGGCTCATCCCTAAAAGAATTACTGTCTCAACTGAAAGTAAGAGTAAAATGTTTTTTTCTTCTCTCAAAGCAGAAATGTCTGGTCTTTACAGAAATAATGTAGCAGTTAATCAAATACTTGTCAGATAACTCTCTTTTCATATTGTTATATTTTAGTGTTTAAATATTTAGTGTTTTTTTTGTAGATTTTCTTCCTTTGTTAATAAATTACACCAATTTATCTATCTTTTCTTCCCACTGAATAATGTTCTGAATAATGTATCTTCTCATTCAATAAAATGTATTTATAAAAGCTATTGGATAAAAAAACTTTTAACAATAATTTTAGTTTTCTTTGCTTTTTATTGTTCTATGTATTGCTCTTTTATTGCAACTTTAATATTCACTATCATAGGGCACTACCAGTATTTTCAGTTTCCAGTAGAGGGCAGTGTTAGACTTTTAGACCCTGTGGATGTTTAGTTTCTGTAACAGTAATGCAAGATGATTGACAGGGATTATTTTATTGTTTGTGCATGGAGTTTCTGTAGGTTCACATGTGCTGTAGGTACCAAATGTGTAGCACCTCAAACTATCAAAATATGTTACTGTGCCTGTTTACTTTTTTGAGACCAGAAAGTTATTTCTGTGGCGAGAGGTCATGAGATCTTGGGGAAAAGGGAAAAGAAAGAAGAAAAAAAGGAAGAAATAGGGAGACACTTAAATCAGGCCCTCAAACCCACATTTACATTTTTGTAACAAATAAATAGAAAACACAGACACAAGCAATAACAATAAAAAAAAACACTTATTTAGAAAGCAATTTACAAAGCTTTGATCTGCTCTCCCTCTCCTCTCCTCCTCTATACATCCTGGAAGCCTCCTTCTGCTGATCTTCCTCTTTCGGGTGGGGATGGAGACGGTGGAGAGGCAAGTGCTGCTGCTTGAGCTCCAGGACACTGAAGATGCTGGGTCTTCGGGGACTGGGCCTGAATTTACAGAAGAGAAAGATCTGTAGATTTACTTTCACATAGTTACTGTAGTCCTGTAATAGTTTATCCAAATAAGAAGATCTACAGTTCTCCATAGTTCATACATTTGTCTCATTAACATACACTGTTTTTAGCTTGTATGGGATCCTGGGCAAACCCCTGATTCAGCACTTCTCTCATACCATTTTATACACTGCCTGTATTTGTAATTAATGTACTAAACTAGAAATGTCAAAAAAGTAACCAAATAAATAACTTTACTGCAGGATACACACTATCATGATGAAATAATAGAATTAGTAAAACAACTATTTTTTTTAAACAAGCAAGCCTGGATGAAAATGTTCAGAACAGAGAATTAAGAATGACAAGTATTTAAAATTAAGTACAGATACAGTCCTTCATTCATTCTGACAGGTGACTTTAATTTAGTTTTAGTCTTTTGTTTGTCACACTTTAGTCATTTAGTCAACAAAACATTTAAGCCTAGTCTAGTCAAATAAAAAGTATGTATTACATTTATGGTTTTACTGTTTTAGATGTGTATTATTTATTGCTAATATTTATTAAAACACCAGCTTTTAAGTTTTGTTTCATTTAAATTAAGCACAAGCTATTTAAAACAAGGTGTATGTATGGACATATTGACAATTTAAAGAACAACTCCCAGGTTCAGATGATGCAAAAATGAAAGACAACCAAAACTGAGATAAAATGGCAATACAGCTAATTGACATTCTTAAAACTACATTTCATTTTAACAGTTTCTCAACTAGAATCTCTCCTTTACTCACAGCTAAATTGGTGTACTCTCATTATATATATGTATATGATATATATGTGTGTGTGTGTGTGTGTGTGTATATAATAAAATAGCATTTTAAAATCTAAGAACTTGCTGACAAATATGATTCATCTTTATTCTGAAGTGCTCAGAATAGCAGAGGACTGACAGCTTAGGTACCATACTAATGCATACATAACTACATAGGTAGTTAGTTATCTATATTGTAATAAGTTGTTCACAGTCATTACATTGCAAAAAACTAAATCTTAGCAAGTTAAATTATCTAAATTTAAGGCAATAAATCTTATTTTCTTCTCTGATAAGACTTTTTGTCTTACTAAGCATTGTGTAAGTGTTAGATTCAAGATTCAAGATTCAAGATTTTTATTGTCACATCACAGAGTACAGGTGTACATGTGAGTGAAAAACTTGGGTGCAGATTCCCACCAATGCGTAAAGAATAATATTTACAAGAGAGTAATAAAATAATATAAAATATATAAAAATAGGACATACAGATAACTTACAGTATAAACACTATTTACAATACACTTAATTACAATAAACATGATAACTTACACTATAGACAAATATTGCACAGAACAGATATGCACAGATGTAGATATGGATAGTGTGGAAGTAGTCAGTATGTCACAGTATAGCTATGAGTAAGTGCAGGTAAGGAATGAGTTGAGTGGGGAGTGCAGGGGGCAGAATGCTGTATAATATGGAAAAGTCTGATAGATGCAGTGTAAAGTAAAGTGCAGGGTGCAGAGTTTGTATGGGTGTCAGTGGGGTGGGTTGGGCAGAACACCGTTCTACTGGCTATTCCACAGCCTGGTTGCTTGGGGGAAGAAGCTGTCTCGGAACCGGCTGGTTCTGGTCTTCAAGCTTCTGAGCCTCCTTCCACTCGGCAGCTGTGAGAACAGGGAATGGCTTGGATGGAACGGGTCCTTCATGATCTTTTTGGATTTCCTCAGGCAGCGGTTGGTGTATAAATCCAAAAGGTTTGGGAGCTCAACCCCAGTGATGTACTGCGCTGTGCGCACAACCCTCTGCAGGGATTTCCGCTCCAGAGCAGTACAGTTCCCATACCAGGTGGTGATGCTGCCCGTCAGAATGCTTTCCACAGTGCAGGTGTAGAAAGTCCTGAGGATGCTGGGGTTCAGACCAAACCTCCTCAGCCGTCTGAGGAAGTACAGGCGTTGTTGTGCCTTCTTCACCACCCGTGTGGTGTGTTCTGTCCATGTCAGATCCTCGCTGATGTGAACACCCAGAAACTTGAAGCTGCTGACCCTCTCCACCGCAGTCCCGTTGATGGAGATCAACGAGTATGCTTTCTCCTGCTTCCTGAAGTCCACGATCAGCTCCTTGGTCTTGCTGACGTTTAGAGAGAGGTTATTCTCCTGGCACCAGTTTTCCAGGATGTTAACCTCCTCTCTGTAGGCCGATTCGTCGTTGTTTGAGATCAGGCCAACAATTGTTGTGTCGTCAGCAAATTTGATGATGACATTGGAGCTGTGTCTGGCTGTGCAGTCGTGGGTGTACAGGGAGTACAGGAGCGGGCTGAGCACACAGCCCTGGGGCGCTCCGATGTTGAGGGTCAGTGAGGAGGATGTGATGTTGCCCATCCTCACCACCTGCTGTCGGTCTGACAGGAAGTTCAGGATCCAGCTGCACAGTGTGCTGTTCAGACCCAGATCCCGGAGCTTGATGTCGAGCCTCGAGGGAACGATGGTGTTGAATGCTGAACTGTAGTCCACAAACAGCATTCTCACATACGTGTCCTTCTTGTCCAGGTGAGAGAGGGCAGTGTGCAGGGTCAGGGCGATCGCATCGTCAGTGGATCTGTTCTGCCTGTATGCAAACTGCAGTGGGTCCAGGGTGGCAGGCAGTGAGGAACGGATGATATCCCTAACCAGCCTCTCAAAGCATTTGCTTATGATGGAGGTTAGGGCAACAGGTCGCCAGTCATTCAGACAGGTGGTGTGGGCAGTCTTTGGAACTGGCACAATGGTGGCCAGTTTAAAGCAAGCTGGCACAACAGAGAGAGAGAGTGATGTATTATAAATGTCCGTGTAGACTGCTGCCAGTTCTCTATAGCAGGCTTTAAGCACTCTCCCGGGAATGCCATCCGGACCAGCTGACTTGCGTGGATTTATCCGCTGAAAAGCTCTGCGCACGTCAGCTTCAGAGACGGAGGGTGGGATGGGATCAGCGGTGGGCGGGGCGCACTCTGGGAGCGCAGCGGTGGGCGGGGCACACTCTGGGAGCGCAGCGGTGGGCGGGGCGCACTCTGGGAGCGCAGCGTGATCTGCCTCGAATCGAGTGTAGAAGCGGTTCAGCTCCTCTGGCAGCTCAGCGTTGGTGCTGGTCAGAGTGTGAGAGCTTCTCTTGTAGTCAGTGATAATGTTCAGACCCTGCCACAAGCTCTGGGTGTTGGCTGTGTTGAACTGTGCTTCCACTTTCTCTCTGTACCCACGTTTGGCCGCTTTTATGGTCCTACGGAGAGCGTAGCTGGCTCGTTTGTACTCCTCCGTATTTCCAGATCTGAAAGCGGCGCTGCGTGCGCTGAGAGCGGAACGGACGTCACCGTTCAGCCAGGGCTTCTGATTGGGGATAGACGCGCACTGATCTGAGGGGCACTACGTCATCCACGCACTTGCGAATGAAGGCGGTGACTGTGTCTGCGTACTCGTCGATGCTGCTTGACGAATCACGGAACATCTCCCAGTCCACGTGATCAAAACAGTCCTGAAGCATAGCTTCCGATTGGTCAGACCAGCGGCGTACCTCCTTGGTGGTGGGCGGTTCTCGTTTCAGCCTCTGCCTGTAGGTGGGCAGAAGCAGGATGGAGGAGTGATCTGATTTGCCGAACGGGGGTCGGGGGAGGGCTTTGTAGGCTCCTCGGATGTTAGAGTAGCAGTGATCAAGCGTCTGGGTTTTCCGCGTGAAGCATGTAATGTGCTGAAACAGTGCTGGACAAAAAGTTTTAAAGTTTGTCCGGTTAAAGTCCCCTGCAACAATGAGTGCAGCCTCCGGGCGCGCGGTCATCTGCTTGTTGATGGGCTCGTGTAGCTTCCCGAGTTCGAATTCCGCGTCCGCACGCGGGTGTATGTACACTGCCGCTAAACACAGTCCTGTAATCTCACGAGGTAGCCACACCGGCCGGCAGGAGATGATCAGATATTCCAGCTCCGGCGAGCAGAAAGACTCGATGAAATGTACATTCCTCCGATCACACCAAGCATTGTTGATCAGGAAACATACACCACCTCCCTTACTTTTCCCAGAGAGCTCTTTGGATCTGTCGGCGCGGTGCAGAGAGAACCCCGCGGGTTCTATGGCGTGGTCGGGTATGTCCGCGGATAGCCAGGTCTCTGTGAGGCAGATCACGCTGCAGTCACGCATCTCCCGCTGGAAAGCGATCCGTGCGTGGAGCTCGCACAGCTTGTTGTCCAAGGACTGCACATTAGCCAGCAACAAGGTGGGAAGAGGCGGACGGTGAGCGCGGCGTCTCAGCCTGACGAGCACACCGGCTCGCTTGCCTCTTTTCCGGCGTCTGCGTCGCGTGCGTGGCCGGGCGACCCAGGTGAATGGAGCCTCTCCGATGTTAGGGAACAAAGGATCAGCGTTGTGGAACTCAAAGTCCGGTTTGCGGTGAGTGATCGACGATCTGATTCCCAGGAGTGTTTGTCGGTCATATGTGACGATGCCAGTAACATTCAGTGCAAAAAGAGTAACAAGCAAACACAAAAACAAAGAAAAACTGCTAAAATAAGTGGGAGCTCGCAACACGGCAGCCATGCTCGGCGCCATCTTGATGACGTATTTTGCTTATTTTAGGGATAATTATCTTAATCATTCTTACTTAGAATTTGTAATTTGAACTCAAAATAAGCACAATTAAGCAGCAATCAAGTTATTCTGATTCTTGTGTCCATAAACAGTGACTTTTTTG